>NW_012267264.1:13233534-13283914 GCF_000151885.1 Dipodomys ordii
ATAGCCATTTTAACTGGGGTGAGGTGGTATCTCAATGTTGTTTTGATTTGCATTTCTTTTATGGCTAGAGAGGCTGAGCATTTCTTCATGTGTCTATTGGACATCCTTCTTTCCTCTTCAGAGAAGTTTCTCTTTAAGTCTTTAGCCCACTTATTTATTGGGCAGTTGTTTCTTTGAAGATTTGCTGTAGGAGGATTTAATTTTTTGAGTTCCAGGTATATTTTAGGTATGAGACCCTTGTCTGAATAACAGACATTTCTAAACTTAGTTTGTTTGAATTTTTATCCTAAGTACTCATGGAGATTTAAGTATTCATGGAGATTTAAATTCCCAGAAGTAAAATAAAAAAAAAGTCTATGAATTTAATATGAGGCAAAATAATGTCAAAAACTATTCAAGAAAGTCTAGATCACCAGTGAAATTATAGCTCCATAACCAAGAAATTTGAACATTGGATAAAAGTCACTGAGAGGCTCATGAAGAATTTTAGATCCATGTATTGTTTAGCAGGAGCAGAAATTACAATAAGTTCATTACACAAATGAGAAGATACTATCAAACCACCAATTAGTTCCTAATGTGAGACCTTACGTGACAATGGCTTCTTCAGTAGAATATGACAGTTTCTTTGGCCTTCACAGGACAATTAGCATTTTGATATAACAATCTGAAAAGGTACTATAGATTTTAAAATATTTTCTTTTTGATTAGGCCCTGAGTATACTTTTAATTCAAGCTATAGTTTAACTTCTGTACTTCCCCCAGAAAGAAAAAAAAATCAGTCATAATCTTTAGCTATTCTAGTTGATAACACAACTAGAAAATAACACATATTTTAGATTCTTTACTAAATGTTGTACATCAAGAACCATTAAGTACATATAAAACACATATCATTGTCAAACTGAGTATATATATATATATGTCTGCTAATATAATAATCTCAATGTCACTTCAAAAACTAAAATGTAGCCAGATGCTGGTGGCTCACGCCTGTAATCCTAGCTATTCAGGAGGCTGAAATCTAAGGATTGCAGTTCAAAGCTAGCTCGGGGCAAGAAAATCCCCCATGAGACTCTTACCTCCAATTAACCACCAGAGAACCAGAGTGGGACTGTGACTCAAAGGGGTAAAACCATGAGTGAAAAAGCTTAGGGAGGGCTGGGAAGGTGGCTAAGTGGTAGAGCACTTGCCTTGCATGCATGAGGCCCTGGGTTCCATTCCTCAGGACCACATAAGCAAAAAAAAAAAAAAAAGCCGGAAGTGGCGCTGTGGCTCCAGTGGTTGAGCGCTAGCCTTGAGCTGAAGAGCTGAGGGACAGCACCCAGGTCCAGAGTACAGGCCCCACTGCTGGACCCAAAAAAAAAAAAGTTCAGGGTCAGTGCCCAGGCCCTGAGTTTAAGGCCTACAACTGACCTCTCCCCCGCCACAAAATCCTAAAATGTAACTTATACTCCGTTAATGGAAATTATTTACAGAGAAACTTAATTTCACTGAAAAATACAAAACTGTAGCAAAGAAATAATCTATAAATTCAAGATAAGGCTGTTATTTTTGACATTGATAATAAAGTGCCATAGTTGGGAAAGTTTTTATACATAATTTTCTAAAATAGTATTTTTTAATTTTTCTTAAAGCAAAATTTGCTTTTCTTAGTCCATGAAAAATTAATGTGCCATAGTAGACATTTACTTGGATGTCTAATGAGCTATTAATTTTCAATAAAACAATGAAGATTAATGGATTCACTGTGAAGAAAATAGTATTAGGCTTCAAATAGGATATTTGAGACAATTTAGTTTGTTCACTTGGAAATAAAGTTTTAAAATTCAGTTTCTAGTAAGTTTATTTCTAATAGCTGTAGTCCTTGATGTTAAGATTGTCTGAATAAAGGATCCATTTATTTTACATGAAAAATGATTTGTTTTGAAGATACTTATCTTTGGATAGAGGAAAGATATATTATTTTGATATCACAGATGAACACTATAGAGTATTAATGAATAAAAATAAACTTTCCTTATATAATCTCATGCCTATATTTCTGTATCACATTTATATACCTATGTACTTTAGTATGTACTTTTTGTTTGTCCTTATGATTATTTGTGTGCCTGTCCACCAGATTGGAACATGAGATTCTGAAGGCCTTAAGATATTTTACTCATCTTTGATGTGGTACTCACACTTTTTTCTGAATAGGGCACACAATCATCCTTCAATTTTTGCAGAAAAAATAAGAAGGAGAAGTTTAGGATTAAAATAAGTTACTTGGAGAGTAAATATCACCTCAATGGCTAGGTAGCAATGGCTCTTGTCTACAAATCCTAGCTAGTATTAAATATTTTACCTTCTTTGCTTCATTATTATAATGAAGTCCATCTATTGGCATGTGCTTAAACGATTTCCAAAATCACTTAGAAAGCTTGCCTGACAATGCATTCATTTAACCAATGTTTAAACAGTAAATGATTCCATTAGCATGAAGTACTTACCAACATTTCATAATCTGGGATGCAAAACTATTAGGAAAATATTATTTCATGCAATGACATTTTCAAATATCCTACTTAAAAAGAAATATATAGGAAGCCACCGCGATGTTGATGCCCAAGAAAAAACAGGATCGCCATTTATGAACTCCTCGTTAAGGAGGGGGTTATGGTGGCCAAGAAGGATACCCACATGGCCAACCACCCAGAACTGGCAAACAAGAATGTGCCCAACCTTCACGGCATGAAGGCCATACAGCTCTCAAGTCTCGGGGCTACGTGATGGAACAGTTTGCCTGTAAGCATTTTTATTGGTATCTAACCAACGAAAGTATCCAGTATCTCCGTGATTACCTCCACCTGCCTCCTGAGATTGTGCCTGCTACCTTACGTCGCAGCTGACCTGAGACTGGAAGACCACGGCCTAGAGGTCTGGAGGGCGAGGGGCCTGCAAGACTCACAGAGGTGAAGCTGACAGAGACACCTACAGACGGAGTGCTGTGCCTCCTGGTGCTCACAAGAAAGCCGAGGCTGGGGCTGGGTCAGCAACTGAATTCCAGTTTAGAGGTGGATTTGGTCATGGACATGGTCAGCCACCCCAGGAAAGATGGAGAGGACAGTTTTGTGTTGAATAAACTTGTAGCCAAAAAAAAAAAAAGAAAAAGAAGGAAAGAAAAGAAATATACAGTAGGCTAAATAAAACCATCAATATAGTCCACTCTGACTGAATATCAACCCTGTGTGACCCTGGAATAGATGATTTAATATAACTACAGTTTATAAGTTAGGTGGGAAATGGTATACTAAATTACCCCCCCCCAAAAAAAACCCTAAATAAACAAATAAAAACCCAAGCCTGGGATAATAAAACATAAGCCTGTGATTACAATGGCTTGTTATTTTTTTGGGGGGGGGTGGGGGGTCCAGTTGTGGGGCCTGAACTCTGGGCCTGGGCGCTGTCCCTCAGCTCTTCAGCTCAAGGCTAGCGCTCCTACCACTTGAGCCACAACACCACTTCCGGCTTTTTTCTTTTTGCTTATGTGGTCCTGAGGAATGGAACCCAGGGCCTCAGGCATGCAAGGCAAGTGCTCTACCACTGAGCCAACTTCTCAGCCCATGGCTTGTTATTTTTGTTGTTGTTTCCTAGTGTCACTGGAGTTGAACTCAGGACCTTTACTTGCTAGTTTGGTATAATGCCATTGAGCCAAACTTCCACTCTACCTTTATACCAAGACATATGCCTAAGCCTCAATCCATCCACTTTAAGGCTTCCTATTGCCCCTGGTGCACAGTACCATGCCCAGCAATGGATTAAACTGCTCTGTCTGAGTTGGCCTGAAACAGGAGAACCTTCTGTTCTCAGCCTGCAAAGTAACATAAGCATGAGCCATGGATGCACAGCTGACTAGCAGCATTTCATTTCTTTTTAAAATTGTTATTGGAAAGGTGATGTACAGAGAGGTTATAGTACAAAAGTTAGGTAATGAGTACATTTCTTTGTGAATAGTGGCACCCCTTCCCTAGCTTTCTAACAGTTTTTCCTTCCCATGCACCCACAAGTTGTATAGTTCATTTTCTACATAGTGTCTAGTGAGTATCACCACTGCATTTGTTCACCCTTTGTCCCACCATTTCTGTGCTCCCCCTTGCCCTCCCCAAAACAGATAAACTTACAAACAAGACAAAAGGTACAGAAAACAAAAACAGCAACTAGGATAACAAAAAAAACCTTCTTGGAGTTCATTTCAATAATATTAATATCTTGGCTATGGTAAACAATGGTACAATGAATATGGTTTGTGCTGGTAGGTTTAGTGTACCCATGTTTGTTATCTATTTGGATAAATGCCAAGGCGTGGAATTTCTGGATCATAGGAAAATGCTATCTTTAGTCTTTTGAGGAATCTCCACACTGGTTTCCAGAGTGGTTGAACAAAGTTTACATTCCCACCAACAGTGTAGTAGGGTTCCCTTTTGGCCACATCGCCACCAGCTTCTGTTATTGATAGTTTTCTTGATAACAGTCATTCTAATGAGTGAAGTGGAATATGAATGTTGTTTGGATTGACATTTCTTCTTTGGCTAGAGATGTTGAACATTTCTTCATGTCTCTATTGTTCATTCTTACTTCTTCTGAGAAACCATCTTTAAGTTTTTAGCCCTTTTATTAATTGGGTTGTTGTTTATTTGAGGGTTTATTTGGGAGGGTATTTTTATTTTTTTAGTTATGACAAGCAAGTTTTTGTTTTACTTCTTTTTCCTCTTCTCTTCTTCCTTCTTCCCCTCCTCTTCTTTCTTTCTTTTCTTTTTATTTTTCTTTCTTTCAGTCTGTCTTTTTCTCTGTCTAGCAGATTTAACTGCAATTTCTACCAGTTTTCCTATAATCTGCCTAATATTGTTTCTAAAGATGAATATAAACTAATCATTTTTTCTTCCTTGAATAAAACATCAATCTTAGTTTACTAGTTCAAATGGAAACCATCTAGGGAGGACCAATATACAAAAAACAATAATGCACCAGGTACCTGTAATCCTAGCTATTCAGGAAGCTGAGATCTGAGGATAGCAGTTCAAATCCAGCCTGGGCAGCAAAGTCCTTGAGACTCTTATCTCCAATAAATCACCAGAACACCAGAAATGGCATTGTGGTTCAAGTGGTAGAGCACTTGCCTCAAGCTGAAGAGCTGAGGGACAGTACCCAGGCCCAGAGTTCAGGCCCTGTGACTGACAATAATAATAATAATTACTTGGCACACAAATTTGAAAACTATGGTTTATAAAGTTAAGATTCTTTCAAGGACTTAATCACTAAAAATAAAATAGATAATAAGTATAAAGATGAAAAGATTCTTAGCACAACAAAATAATACTGCATAGAAATTTAAAATAACAATTTACCTTCCTGAAGTAAATGCTTAAAATCTGATTTTCTTACATATACAAATGTCCTAATATATAGACATATTCAAATGGAAAATGTACAAATTGTGGAGGTCTACAAAATACATGAAAATTTTGATAAATATACTGTCTTCTCCATTTTTCCAAGAACAGTAGCCTTCTTAATGCAATGGGGAAACTTTTCAACACACTAGCCAACACTTCAAACTGCACATAGTCCTGCACACTACATATTCAGGATGTATGTATAGGTCCTGTACATATCTAGTTTCATTTACAAATAAGAATAAATTGGAACTATAATATACTGAAATTAGGAGTTCTGTCAATGTTGACTCTTCTTCTCTCTCAAAATATCTGATCATACTGGACTCCTCTTCTCCTCCATGTAATGATGTGAGATAACAAATGGCTACATGATGAGATGAAGTGAAGTGAATGGCACAAGGCACTGTCACTGCCAACTGGAAAGAGTCTACTACTCAAGCACTGTGATATTGTCTCAGGATATCTGAAAACCAAAACAGCTACTAATCAATGGGTGGGTAGTCTATAGTATGGGTATATCAGACAAAGGGATTATTCATATCTCAGGCAAGATGGAATGGAATGATGTGAGATTGCATCCACTACTATGAAGAATGTTCAATTTAAACCTTACATATTTTTCCTTTCTAGAATTTTCCATATTGGGACTTCAGGTAATTGAAACTTCAGAAACTGAAATTAAAAATAAGGAGAGACTGCTGTATTCTGACAATATTCTGCTGTATTCTGCTGTAAAAAGATTTGTTAAATCTCATGAAAATAAAGAAACGGGAGAGAGAAAAAATGTACACTAGAAAAAAATGTTGCAAGGATCAGTTTCTGAGCAACATAACATTCTGTCTTTATCTTGAGAAGACTGCTCTGGGGTCCTAAAATAAACTCATATAAAGAAGATTTACTATCAGGGTCTCCATTTTTCTCAATTCTTTGAAAGCTACTAATATAAAAGCTCAATTTTCAAAAGAAGAAAAAACAGCTTCTGTACATAAGAAGATTCAAAAGTCTCTAGAGTTAGAACAACTCCAGACTCTTGAGACTCTTGGGAATATTAGTAGTTCAAATTCAAGGGGCCTAAAAGAAAAATCCAATACACAATTAATTGCATATAAAACTGATGCAATATTATACTTATAAAAATGAGATTATGTATTTAAATATATAAAATGGAGAAAGGTCAAAGATTAATGAACTACATTATATGTATGTGTGGAAATATGACCATGAAACCATCCTTCTAAAACAAATGCATGCTAAGAAAAAGAATTTAAAAGAGAAAAGACACAAAGTAAGTTATTACATATTGAAAGTGGGTGGCAATTTCACTGTCTAATCAAAAATATGTTAAAGTTTTGAAAACATGGTTTTTTTTCTCATAATGGTGATGTTCAACAATTATTCCAAAATTTTAAACTTATAATTGAATTATGAGGCTTTTTCCACAGCCTGAAAATGCATAAAGATAATATATACTTTTACTCTAATTTTCTTTTAAAATAGAAAACTGACTATATTTGAATGCTAACTTTCCAACATTTCTTAAAATGACTCTTTATCTTACAGAATACAAAATATTGATTAAAGCAGGTATATTTAGAACTGTGGTATTATTATGTAAGCATCCTGAATCATTGTTAGGTTTCCGGACACAAAATTCAACTTTCAAACTACTCTGTATTGCATGTTTCACGCATATCACAAGCAACACAATGAAGATTTAATAGTGTGCTAATTTCTGTCAGAGAAAGCTGGATAACATACTTGTCTTCAGTTCAAAAGCTGGCATCACATATTAGAAACATTACCGCTAAAGACAAAGGTATAACAAATATATCAGTCAATACAACCAGGAAAGGGAAATACATGTGTTTTCTCCATTGCTATTTGTCATATACTTAGAATTTTCAGGAGAATTCGTTGAAACATTGTTACAAATATAAAATGTGAAGTTCAATTTATAACATAAAATCAAATTTTTTCTTAGGTAAGTTCTAGTCAGAGAAGATCCTTTTTCATGGAATGATTGGAAGAAGCCAGGCATGCACCAATCTATGATACAAGACTGTCCAGCATAGGAGTACAAGGGTTAACACAGAAATGAGCATCTGAAAGGTCAGGGTATCTGGCATGAGATTACATTCAGGACTGATTACACAAGCCAGGTTATTTAATGTGCAGCATCATTGTACAGATTAAGAAACTAAGTAATATGTTTTGATTTGAAATTTCAAGGTTATTCTTGCAGCTTGAAGACAGAGTAGACCTTAGGTAAGCATATGAATATGAAAACTGGGAAGCCGGTGACTGTGAATATAGTGTCTTAGAAGTCATGGAAAGGGAAGAAGCGTGATGTGCTCTGGAATTAGGGCAGGCAGATAAGACAGATGTGGGGAATGAACAAATGAGAGTAATTGGAAATGATTTCTGTTTCTAACCTTCCAAAATAATGGAATTGTGCTGGAAAATTTAAGAAAGAAGCACATTATCCTGAGAGAAGAAAAGAAATAAAATCAGAATTCTATTTTGTAAACATTAAGTTTGAGCTGATTTCGTTTTCCAATGGAAATAATAGGCCAATATTTGAATGTTATCGATTTAGATTTTAAGAAATAAGTTCCAAGATAGTTCTGAAACTATGGAACACATATTCTGAAACTAAATGCAGTCATTAAGAGACATGTGAAAAGAAAGGACCCACAGACTAAGCCCAAATAGTAACAGGCTGAACATAAATGAAAAATTCCACTAAGAAGACTAAGAAGGACTGCCAGTTTTTAATAAAGAAAACCAAAAGCACAGAGGTCATAGAAATCAGGAAAAGAAATTTCAAATAAAAGAAGGATCAATGTTATCAAATGAAGTCTGAGTCAGCCAAAGACATAAACACTAGCTTTGACAAGAGATGTTAATAAGAGGAATCAACATCTTGTTGAAGTAGTTTTAAAAGCGCTGCTACTTTGTTCTTAACCTTCCCTTTTAAATTTCAGGAACATGAGTAGAATGATTGGAGTTGCTGAGGTCATCTTTGATCCACAATGGAAAAATTGAAAGCCTCACAGTGAAACAGTACAACAGCATGACCTCTGAGCTTTTGGCCAAGGGTTATGCTTACTATCACTGACACTGAATCAAACTTTTCCTCAGTATAAACATAGACCTCCTTTCCCAACAACATATAAGAGGTACTCTATTCTGATCTTGCAGCAATGCCAACAAAAAGCTGAGGGATTGATCTGTATAGAGTTAAATACATTTGCTATAAACGGAACATCATTCAGCATCTTATTTAAAGATCATAAGTCCTACAGTGGAAGATTATATGGAGCTAAATGTATAGATGCAAGGAAAACTTACACAAAGCTGAATTCTATAAATGCTTTTGAAAAACAGTACACACGTCTTTACATCTACAATCAAAAGTAGTAGATAGACACATAGACAAGTCCATTTTTTTTCTCAACTTCAATCTAGCCTTCTTAGAATTATCTACATGATTGTAAACAGGAAGCAAATAATGTTTTGTATTTGTTTGGTCATTTCTTATAAAAATTTCCAATTTGGGAGGAAAAGGAGAAAAGAGATGAGCAATGCAGGTCTTAAAACACGTTGTTCTAGTCTTCAGGAACAACATTGTCGTATATAAATGCAGTGATAGCAAATGAAGGAAGAGGACAAGGTGAGATTATCTGAAAGAATGGGGCCAAAGACAACACACGAGTCAGGAGAGTTCTTTTACAGGAGCAAAGACATTTACCATACTTCATACTCTTGTGGCAACAGTCTCAAAAATAAAAGTCTTAGATCATGTTAAAACAATTTTACTTCAAAACATTTATAACATGAAAATAAATATTCTATTGCAGGAATCCTCACATTTTAATAATAGCCTGCTGAAAACTGCCACGAAGCAGAGACTTCCATAAACCTAGTGCTTCTACTAAAACATTTAATAATGTAAGTAATGTAATTAATAAGAGTTTATGATGAAAAACTCAGCTCAACACATTCAAGGGTTTATCTGCTATTGTTTTAAAATAATTTGAATATGAAATATGCATTCACATTATCCTTAGTTCACTCACTAATATTAATCCAACAAGTTTAGAATAAGGTAATTTTAGTTGCATACAATAGAAATAAAAGAGAAAAAAGATTAACATGCTTAGTCTTCTATGATGTTAATTTACTATTTTAATTAAATAGGATTATAGTAATATTCCATATATCTACAGTACATGTTATGTTTTAAGTTCTTTTGTGTATTTCATTATTGCACAAAGCATAGACTTATTTGATTAGAAAAGTTGTTGTTCAAATAATTGATGGAATTAAGCTTATTTACATAAATTATTGTCACAAAATTGCTATGTATGTAAGTACATTAATGGCTTTAGGCAACAATAGTGTTGAAACTAGAAAAATGGTTCTACAAATTGTAACAACTGAATCAGCAAGTTCACATTATCATAAAATAATTTGGAAATGTTCATTGTTTTACCTGCCTCTAGTGAAGTTATTGGCTAAATAACATCTTAGAAATTTGTACATTTCATCCTTTTAACTTTATAGTTAACAAAAAAAAGTTTTCAGGGGCTGAGAAGGTGGCTCAGTGGTAGAGTGCTTGCCTTGCATGCATGATGCCTTGGGTTTGAATCCTCAGCACCACCTAAGCAGAAAAGGCCAGAAGTGGCACTGTGGCTCAAGTGGTAGAGTGCTAGCCTTGAGCTGAAGAGCTGAGGGACAGCGCCTAGGCCCAGAGTTCAGGCCCCATGACCAACCTCCCTCCCCCCCAAAAAAGTTTATAGCTACAATAAGAGTACCAATGTAACTTTTTACTAAAAATCTGAACTTTTCAGATATGAAGGCCATATGTTCATAAGAACCATTTTTCCTCTTTCAATCTTACTGAAACAGTGGATTAGATTTTGAAAATAGGGGTTGAGAACAAAAAGAATGTATGTATATATGTGTATGTGTGCACATACGCTCATGTGAGCACACACACACACACACACACACACACACACACACACACACACACACACACACACCCTAGTTCTGGAATCAAGTTAGGATTACTACCACATTCTAAATAGAGCAGGGATATTTGGTGGGAACTATCAACTAACAACTATGGATTCTTCTATACGTTTCATGTCCATACATACTTGACAGACATCAAGAGGACAGGGATGTGACCTAGTCTAAGCTAAAAAAAGAAAGCCTGCAGAATGGAGAAGATCTGTGCTACCTATACATCTGACAAGAGTCTACTAATCAGTATACAAAAGAACCCAAAGAGCTAAAACCCCAAAGGATGAATAAGCCAACTAATAAAGAGGCTTCCAATTGTGAGAGCATATTAAAGAAAAATCTAAGCTGGGAACTGGTATTTCTCTCATGTAATCCTAGCTATTCAGTAGGCTGAGATCTAAGAATCAAGGTTCAAAGCTAGCCTGGGCAGGAAAGTCTGGTAAGATTCTTTTCTCCAATTTACCACCAGAAAAGCAAAAACAGTGCTGTGGCTCGAGGTGATAGAGCAAAAAATCTCAGGGAGAGTGCTCAGGAGAGTTCAAGCCCCACAACCAACAACAACAATCCATATTTTTCAAATCCATACAACCAATAAACTTTTATGATAGACAACTTAGCAATTGACTCATTAAAGCAATGTTATCACTAGATACTAGATACTATCACTAGATACTAAATAAATATAATCATAATCTGTTGTGAGATTTTAGTAGAAAACTTTGAACTATTAACATAATAACTACTTTAGTCACATTCTATCTTTTAGGTATTTCACAAAAATCCTCCATATTGAACACAAGACTAAAACAAAATCTTACAATATTTTTTTTGCCTATCAAATATACCAAGTCCTTCTTCATGCTAAGTTTGTGGGGTGATGATAAGTTAAATTTGTCAAAAAGACTTTTAATAAAATACTTCCTTTTCACTGTAATATATGGAAGACACATTTCCAAGAAGGAAAGTGCTGATCTTATCTTGGTTATAAGCTTGCTGGTAAAATGATTTAGATAGTTGTTGCTTTTCCGCACTATATAAGGCTTTTCTTTTCAAGCAGTGATTTATAGCAGATACTTCAAACCTTTCCTATCTGAATCTTCTACTCCAGAAAAATGAGGAAACATACATATTTATTCTATATAAACAGAACAGACAAGATACAGATAAAAATGATCCATTATAAATCCTGAATAATCACTATGTATACCACTATAAGAACACAAAAGGTCATTGAGTATTTCTGCTTCTTTAAACTCCTGGATGGCTAAGGTTTTTAAGAAAATAAGAAACCACAGTTCTGTGTATTTGAGTAATATGTATTTGTGCTTCATTAATTTCATTAATAACAAATTTAGCATTGTTGTACATAGGGTATTTAAAGAAAATTCAATAAAATGATTTGCACTTATGTCATCCCCCCACCCCCCACCCCCCCAAAACCCTCAAAATATCAGAAAAACCTAACCTAAAAACTATTGAATCTTTCTGTTTAATTATTTGTAAGTGGCTGAATTTCTGGTATCTATTACCACTTACAATTTTATGGGTAATTAACTCTCATAATCTGATAATTTCAGAACATGTTAGCAATTGTTCTTTTTTTCTTTCATTAAACTTTTTTTTTTTGTTTTGGAGTCTTATTGTTGTTTTGTCAAATGTGGGGCTTGAACTTGGGGCCCAGGCGCTGTCCCTCAGTTTTTTTGCCCAAACCTAGCACACTACCACACTTGAGCCACAGTCTCACTTAAGAGTTTTCTGGTGGTTAATTGGAGTGAAGACTCTCACACCCAGGCTGGCTGAGATCTCAGCCTCCTGAGTAGCTAAGGTTACAGGGGTAAGACACCCACACCTGGCTTTATGAAGCAGTATTTTTTTAACTCTGTTATACAATATAGCAAGAAAAAGTAGCATATAGGAATTAAAACATCTATATCAACAATGATGTATAAAGTTTATAGGTCCTTCAAATAAACAAGTTATAATGAGGTCTTAAAAATGAGCTCAAAGCCAGGCAGCGGTGGCTCGTGCCTGTAATCCTAGCTACTCTGGACCCTAAGATCTGAGGATCATGGTTCAAAGCCAGCCCACACAGGAAAGTCCGTGAGATTCTTATCTTCAATTAACCACCAGAAAACCAGAAGTGATGCTATGGTTCAAGTGGTAGGACATTCATCTTGAGCTGAAGAGCTGAGAGACACCACCCAGACCCAGAGTTCAAACCCCACAACTGACTGACCAAAAGAGAGAGAGAGAGAGAGAGAAAGAAAGAAAGAGCTCAAAAATGAATAATTAGAGATTCACATACTGCACTGATACAACATGAAACTAAAAACAAAGAATAAAATATGTATATGTGGGAGTCTTATATCTTTTCATGCCTTAGATAAAATGCAAACTATAAAATAACACATGCAAGGAAAATTTCAAAGTAACATATTTCATATCAAACCAATTAGTTTTTTTCCTACTTTCTTTGCATACTAAAAATAAATAAAACCAACTGGCATAATCATGGAATTGGCACACTATTTGAAACTATGTAGTACTCTAAGAGATTTAACTACAAATGTGTCATGAGCACTGGACATTAGAACTGTATTGGGGAAAAGACTTAGACACAGAAGGTCAGATCCATACACTTTCTAGGATCAAGTATGTTAGAATAAAGTGATAAAAGTAGCCTGCAAAGCAAAAAGGTCTAATACTGATTTTTCAGCTCACATAAATATGAGGAGCTCCAAGTCCTTTCAGCTTGCCTTTTGATAAGGATTAATCATAATTAAAATGCTGACAGACCAGAACTATTTAGCAGCCGCTCTACCACAATGGTATATAATAAGCTTTGGTACTGTGGAAGTCACAACAGCTGCTAATGTATCCAGATTTTGCACTGACTTTAATGTGATGAAAAATGAAGGATTTCAATTGAAATATAAGAAAGGAAATCACCTCTGATCTTACAAAGAAACATTTAAGCTACTATTAACTACTATGTTATTTATATAAAACAACATCTTAACTATTTCTGCCATTCTGTCTGTGTTTTTATTTACATCAGTTGCCTTTAACAAGACATCTTTCAATGTACATAAGTTAATTCTTTATCAGTTTTTACACATCATCTTTTCCCTTGATCGGCCAGCTGAAAATTATATAAGCTATAAATTAGGTTTAAACAAGCTCTGAATCAGGTTGGAACTGGTTTTCAAATTAAAGAGCCTTCAATACATTACAAGGTGCTGTCATTTTATTACCCTAATCAATTCTGTATGGCCTGAGGTGAAAAGAAATGATTTCTGTCTTCATTTGCAATGGGTTTATCTCCTACAGCAGGCTCTGAAAACATAACTGCTGCAATGCACCGAAAGCTAAAGTTACATTTAGCACTGCTAGTAATACTGGGGTCTCCGTGGCAAGAACAGAAACATTCTGTGAAAAATATATGAAAGTGAATACGAGGTTAAACAAATTTAAAATAAGGAGCATTTCCAATAATTATAGTTAGTTATTAAGACGATTTTAAATAAAAGCACAATGTATGTACTATTCTCAGTGCTTCAGAGTTATTCATTAAACTTGATGATAAATAGGTAGGTAGAGTTCAAACAAATCTTTGTTTGCTTATTGTTGTTAATGTTTTGTCTTTCCTTTTTTGGTACAGAGGATAAAACCCAGGACATTGCACTTGCTTTGCTACTGAGCTACAACCCTATCAACCCTCCACCCCTACCCACCTTCACAAAACTTTTAAGTGGGACTTAGACTAACTTAAGACAGGTTTTTAATTTTGACTCCTGACACAGTAAGGAGAGAAACAAATCCCCTTTCCTAGGCACTGGTAATCTAGACACAAAAAAGGTAAGTAGTAAGTCTAGCTTGTCACTTCCTCTTCCTATTTAGTACCTCCAACTCAAGTAATTGATGTAAGTAAATTCTTCACTCTATTTTGATCCAGGTGACTCTTTATCCAAAAAACAAAAAACAAACAAATAAGCAAAAAAAACTGGCTGGGAGCTGGGAGCTCACGCCTGTAATCCTAACTACTCAGGAGGCTGAGATCTAGGACTGCAGTTCAAAGCCAGTCCAGGCAGAAAAGTCCATGAGAGTCTTATCTCCAATAAACCACTAGAAAAACCGGAAGTGGCTCTGTGGCTCAAGTGGTACTTTGAGCTGAAGAGCGCAGGGACAGTGCCCAAACCCCACAACTGACAACAAACAAACAAACAAACACCCTCCATATTTCAAAATTATTTCAAAAACACATCTATTATTAAAACACTTTATTTGCTTTTGTATAATAGATAAACAGTTCTCCTCTCCCCTTCTGTCATTCTCTCCCAATCTTTCCCTGCAGTCCCCACCCATAAGATATCCAGTTCATTTTCCACATATCTAGTGAGTATCACTGTTGTCTTTGTTCTTTTTTGTTCCACCTTTTATGTGTCCTCCTTTACCCTCCCAAATAAGTACAAACTAACAAACAAGACAAAGGGAAAAGAAAACAAAAGTAGCAACAATGTCAACTAAAGAATGTCTCTTGTTTCCTTTCCTTGGAGTTCATTTCATAAACTATTGAGCCTTTTTGTCCACCACTCCCATGCATAGCCTCCTTTGGCCTCTGCATGTTAATGACTAGTGTTCTATATAATTTATCATGTCCTAATGTTATTTATTTTAGTCATTCAGTGTGTTTACGTGTAGATTTATAGGCACATTCTAGTTACCACAAATAAGGGAAACCATGCATAATGTTTCTTTGGCTCTGGCTTACTTCAAAGACTTCTAGGCACAGGATGAAACTTAATAAACAAAGATCCAGACTCACAACAAATCAAAGAAAGGCTGGATGAATGGGATTGTATCAAACTGAAGAGCTTCTGCTTAGCAAAGGACATAGCTAGCAAGATAAATAGCCCACAGAATGGGAGGAAATCTTCACTAGCTATACATCAGACAAGGGCCTCATATCTAAATACTTAAAACACAAAAAATTAAACTACCAAAAATTAAACCCTCAGTACTCAACAAACCACTCAATAAATGGGCTAAAGACTTAAAGAGAGATTTCTCTAAAAAGGAAGTAAGAATGGCCAATAGACACATGAAGAAGTGTTCAACATCTCTGTCCATAAAAGAAATGCAAATCAAAACACTGAGATAACACCTCATCCCAGTTAGAATGGCCATTATCAGGAAAACTAACAATAACAGATGCTGGCAGGGATGTAGCTAAAGGGAACCCTATTACAATATTGGTGGGAATGCAAACTTGTTATTAAAACATTTCTAACAGTATAATTTGTTTTAGAAAGTAAGTACTCAGAAAGATTATCTTCTTGACAAGATGTGGGCAATGTAACAATGTTAGTGTTTGCCTTTGGAAGATGGAATCCAAGTGAAAAATCAGTAAGTCTTTAGGTAGCTGTAGATTTTAAAGTAAGAGTACTACTCTGAATGACACACCTATTATGAAGAAGAATCTTTCCTTCAGAAGTCCTCTAAAGATAAACCTGTTCTTCCCTCTTCTGATGTTTAACAGCTAAGGAACTTCAACATCTTCACAAAGAACTTCAGTGGCTTGTGGTATCAAATCTATCAACCTTTATGATACAATCCTATTACATGTAGAATGAATGTGCTTCTTAGAAATAAACCACAGACTTCATTCAGTAACTGATGAGACTCATTGTAGACACATCACAGGTCCCTCAAGAAAAGGAAAGTATCTGTATTAATGAAAAGGCTACTGCTTCTTCTAAAGTTATGTGTAGAAAAAATATAAAATATTTATATTGTCAGGTCAGTTTCACACATCTAGAACTTCTAAGTATTATTAATTCTAGAGGAAAAAAACATTTTTTCTAATTAAAAAGCTAAAATTTCTGTTCAAAAATATCTAGTATGAGCAACAATTATTAAATATTAATAGAAATGAACTAGGAAAACTAGACAGGAAGACAAGTACTCTAAAATTATCTGCTGAACATGTATTTTCATAGTGTTTATTCCTGGACTTTTCTGCATGTTTGATCATGGCTGGCAGAAATTTAGGCTCCATATATCTTCAGTGTTTCAACAAACAGCCTTAGGCCTAGAAAGCAAAAATCAGAAATATGCCACATACACTGTCTTTCAGAAAAATAAAGGCTTAAAAATAATTTTAAGTTAGGCACTGTTATCTCACACCTATAATCCTGGCTATTCAGGAGGCTAAGATCTGAGGATTGTGCTTTGAAGCCAGTCTGGACAGGAAAGCCCATGGGATTCTTATCTCTAATTAACCACCAAAAAACTGTCCTAATGACAGTGAGGAAACTAGAACTTACACTGGATGCTCTTATTTGGATGTAGTTTATCTCCAAGGATTCACATAAAGGAGGTCTCTTGCTTTTGTGTGACTGTACTGATATGGTAGGATTTTGTGTGTGTGCAGACTGTGAGGGTTGAACTCAATGACTCATGCTCTTGCTCACCTATTTCACTCACAGCTCAGGCTCTACCAGCTGAGTTATGCCACTATTTCAGGTGGTGAACTGGAGATAAGATTCACTCAGATTTTTTCATGGAAGGCTGGCTCTGAACTGTGATGCTCAGACCTTAACCTCTGAGTAGCTAAGATTATAGGCATGAGCTATCTGTGGTGGAATTCTTAAGAGGCATTGTCTAGGAGAGGTCCTTAGGTCACTGTGAATACTGTCCTTGAAGGGAATTTGGATATTTCTCATGAGGGAGTTTTTACAAAAGAGCATGCCTAACTTTTGAAGAAGTGGGGTGTGTTTTTTTTGTTGTTGTTGCTGCTGTTTTTTTCCTAGTGATTTCTCTAGCATGTTGTCAACTGTCTGGAAACTATCTGCAATGAGTCCCCACTAGAATCAGCCTCTGAAGTTTCTTTTTGAAGTACCCTTCTGCAGGTATTTTGTTACAGTGGCAATAATAAATAAACTACTAAACAGGAACAGTTCACTTAAAAACAACTACAAACCTTGAAGAGGCTTTTTCTAAAAGAGCATTGAAAGAAGAAGAGGGAAAAAGAGAAAGGGAAACTTGGGGGAGTAGGGATGGAAGGGGAGGAAGAGATGGAGAGGGAGAAAAAAAGAAAGGGTAAGAAAAAAGTACCAGCAGCCAAAGTGTAGGTGCAGAAGAGAAAGGAGTAACACTGTTTTGTTTCTGCAACAACAACAAAAAATGGCAATGTAGAAAAGATTTTGTTTGCTTGCCTGCTTTATTTTTAATTGAGAGGAGAAAAATAATGATGTGGTACCCTTTTCCTCACTGAAGAGACAAGATTATCTTTAAAAAGTGAACATTTTCTCCAGGAAATGGAAACAAGATTTTTCTTTGTGTTTTTTTTCTTCTTATTCTTCTTTTCTTTTCTTGTTTTGTTTGTTCATTTATCTGTGGGGGGGGGCAGGGGGCAGTGTAAGAGGATACCAGAAATGGAAGGACAAAGGGTAAACAAATGCACCAGTGGTATTCACTAGACACTGTGTTAAAAAGGAACTCTGCAACTTATGAATGGAGATGGAAGGGAAACTGGGAGAGAATGAGGGAAGGGGTGACATTGTTCAAAAAGAAACACATATTACCTGACTTACATAACTGTAACCTCTCTGTATATCACTTTTATAGTAACAATTAAAAAAATAAAGTGAACATACTGACAATAAAACTAAAGACTTGAAATATGTAGCCAGCATTTGAATATCCATTACAAAATGCTAATGAAGAGCTAGCAAAAGACAGCAGGGAGACCAGGTTTAAATCAATAGGCATGGATTTCTAGTAAACCTAACACCGTAACTTCTCTAGTTACTACTAGCCAAAATGGCATATTCAAAGTAAACCAATGCAGCTAAAACCATGGAAACTGAAGATTCTGGTTTTGAAATAGCATATATTAAAATGGTAAGTCACAATCTTTTAACACAAAGGAGAACAAACAGATGAAGGATAGAGTGTTGAGAAGAGCTGAGAGCTAAGGGTGTAGAGGTACAAAATGTTTGAGAAGTGGGAAGTGATAAAAGAGAGGTAGAAGAAAGATCACAATCTGAGTCATGCTGATGGAGTACTTGACATTTTGTATTGTCTCTTTTTATCCTTAAAGTGAACTTGAAGTTTTTGTTTAAATGTGTCAGGTTCAGACTGCAAGATTTGTGTTTTTATATTGCTACCAAGGATTTGAAAAATATAACTAATCATATCTCCCCTATTTGGGAAGTTCTGATCTCAGGAAAACCTTTTACTGATAAAGGAACAAAAAAAAAAAGTGATGGGCAAATATACAGAGCTTCGTTACCAAATGCTATTTAGAAATGCAAAATATGAGGGAGAAGGAAGGAAGGAAGGAAGGAAGGAAGGAAGGAAGGAAGGAAGGAAGGAAGGGAGGGAGAGAGGGAAGGGAGGGAGAGAGGGAAGGAAGGGAGAGGGAGAGGAAGGGGAAGGGAGGGAGGGAGGAAGGGAGGCAGACAGGCAAAATTTGGAAATTTTGAAACTGTTAATTTCACAAACAAAGGAAGCTTATCTCACTGGAAAAGTCTGATATATATTTGGGAAAACTCAGAAAGAAAAGAATAATTTTAAAAAAGAAAAGAATAATTAAGATGGAATTTACTATTCTTTTTAGCACATTCATTAAGCTTTAAAGACATTAAGAGTGACAATTCACAGAGGAATGTAGAACAAGGACAGTATAGCACTTCACCTTCTTATAAAAGACACAAAATGTTTTCTAAAAATACTTATTCCATTCATACTCCTACAATAACTTGTAATGGGGAAAAATTAATTATAATTAAGATAATAATTAGATAATAAGATAAATTTTAAACTGGGTTATTAAGCAATGGTTTGCTGTTGTGGATTATTGAAACTGTTTCATTAAATTAACAAAATGCAATAATGTTGAAATACATTATTCTCCTGAATGGTTATAATCAATCTGTACTTCTTGGAAACTTGTCCATTATTGTATCTAGTCATGTGAATTTATAAATATGAGTTTAGATGTAGAATGTAAGAAAACTCTTATTATTTAAAATTGAGATGGCCCGCCCTTCTAGAACACAAAGTGAATGTATTGCTGACAAAACGCCTTCATGCCTCTTGATCGTCTCAAAGGGATTCTAAAAGTTTTTAACCTCTAGATGCCTACTCTAAAAGTATTTTCAAACCAATGAAGCAGATAATCATTTAGCCATTATTGAAGGTACATTTAAAAAAAAACTAACTCCTATAAAGTTTTAACACTACAACATAAACCTTTAAGAAACCTTCAGGAAAAGGAAAGAAAACATTAAAATAGGTTGTTTCTTAGGTGATCAGAGATTAGATTTAACACATGAATATAGCCAAAAGCAAAGAAATAACACATTTAATGTACTATGGAAATCTGACATCACAAAAGAAAGTGCCTAAGTTAAGTTAAAAGTAGAAATGGAAACAGCATAAGAACAGTGACCAGGGGGAGGCTGAGATCTGAGATCTGAGGGTGAGGACTGTAGCCAGCGAAGGCAAGAAAGCCCATGATACCGTTATTGTACAATTAACTACCAACAAAAAGAACAAGTAAAAAGCCAGAGGTAGATCTGTGAGTTAAGTGGTAGGGCACTAGCTTTAAGCACTGAGTTCAAGCCCCAGGACCAGCACCAAAAACAACAAAAAGAAAACAAAAGTTACACAAAGACTTCTACCTGCCAACGAGGGGCAAACTAATTTTTTTAATATTTTGTAGATGAGGCAATAATTTCTGTTTAAAAGATAAAAAACTATGGTTTATAAAGATTAACACACCAGGCACCAGTGGCTTACACCTGTAATCCTAGCTACTCAGAAGGCTGAGGATCGTGGTTCAAAGCCAGCCTGGGCAGGAAAGTCCATGAGAATCTTATCTGCAATTAACCACCAGAAAACAAGAGGCACTGTGGCTCAAATGGTAGAGTACTAGCCTTGAGCTGAAGAGCACATGGACAGTGCCCAGGCCCAGAGTTCAAGCCCCATGATCAACAAAAAAGTAATAATAATTACTGAATTAATTTTAAAAAGATTAACACAAGTCTTAGCAAAACAGTGAGAGTCTAAGTGGTGCTGTATTTAGTACTGGCCCAAAGTATTCTATTAAAAGAGATTTTTATTGCAAAGGAATGTGGATAAGTGGGAACAAAAGCAGAAGAAAAAAAACCAACTAGGTGCTTATTGTGGCTGATACTGTACAACTCAAAAGATATTAGACTACCTTTGCAAAGATGTTGAATGTGACCAGATTTAGTTTCTTTTTACAATACAGGTTTTCAAACAATTAATAACAAACATTGAACAGAAAGTTTTGACCTAACTAAAATAACAGCGTTTGGCCAAAGAAATTCATTTTTAGATCCCTTCTCCTTACCTCCATTTAGGCTCTGCTTGGTATACATAAGTCATCCTTGTTGTCAGGTAACACCTCCCTTAACACAGAGATGCATTTTACTGAATCCAGTAAAATTCACATCTATCTTTCATCATTTTAGGAGCACTTTTACTTAATTTATTTGTTTAGAACTAATCTCTACATGTTAGAAGGACCAAAGTAGATCCCATTTAATAATAAAGACATTTTCACTTTCCCTAAACTACTTGTGTTTATTTATAATGGAAGAGTCATCTGAGTTTCTACATTATGAAAATCTAAAATAGCTTTAGAATAAAATCCAAGCTGAGAATTTCTGTAATAGTTAAGATATAATAATACATACTCAAATTTCAGTTTCCAAAATATAGACTCTGAAATCAGGCAGATCTGGCTTTGAATCGCTGTATACCACCTTTAGCACAAAAGATATCAAAAGATCAACTATTGTAATGGCTGCACTCCCTATTACATGGGATGATACACTGCAAGTGCTTAGATAACGATGGCACATAATAGTCCTCAATAAATGTTAGTTGCTATTATCTGTAGTAGCATGATGCTTTCTTATTTTATATATCTTCAGTAATTACACTGAGATTCAATCTCTAGTTATAAAATTCTCTACACCATTTACATTTTAGATTAGAAGGGAATATCTAACACCATGGAAAAGAGTAACTTATGTATGTAATTATGTAGAGGGAAACTATTGTCATAAAGTTCCCTCCACATGTTGTAACAGAAAGTATGACATAACTAATTTTTTTTTTTTTTTTGTCGGTTGTGGGGCCTGAACTCTGGGCCTGGGCTCTGTCCCTCAGCTCTTCAGTTCAAGGCTAGCGCTCTACCGCTTGAGCTACAGCTCCACTTCCGGCTTTTTCTGCTTATGTGATACTGAGGAATCAAATCCAGGGCCTCATGCATGCACAGCAAGCACTCTACCACTGAGCCACCTTCCCAGCCCATGATTACAATTTTTTTAAAGTAGGTATGAAGCCAGGCGCTGTTGGTGCACACCTGTATTCCTAGCTACCTCAGGAGTCTGAGATCTGAGAATGGCAGTTCATAGCCAGCCCAGGCAGGAAAAGTCCATGAGACTTTTATCCCCAATTAATCACCAAAAACTTGGAAGTGGAACTTTAGCTCAGTTGATAGAGTACTGACTTGAACCAAAAAAGCTTAGGGACAGGATCCAAGCCTTGAGTTCAAACCCTAAGAGAAGTACCAAACACACACACACACACACACACACACACACACACACACACACAAACATATTTTGGGCTACATATATAAATCACTATCCTATTACTCATAGATATGAAAAACATAGAGGATAGTAGCTTCTAAAAATACAACTTTCCTTACTGACATGTGAAGTTTTCCTTTTATGTTCTAACAGGCCTTTCCCTGCAATTCAAATCCTGGCAATGGATTAAACAGTAAGTATTTTAATTTTCTGAATATCATGCCCTCTACTTATAAAATAATTTCACTGCTGTATGATCTTCTATGTGGTTCACAGAATACAATAACTCTATATTTAGTGTGAACTATGAATACTGTAGTATAAAAAGCACCAACTTTTTGCTAATAACATATAGCAAATTTAGAAAAAAAAAGTGAAATAGTATATTTTTTAAAGCTTAGAGAACAACAAATTCCCTGTACTTTCACTGCTTCTTTACAAAGAAATTAACACTGGATGATTTTTCTGCATGAAAAATGTAAATTTTTTGTTCTGATTCTTGAAATTAGGATTTAAGTCATTCAGGTACTTTTTCATGATTTTGGGGTACTTTATGTCAACTACGATCAACAATGTCTTCACAGTGCATGTCTCCTTTACTCATGCTATGTATGTTTACATGTGGGAATAACAACTTCATATGTGTGCTATGTTCCACAATCCTTCTGTATTTTACAACATTATGATCTATAATACATTGGATTATTATGTAAATGAACTTTAGTTTTTCAAGTACTGAGTGAATAATAAGGCTTTTAGAAGCTATAATACAATATTCTTTAGCATACCTCTCAAACTTTTGGTAGGTAACATCCTAAAATAATTTTTAAAAAACAAGAATATGAAATATGGTTTTAAACTACAGGACATTGGGAAGTTGGTAACGCTGAAAGACATTCTATGTATAGCACCCCACTGTACTTTGATTAATTATCTCAGTTTTGATTTAGTTCATGTCACATATGGTATTCCACAGCATGCTATACAAAAACATCAGGACCACATGCCATCTAACTTAGAAAATGTCTTGGTTTTTCAAGTTTGTAATTAAGTACAACTTAGAAATTTATTTAGTATTTTAATTCTGCATTATAATAGATGCATTTAGAAAGCACCTTAGGTTTTAAGAATATTCATGTCTCTGTAAGTATGAAACAAATAATAAATATCTACAAATTTTACATAGAAGTAGTTTTATTTTCAAAAAGACACAAGAAATGCCTGGCCAGTATTTACTGAAGTGCATGTTTAATGTACATATCAGTATATAGTTCTCATGAAATTACCTCAGAATGTAGAACTCAATGTATCAGTCCTGATTCTAATTGTAATATAAAAAGTGGCCAAAAGAAAATCTTTTATGCTGACCACTGTTATTTAATAAAAAGTATTTCCTAAAAATAATTTTTAAAAGGTGTTTAGAATGATCAAGTAAAAAAATAGCAATAATAGATGAAATAGTAATTGATAAGATATTAATAGATGATAGATAATAAATTAGTTTGAAACACTAATGCTCTGCTTAGATAACATTACTCATAACACTCTTTTGTTCTGGTTTTGTTGTTCTTGTTGTTTTTAGGAAGGAGTGTTTCATTTTGTTTTTGTGGGATGGGGTGTCACTCACTATTTGTCCTTACTGGCCTTGATCCTCCTCCCATCTCATGAGGTTTAGCTTACATATATGCACCAGCTTACCTAACTTTCACTGTTTTAAAGAATATTAAATAAACACATACGATTAGTAGGGTTATTAATGGAAAATCATTACTAATATCCCAAAGTACTCAATCAGAAATTAAAAGATAAAAGGTATTAAACAAACACTTTATTTTCCACACAAAAATAAATAAGGAGAACAATCAAAAACAGACTACACTTCAACTGTCCAAATCAACTAGATATCTGTGGCTTAACTGTATTTACCTGCAAACAAGAAATTCAAAGGTTCAGTTCAAAACTGTAACCACCATCAAGGATAACCACACCACAGACTGGATTTTCAGACTTTTAGCAAGTCTACTAATCACCACAGATTTGTTCCCCGGGATCTTAATGCAGAAAACTGTACTTCTGACTTTTACATGTATGTGTCAGTAAAGGGGCAATGAAAAGCTCACTAAAGCTTATTAAAGCACAATTTTCTTAGCTCTACCGTTTGTTTTACTACAAGAGTACTGAATGGGGGCAGTTGCATCTGAAATTATTTATCTGTCAAACATGCAGAACTCAAAAAGTTAAAATTCTCTCTAATATCACAAAAATCCCAGAGGTCAAATGAATAGTTAATGTATTTTTTAAAAATATATGGGCTAGTTATATGCTTCAAATTTAAAAGAGCTTTAAAGGATAATTCATTCTAATTGCACATTTTTCATAAATCTTCACAATACATAAAATTCAGACATTCAATTTCCAATATTACCAGGTTTCAATTAAATGTGCTTGTTTAATGTATTGTGGCAAAATACTCCTTAGGGAGATAGTTCTGTTCAGTTCGTAAAGAGACAAAAGTTTTAGTGTCAGGGTACTTGAAATGTATATATCACTGTTGTACACTGATTTAAAATTTTAATTAAAAATTCTAACACAAAATAGGCAAAATAAAATTAAAAACAATTAAACTATATTTCTCCTACTCAAGAGATTCTAATACAAATGACTACAGAGAAATATCACTTGCCTCATACTTTGGTAATTCAAGAACATCTTTCATAAGAGTTACATGGAATTTCTATTCATGTGAATCCACAATTTATTACTGCTCAAAATGTGCAGTATACTAGAAAGGGCAAATAAGAACAAACCAAAGGGAAATCTTCAAATTAAGACAACTCATCTTGTACTACTCAGATAATGACCTGTCATATACATTAGGTGGCTTCCCATCAAATAGCTTAAACATGGGTGAAAAGATTGAACAGCAGTAACTGGCATGGTCTCCATAAAGCAGGTGATTTATATATAAGTCCCCACTGGTGCCTGTGAATATAAATGAGGTAAACAAAGCACTTTTTAAAGAAATATTTGTATTTTTTCACTTAAAACATGTCAAGATAAGTTATCTTCATTTGTGGTGCTTCAGTGGACACAAGTTATTGAGATCTATGTGAAATTTGTCCAAGAAAAAAACTAAATAATGAAGTGTTCTCTCTTTAAATAAATAATACAATACTAAGTTTACTTTATACCTTATATTTAATGCTAAAATGTCATGATGTTGACTTGACTTAGGGTATGTGCATTGTTATATATTTGTTTTTAAATTTTTTGAAAGTTAATTTTTAGTTTTCAAATGTTAATAAATGTTTGTAAATTTTATAAAATTATAAATTTATAAATTTTTATAAGTAAAATATGGCTATGCATGATAACGCATAAAATCACCAATGGACCATGTAAAATATATAAATGCCCACCCTCATTCTCCCTCTATACACCTTCTGAACATTTCACACAGGTGTCTATATGATGAACAGCCAGCATATAACAAAAAACTGTTTCTAGATGAGTAAACATCTAAGAATAGATGTTCATGGAAACTAGAGCCAGTCTTCTGTCAGAGGAGTTAACAAAGATAAAAGGGGAGAAAATAAATCTTTCTCCAATATCTAAAAGGGCAAGTATAAACATAAACATGTATGCATATGAATCTACCTGCCTACGTCTAGTCCTTGTCTTCATCTACTAAGAAACATCATTCAGGCCAGCCACCAGTGGCTCATGCCTGTAATCCTAGTTACTCAGGAAGCTGAAATCCGAGGATCAAGGTTCAACCCAGGCACAAATGTCCCTGTGTGACTCTCCTATTAACCACTCAAAAACTGGTAGTGGAGCTGTAGCTCAAAGTGGTAGAGAGGAAGCCTGGAGTAAAAGAACTCAGGGACAGCACCCAAGCCCTGAGCTCAAGCCCCACA
Source organism: Dipodomys ordii (assembly GCF_000151885.1). NCBI lineage: Eukaryota > Metazoa > Chordata > Mammalia > Rodentia > Heteromyidae > Dipodomys > Dipodomys ordii. The sequence continues at coordinate 13,259,560 of NW_012267264.1, forward strand.
ACCACCAAAACAACCAACAAAAAAGGAACATCATTCTAGTATCAAACAGCTCAGCAGACCTTGGTTTCCAAATGCTATTCTGTTTGGAAACCAAATTTCTTGGAAGAACATAAATGATTCCAAGAATAAGAACAAAAAAGTATAAGTCAAGTCAGGAACGATTCCACCATTAAAATAAATAGTGATAATAACTGCTATAACCTATGAAATACAACAAAAAAGTAAAAATCTGATGAATTGGACATTTACATAATTTCAGCTTTCTTTACCACAAATAACTTATTAATTACAGAGATTATCAGAAAATTAGTCAATCAACAAATTAAAAAAGTTAGCAATTGTTAACAATCAAAATCACATATAGGTAGAATACACACAGCATTACATATGTAGCCAAAAAAGTAAGAAAATAAACTTGTAGAGGCCCTTTATGGTAAACGAGAAGAAATCATTTTAATGAACAATAAAGTATATTTCAATGACATGATTTAAAGGGAATTTTATATTAAGCTTAATTCCTCTAATAACAAAAAATTGGCACTGAAGAAAGTAAGCAAGCTTTGTGTATATACTACTATAAACATATAATTTTCACTGATGGGGGGAGGGGCTTAGGAGCCTGAACCCATAATCTCCCACTTGAACTTGAGCTATACCCCTAGCCCTTTTTAGTTTTTGTTTTTGAGATACAGTCTCACAAACTTTGCCTGGGCTATCCTTGACCTCATAATCCTCCTAATTCTGCATCTGGAATAGCTGGGGTTACAATCTTGTGTGACCACCCCTGGCCTCCATTGTCTTTTTTAAAGAAGGACAATTTCATTAACCTGTTGATGATCACAATGTCTTCATTCAAATGTACTCAGTATTTCTGGTCAAAAAGTAAAGTGTGAGGAAATCTGTGGGGAACACAGGTTGAAAAGATGGCTCTGAGAGGAAGTTGAGTGGGCAGAGCCGATTTGTTTAGGTTCAATGTGTAAACAACTCATGGAAGCTTAGGTGTATAAGGTGTGGCCTTTACAGTGATTGGTTGGCTCCATTTCCTCCCCTCCCACGCAGTCTTTTGCTTTAAAAAGGGGATGCTCCGTGTTAATAAACGAGTTCCTGCTTGGTTTGACTCCCAGCTGCTTCTGATTGTCTCCCCGGGTGGCTGGGGAAGCACTTTGCACTTACTTTTCCATTCTGTCCAAAGACCGAAGAAGACCCAACAGTAAAAAATCCATTTTTTCACAAAACTAGAGGTTTTCACAATTTAATGCTTGATTTAAAAGTTAATATTTCTTTTTTCTTTTCTTTTTTGGTGGTCATGGGGCTTGAATTCTGGGCCTGGGCACTGTCCCTCAGCTCTTCAGCTCAAGGTGAGCACTCTACCACTTGAATCACAGCACCACTTCCAGTTTTCTGGTGGTTAATTGGAGATAAGAGTCTCATGGACTTTCCTGCCAGGGCTGGCTTTGAACCGTGATCCTCACATTCCAGCTTCCTGAGTAACTAGGATTACAGGCGTCAGCCACCAGTGCCCCGGCTTTTCTTTTTTCTTATTTTTAAAGGTACAAGACTAGAACTTAAACTCAGTACAATATGCTTTTGTGGCTAGTGCTCTACCAACTAAACAACTCTTCCAAACTCTATAGATTTATCATATGATAACTCCTTTTTCTCTTTAAAAAGACTTTATAGGAATATCCACAATATATTCTCTATATTTTAAGATAAATCATCTATAAAGTAAAATTAAATTTCCCTTGTTAGTCTGCTAGCAAATATAATTTCTCATGACTGACAACACAATTTTCCTGCCAGAATCCATGTCATCCATTAGCAGAGTGACTTATGTCTATTAGGACACTATTGAATATTTGACAATAATACAAAGGCTACACAAAACAGCTAAAATTCCAATGTAGAAATGTATACCATTTACCAGAGTTTGAGGGCTTTTTTCCCCCTTAATTTAAGGGCAACAACATCACCATTATCATTCATATTAACATTCATATTCCAGTTGTTTTTAAAGTTATGAAGCTAAGGCTATGACAGGGAAAAAGTGACAGTGAATAGAACAAATCCTTTTTTTAAAGACTTTTTGAGGTTTTTTTCTGGCTTTTCTTTTTATTTTTTGTTTATTTGTGGGATAATGTGGGGGGTTTTGTGTTTTGTTTTGTTTTTTATTGTGAAAATACCGTACAGAGGGGTTACAATTACATGAGCAAGGTAATGAGTACATTTCTTATCAAGCATTGTTGCTTCCTCCTTTGTTTCCCCTTCCCATCCCTTCCTGTCTACCCCCCTTTCCCCCCGCCACGCCAAAGTTGTAAAGTTTGTTTTTTGACATAAGGTTTTGTACATCTCATTGCTGCAATGGGTCCACCTGTATCCCTATTTAAACAATTTGTTTTTCCCTTTCCCTTCCACAAATTATATCAACATCAAATACAGTGAAAACAGGGGTTATACCGTGGGGGAGGGACATACAAAGCAACAAAGAAATCATCTTATAAATATGTTAGAAACAATAGCAAGAAAGAAAAACCATGAGTCCTTATCTTGGGGTTCATTTCACCTAACATCAATTTATCTGACCGTTTCTGTTTGTCTCAGACATATATAGTTATTGCAAATAAGGGAAACCATGGTACCTATGTTTCTTTGGGTCTGGCTTGTCTTTTTAAAATATTGCATTGTCTCTAAGCAGCTGTACAAAGAGCTTTAATTCAGCATGTCAACTTAAGAACAACGCATCTTGATCGATGTCACCCATTACATTAGTCTCCCCAGCTTCTCAATCCCACCCTTCCCTTCAAGTTCCCTGACTCCATTTTCATTTTTAAATACTGGCTATTAGGATTGTATTCTCCCACCCTTCCTCTCTTCATTCACCTAACCCTTCTCCTCTTGACCTCACCCCCTCCTCACATACACACATACACACTTCTCAAGTTCTACCATCCTGATATTCTTTTTGTTAGACATCTTACAGAATTTTTTGCCTTACCTTGGAAGATGAAGAATCACATTCCTGACATATCCATCCATAGCCTGTTTGTTTAGGGGACTTTTTCAAGGGAGGATCCAAACAGCCAAAGTGATAACAAAGTCTGCATTCATCACACCTGCAAGATAAACAGATTTATAGAATATCTAAATAATTGTAAAATATTTCAAAGGCAAAACACTATTGTATATTTACATTTCAACTGTTACTTCTACCCTTTGCTCATGATTATTAAATTAATAGTTATGATAAAGACAAACTAAATCTGAAATAAATGTTTAGGGGAAATAATGAAACCATAATAAGTTGGCAAAACAAGTTTCATTCAGAATATTTTGATATTAGAAATAAGGGCATATGAATAGATGTGTATATATATATATATATATATATATAAATATAAAACATTTGCTCAAAACTAATAACCATAACTATTTCAATTTTAAAATGAAAGAATTGTTTGTCCTTTAGACAGTTTGAAAACATTTACTAATATAACATATAAATAATTCAAGGTTAGTAATTCAAACTAATACATTGTAATTATTTTAAAAGTTTTGGAACTTTACACATTTCTAAACTGCAATTGATGTCATATAATTTATGCCTTAATTCTCTCCTCCAGTTAGATTGTAAATGCACTTTCTAACAGCAAATGAATACAATCTTTCCATGTTAAATAAGCAATTTTTTAAAATAACAGAACATTTAAGTTTACAAAGGGGTAAAAAAAAACACTCTGAGAATTTAAAGTTACTCTCAATATTATCTGTCAAATTCTTTCTGCGCTTTTCATTTTTCAATGTATTTCCTAGCATATTTGAAAACTTACTAGGAAATGTTTTGATAGTGCCGTGCCTCCTATAATGTACAAAATCTAAGAAAACTATCATACCTATTCTTCGTTTCAGACAATCTCATCCTGCTGACAATGAAGAAAAATGTGTATTATTTCAGTGTTGTGTAAAAAGAATTTTGCATCAATTGGAATAACAAGACCAAAAATTAACAACAAATAACAAAAATGTATAAACTTTATAGAAAGGATTATCTTCTCATTTTCTTTGTGCTTTCTTAAAAATTGGAAAATCATGCTTTCTTAAACAATCCATCAGATTCTTTATTACTCATTTATTAATGTAAAACTTTTAAAGTAAGAAAAAACCAATAGAAATTTTATAAAACGTACATTTATCAACAGACTTTAAAAATCATCACAATAAAGAAAACTAGGAATCTACATTCTTACTAAAAATTTCTACCATGCTACAAAAGCCTAATCTCCCAAATAATAATGAGATGCAGAAAATTAAGCAACAGCCACATGATTCAGATAACAAATTTATGGCAAAAATTATGGCACAGCCATGTCATAGTTTTTCTCTCTATAATTCTTCCAACAACTAATTCACCTTTCAATAGCTAATATTTCAATTCCATTAAACCATGAGGACACAGACCTTCAGAAGATAAGCATTCTGGACTTTATGAGAAGGTTCATCTATCTACACAGCAAAGTACACTTACTTCCTTCAAATATGGAAGCTATTATTTCAAAAAAATCTCTGATAAGAAACTTCACAAGGACGCATTATTTGTTTCACTGAGGAGCTATATTAAATACAGCCCAATCTCTTTTGGTCACCTGAGGGCCATCAATGTAATGTACAGATGTTCCTACGTATCTCTGTCAGGGTTGGATATTTAGTGCTTAAATTTAATCTGTTATTTGGTTGAATTTTTTTTTTTTTTGGTCTTGAACTCAGGGCCTGAGTTCTGTCCCTGTGTTTCTTTTGCTCAAGGCTACCTCTCTACCATTAAGCCACAGCACCACTTCTGGCTTTTTCTGTGTGGTTTACTGGAGATATGAGTTTCACAGCATTTTCTGCCTGAGCTGGCTTTGAACCATGATCCTCAGAAATCAGTCTCCTTAGTAGTAACTAGGATTACAGGCATAAGCCACCAATGCCCACCTTGGTTTGAATTCTACACAGTCCCCACTTGCTTCAAAACTACTAGCCATTACTTCCTATATTTGTTTAGGTCTGATTGTCCTAACAATAACTGTTGACTCAGAAATCAGACCACTAAAACTATTAAGATTATGCAAACAGACAGTACAAGGACAAGAAAATGATCATTTCTACTATGTTAAACACATGAATTCAATTTTGGTTGTCAACTATACTTTTTCCTTCACTGCAGGTTTTAGGCAAAGTTTTACGATTCAGACTGCCAATGATACTAGTTATTGATTGATGAAGAGAGCAACAATATTAATATTTTTCTAGTTCCTACCAAATATAAACTAATCTGTATATTTACTTTAAAATAGCATACTAATTAGAAATTATTATTTCTAGTATACAACCCAGGCAGTGTAGAAGTAAATCATAATTCATTATTCATCATCTATGTACAGAAAAGTGATGTTTACTAATTTCCAATTTATAAATTAAGGACAAGTTTGTTACACTGAAACAGTTTCAGTCTGTGGCTGGTTTCAACTATGTACTTTTAACTGAAGAACTATCAGTAAGGGAAAATGACAAGTTTAAAATTCTAGCTTAAAAGATATCAGAGCCTGGAGCTGTTGACTTATGCCTATAATCCTAGCTACTCAGTAGGCTGAGATCTGAGGATCATGGTTCAAAGCTAGCCTGAACGGGAAAGTCCATAAGACTCTTATCTCCAATTAAGCACTAGAAAACTGGAAATGGTGCTGTTGCTCAAAGTGGTAGAGTACTAGTCTTGAGAAAAAGAGTTCAGGGATAGTGCCCAGACTACAAGTTCAAGCCCCACGACCACCAACAACAATGAAAAAAAATCTGAATACATACAATTTTAAAATGACTTTACATTCTTACTCACTGATTACTTCATTATCTTTCAGATTGTCTTAGGGGACATGTGTAACACTAATATATTTTTTCATGATCAAGAGAACTGATGATAATAGGGCAGTTCTCTTAACATTCCAGCTTATCTGCCACCAAGTAAAAAATGCAAGTATAAGGCTAAAAAAAAAGGAGCAGTTAATATTCTTAGCATTTGCCAAAATCTAATAGAGAAAATTAAAAAGAAAAAAAGAAAGGAAACAACTTAGTCTTCTAAGGCAAATAACTTTGCTGATAAGCAAACATACAAACATAAAATCATTTTAGGGGTTTCTAAAATTATATCCATGTGTAAGAGATCAAACTTCAAAATTAATTAAAGGGAAGGGGTGGGTAGAAGTGGGATGAGAATGCTGAAAGGGATGACATTGATCAAGGTGCATAGTATTCATCATAAGAGATCAAACTTCAAAATTAATTAAAGGGAAGGGGTGGGTAGAAGTGGGATGAGAATGCTGAAAGGGATGACATTGATCAAGGTGCAAGTATTTAAAGATAATAAATTTTAATAAAATAAAAGAGATCTCACTGTTTCTACCTTAGAAAATTAAGGTGACAAAAATCTATAGCTTTATTTGCTATTAACAACAATGTCCTGAATAAGACAAATGAACTCTAAGAGAAACTGTAAGAATTAACATACCATCAGCAAATTAAGAGATACCAAAGAGAACCCTAGCAATTGAAGAGCCATGTAGAGATGATCAAAATACTGGATCATTTACTGCATACAAACATGAACATAACAGTCTGTAGTTTATCAACTCTTCTTAGTCTTCTGGCTATGTTGCAACCTAGAGCATTTTAAAAACTAAAGAACCAGAAATCTTATAACCATCTGCTATCTAAAGGCTGTCATAGAGTTAATTTTGATTAATTTTATCTATAATTTCTATATCTAATTTATACTTAAAAACTACCTTAATTGCAGCACATGCAATAACACATGTATATCAAAATATATAGCAAAAAAAGTGTTTTTTTAAAAGCTTACAAAAGAACTCACTGGCCCACAAAGTATAGTGATATAATGTAATGTAGTTTATTTAAACAGCACAAATATCTATATAATTATTATAATACATTATTATGATATACCAATAGTACATTATGAAATAGAAAGATAGTGCCTTAAAAATACTAATGAGAATATAAAACTAACCTAAAAAGAAACACTTGCTTGAGTTCTTAAAATAAGATGCAAACTGGAGGTTTCGGTTTCTTTAAAGCTTCTAATAAGCATTGTGTATATTATCACTATAGAGATGAAATGAATCTGATGTATAAAATTAAACAAAACCTGACTGTTTATACTCTTACAAAACACAACTCCCTATATATTAGATTAATGTTGGATACAGATACAAATAATGAAGCAGCTCTATATGATCTTCTACACGTTGAATTAATAAAAGGCAGTGACCACATATATATAGCTTGATATGTATCTGAAATACTTACTTAGCATTATGATTAATTATAGCACCCTAGGTAAAGGAGAGGAAGAGAATGATTTATCTTCATATGTGATACGATCATACAACAAGCATTCTATCAGGTGCTTACTTACTACCGACAATTTGCCAATAGGCAAAAAAGAAACAATTGATACATTTCTTCCTAAGCCTAAGAGACAGGCAAAGTCAGTGTTCTACAGAGTTTGTTTAACTTTTGATTCCCAAATGATAAACTCATTAAGGAAGTAACTACTAAATAAGTAAATACTTTTTAAAAAGTGAAACAGTTTCATGGACTTTCTATGTAAATAATTTATACCCAGATGATAAACTGAACATCATGAAGAATTTGTAGCATAGATTTCAAAAGGGCATACATTTTTTTAAAGTTGAAGTTAATAATCATGGTTATTTTTTATGTCATTTTACTTAGTCACTCCAAGTCTACACAAAGCTAAATAAAGAATTAACTCTAAAAATATACAGCATTTTACTTGCTTACCTAAAAAATAAATATTAACAGAATTGGTGGGTTGAATTTTCTGACAATTTTGTCATTTATATATAGAATTCATACAATAAAAAATTTTAAAGTACTGAACATTAATTACCATTACTTAAAAACCTCAGTAGCAGCTCAAACACACAAATCTATTAACTAGTAGTGATAGGTTATTTCACTAAACAGTGGCCAATATTTCAAGTGAACACCTTAATAGATGAATAAAATACGGATTATGGCCAATTATCTAAGTCACTTTTAAAATAATACAAGCTTTCACAAAATTCTGCATTCTGTTAATACTATAATACTGTCAATAAACACAACATTTTATTCCTTATAAGTTACAGTTTTAGTGCAAACCACATTGTCCATACAAAATAATCAGAAACTGCCTTGTTCCACAAATACCAAACTAAGGTAGAAAACCTGAACATATCTCATTAATGCCACTATTGATTTCTACAACAAGCAATAATAAATGAGCAGCAAAACAGATGAAAAATTCTTTACACATGAAGATATATTAATTTAAGAAACATTTGGAAATTATCAAAATCCAGATCCATTTAGAATCAATTCAGTTATCTACATCTGTAGCAGCCCTGTTACAAGATTAAAAATGAGATGAAAAGTAGGCCATGAAACAAAGCAACTCAGAAGAAAATGTACAATAAGGTCAACTATCTTTTCACAGCATGAGAGAACGATTCAACATTTTCATACTGAAACTTGTCTGCTTTGTTCTTTTAGAAACGGATCTCCATCTGCTCATGCCCTTGGACACTTTTCAGCAGTACAACCTGCTGTGTTCAAGCTCCATATAACTTGGTATTTCCTTGTTCATAATTAACTAATTAAGCTCTAATCAATAGTGTAGGTCCTGATTTTACAAGGTAAATCAGATAAATGAGATAACGGCTAGGGGTCAATCTCATTTTATTTACGAAGCCCAGCATGAGCATCCAAAATTCATTACATCTTATGTACCTGAACAGCAGTAAATCTTATCTGCAGGCCTACAGAAAATCCTGCAGTGAGTACTAAGGCTTACATTTTTTGTGAAGAAGTATTTACAAAGCATACCTGTCTCAAATCACAACCCTTTATGTGCATTTACAAAGTGATGATTCAGACAAGTTAAGAAATAATTCTGCCATCGCATGCATGAAATTCTAAGTTAAATCTTTTGAAACAGTTTCAACTGTCAAGAATGGTTTCACAAAATGAAAATTCAATTGGACATAATGTAAGTGTTATACTCTGCTGCAGTCTATTTGCATTTTAGCATACTTTGTTGAAAATTTCATAAAATATTTCCATATTGTGAATCCAATTTTAAAAAAAACAGTGAATTTGATTCACCAAGTAAGTAACTTCAAATGCTTGAAGACAGTAATGTGATTTCACAGGGGATATACAGCTCAGTGGTATGCTCTTGCTTAGCATGGGTTTGAATCCTAGAACTTACAAAGATTTCATTAAAGAATTGGATATAAAAGTAGGAAAGTGGGATAATGAATGTAAATAATATTTTCCTTATTGTTTAGCAATCTATTTTTAATGTAAACATATTCAAATAAACAAGAAACATGAATGACTGACACATAAATGATGCAAAAATATAATTTCTAAGCTTAAAGTGAATAAAAGCTAAGACTAAATTCTGTCTCCATGTTGAAATAACACAACAGCAGTGGTAAATCTGGATAAAGGCTATGTATCTTGATTGTTTTCTGTATCTGAAACAATGCTGTTATCATATAAAGATGAACACTTAACTAATAAAAATAAAGAAGTTGGGGCTGGAAAGGTGGCTCAGTGGTAGAGCACTTGCCTTGCATGCCAGAGGCCCTGGGTTTGATTCCTCAGCACCACATAAGCAAAAAGAAAAAAGCTGGAAGTGGCGCTGTGGCTCAAGTGGTAGAGTGCTAGCCTTGAGCTGAAGAGGTGAGGGACAGCACCCAGGCCCAGAGTTCAGGCCCCACAACCGGACCCCCCCCCAAAAATAAAGAATTTGTTATACTTGAAGTGTTATATAGGAAACGGTAGTCCTTCTATCTAAAAAAATTCTGAAAATCTCAGGGCTTTTTTAAGGAGACATTATTAATGAATGATGAGAACAACATAATAATTTTTTATTACTATATATAAATATTTCTAGACGTTGTGACCCTGGTCATATAAATCAACATCATCTGGGAATTTATTATGAAGAATGTTTTTCAGTCCTCATCCCAGACCTGAAGTAGGAAACTACAGGAAGAGAGGAAGATGAAGTGTAATAAAGAGTGGGTGGCCAGGTGCTGGTGGCTCATGCCTATAATCCTAGCTACTCAGGAGGCTGAGATCTGAGGATCACAGTTCAAAGCCAGCCAAGGCAGAAAACTTTCCATGAGACTCTTATCTCTAATTAACCACTAAAAAAGTAGAAGTGATGGTGTGGCTCAAAGTGATAAGAGTGCTAGCCTTGAGCAAAAGAGCTCAGGAAAGTGTCCAAGCCCTGAGTTCAAGCCCCACAACTGACAAAAAGAAAAAAAAATGAGTGTAGAAAAGGAAAGGAATAGGACAGCCATGAGTTTCAACAAATGCTTCTTGTGATAGTGATACATGATAAAAATCTGAGGTCATTTCTATTTACTATTATGTCACCATTTTGGCATTTCAAAGATGTAACATTTCCTGATTGTTTCTTTCTTTCCCTATTCTGTGCCAACTAACTACTTGACACCTGATGTGCCACTACATTTTCTCTTATATTTATGAAATAAAAGTAATTAATACTAGCTTAAATACACACTAAGTGAATAGCAATGGATCAGTTATGGATGGGTTAATTTTATATTGTAGAAATGCTACTCTGTTTAGAAGATTAGGAGAAATTTTCTCCCTTCAGAAGTGATATACTTTTGCAGAAGCTATCAGCTTATAAATTAGGCAGGTGAAGTTTGCAATGTGTAGCATAGATTTCTAGGACTAAGATCAAGCATGAAAGAGCATAGCCACCACTGAAAATTTCAAGATACAGCATTGCCAGGCTTTCTGTCTAAGAGTATTTTAATTAGAATTTGATGAAAAGGATTTTGGTTGACAGCAACAACAAAACCATACTAACCCAAAGGCTCCTCAAAAAAAAAAAAAAAAGAAGAAGAAGAAGAAGAAGAAAGAAAAAGAAAAGAAAGGGAGGGAAGGAAAGGACGTGGAAGTAGAAAAGGAAGGAAGAGGAAAATCTAAAGTAACTCCTCACCATATATTACAAGTGAGTCAAGACCTAATACATTAATGTAGTTCACTCAGAAAATGTTATATTTCTTAAAATCAGCTGAAGTTTAGGCACAGCAATAAATACTAACTTTTCCTTAAGCTTAAGTTGTAATAGATAATCCTTTTATATGCTTAAAAAGAGCCTACCAACTTTTGCTAATGAGAATTAATCATTATTAATATTTTCTCCAATGTTTGTGAAACAACTTCAGACATGTATGACTTTATTAGACATCTTAACCAACCACATAGTCCCTATATCTACAGGTTACTAGTATACAGCAACTTTATTATTACATTTGTGTTTGGTTATCAGTAACATTGCCTACTCTATAACTACACTTTAAACTATTTCCAGTTTGCCAGTATACCTGGAAAAAGATCCAAAATCACATTTACAAATCAGGAAATTCCAAGAGACATGTTGACAATTTACATGTATATTTGCATTTCAATTTCACCAGAGTCTTTTCTAAATCAGTTCAAGATTGAGTGATGGAATATTCAACATATTTCTGTCGTTGACTTAAGACTGGCTGATTAACGCTTGAAGATTTTAAGTGTGTAAACTTCTGGAAAGATACTGATGTTGATGAAGATCTTTCAGCTGGCAGGTTGTATAGTCAAGCTTTGTATTTCCCTCCTTATTTCATAACTTCATAATTATGATTGAAAGATAATTATACTGAACACAAAATGTTCATATTAAATAAAACAATAACAACTAAACTGAGGTATTACTAAAATTACCTAGAGATTAATACAGATATATGTTTATGAGCTTAAAATCTAAAATTGTAAGAATTTCATGCTAATATAAGTGCTTTCACACTGCACGTCCAAAAAAAAATGTCACATACTTCACAAGTCTTTCACTTTTGCTAGAATTATAAGTAGAAATAAGGTTTACTATAGAAATAAGGTTTACTTGTTCCCCAATGCAGCAGCATTTCATTATATGAATATATAGAGTAAGGTGGGTGAAACAGATTTGCACACTAATGGAAAGCATCGTCTTCCTTGTTTGTTACTGGTATTGTTCAACAACAGCAAGCGCATAGTGCATATATGTGCCACAGGCTTCTACAACTCTTCAGTGAGTCCAAACACTGTATATAATTTTGCCAAAAAAAGCAAGAGGGAAAGACATTTACTTAACAGGACAATTCTGACAAGACATTTATCCAATGTTTTTCAGCAATGCACAGATCAAATATTATTTCTGATTAGTGCAAAAAAATGAAAAAAAATAAAAAACAAGGGTAGGGGAGGAAACCAAACTAAAAAAAGAAAAAAAGAAAGAAAATCCATACCAGCAAATGAACTGCCTTGTCAGTCCAAGTAACAAACCAATCACATTCTATCCAAACCTGACAAGCAAAAGCAACTTTCTGTAGTGAAAAGGTTATGGGAAGGACAAGATAGCTGTTCTCCTTTAGTTTACGTACTCAATTGAGAGTACACTTATCCACTTTTTTTTTTTAATCACACTTATAAAAGTGGTTTCCGGGATTGCCTCCGAGGACGAGCTGTGGCAGAGTTGGGTCTCATGAAGGGTATCTACACAGTAAAGTGATAAGAAAAGAACATTAACATTGAAAGATCATAGCAGCTCTGCACTGTGTCTTAAGAAACATACTAATAATACCATAGTAGATTCAAAATAACATGATTCGTCCAAAGACATAGAGAATCTAAATCTGAATGCCATGATCTTACCTAGGCTCTTGTTGGTTAAAACTGAACTATCTCTTTTAAAACACTGAGTTGCCTCCTCTTCTTACTATCTTAATAGTTTTGGTTTTGGTCATCAAAATAAATCTATTTTACTAAAATAAAAAATAAACAAATAAATAGATTAAGGGCTTATGTTTCTTAAGGAAAACATAAAATTGATCAATAAATTGATGTTTGCTTTTTCCCTCCAAATGTGGCAATTTAACAATACTGGAGTAAACAGCATGCAATAGTGCAAAAAACAAAAACAAAAGCAAAACAAAAACCTAACTAATATAATGCAGAGCTGGTTATACTCAAATACAGTCTCAAGGAGGATATATTCAAGTGAGGTTTATTCCTTGTCCCTACATTCTTTTTTTCTCTTAACAATACTTTATTAAAAATATTTGGTTACCACCATTTACTACTTTATTATCTTTATTTTCAGAGGAGAAATCTTACAGGGGCTTAGCGACTAAAGGTAACATTTTATTAAATGTGAAAAACATTAATTAATATGTACATTTTCTTTCAAATATTTAGGTCTGCATAGATAACAAGAGTCTGCCAAGGAGTCACACATCATATCAAGTGTCTAGTTTAATATTTAAATATTGGAGCGATGTGTTTAATGCTTCTAAGTTCCAGAGAAAAAGAAAGTGAAAAGTGGCATAGAGAAAAGTAAAGCACTACGAAGAGCTGTCGTGCCAAACTAACTTCCAAAGAAATTGAAAACAAAATTATGAAGAAGAAAAAAAGAATATAAGGTGAAACAACTTCCAGAGAAATGACGAATTTACGAACATATGAGGAGTAATAGACAGAGCTGAATTTTCTTATTGGCTAGTAGAGTACATGATAATTTTTCTCAGCACTTTAGTCTGCAAGTGAAGAGGTCAGAACATATTCTCAACCTAATACTTTCCCAAGCACTTGTCTTCTGCCAAAGTAGTACTAGAAAAACATAATGCAAGAGGAAGCAATTACATCATTTATAACTATATCATAATGAACTTAATTGTATGTACATGTAATGAAAACTAACAACATAACTGAAAAAGTGTATTTCTATCTGACTTTGATATACATTTGAATATGAGTAAATTAGAGATCATGAAAATCTGCTTTAAAATTTAAATCCAAGTTGAATATGAACAGGGAGAAAACTAAATAACCATTGCTAAATTCTTCCAACCTAAATTTAATACTTAAAATCGTTGCTAATACCAAATAAACAATGTGCCTTATGTTGAATCCTATACTACTAGGACAAAAACGTGATTTTTGGCTTTGTATTTAGTCAATATGCACATATAAACCAACTTACAGATTGGTTTAGGGAAAGAAAAGAATCAACTACTTTCAGGGGTCTTCACTGATGCATACATCACTAGATACCAAAGTATTTTGCATCTTGTATTTCTGGAATTGCTTGTGAAAAGAAGCAACCATCTCATATGCCCCATCAAAGCCAAATATGTTAAAGCAATGTAGTATGGCAAGGCAGTATGCCTAATAATCAGTATATGGATGTATAGTAAAGATAGCTTAGAATCAATCTCTGGTTCTACCCGTTTCTAGATACATGATCTTAGGCAAATAATTCTCAGGTTCCTTAGCCAAAATACAAAGACAAAATCAGCTATCTATCTTACAAGGTTGTGGGATGAGGGTGAGATGATATATATGGAAAGCACTCCCATAAAATAATCCTCAAAAATTCCTGGCTAACTAATAGGAAAGTCAGCAGATTTCTCAGTTGTATGTTTGTAAAAGGGAAGAAATTCTATTTTATTATGTAAGAATTTTCAAAATGCAATTTTAATATACACTTGGAACAATTTACTTTCATATTAAGTGATTAGTGTCTCTGTACCTCAGTTACCCTATCTCTAAAATGGAGCATAGGACTATTGTAAGAACCGAATGAGGTAATACATCTTGGACACAAGAGTCTGGAGTAGAATATAAAAATATTCTCATGCCAAAAAGACTTTTTAAATAACAATTATCTGAGGTTTAAAAAAATATTTGAGATTTTATACATTATACCTTAGATACTAAATATATCACTCTCAACTTTTGTTTCATTAATATTATATAGTTCATACATTCAACTCAATACAAAACACAATAATCCAAAACCCCATAACAGGAGTAATATATGAAATAGGATATTCAAGTTAAGTAATGAAGGAAGCAAGAAAGAAAAGGAGACACAGAGAGAGGGATGGGAGGAATGAGGAAGGGTAGAAGGGTGGGAAGGGAGGGAGAATATAGTTAGTTTCTAATAGCAGTTTATTATACTTGTTTCATATAACTCTGAGGGTGGAAATTTTTACAGAAAAACACATGGTTCACTTGGAGACAGAAACTCAATTTGTGACAAGAACTGTCTCAAAAGGCAGAGGACTTACACCTCTATTTCTACCAAAAGCTTGTGCTCTCCTGCTTAGTAATAATACTGGGTAGATAATTCTAGCAGTGGATTAATAAGGATATTATAGACTCAAGATCATTTTCAGAATTGCAAGTTGGTTACCTTAGAATTTCCCTGTCACAATGTTTGTAGAAAAAAAAAAAGGAAGCAGAATTCCATTATTTTACAGATGACAAAACTTTACTGGTAACTTGGATCAAAGTCATTCATCTAGCTCACAGTAGAAATGAGGCCACAGCCTTGGGTCTGTCTAAATAATATAATCAATGCCTATAAATAATCCTTCTCTTGTATAAATTAGCAATGCCAACATACTGCAATAGAAAAACATTTTGAAATTTCAAAAAATAAATTTTACTGATAAATAAATGAAAAGAGAAATACTTCACTGCTACGTATAGGTCAATTTAAAATGTTTACTCCCCTAAAATTGATTACCCCAGAAACACTACACTTCACTATGTAATATAGCATGTTTAGGCTTCTGTTTTCTGTAAGTACTGATTATGTGTCCATTCTGCACTTACATAGAAAAGGAAGTTTTAAATATTCAAATACCTATAATACCTAACAAACATACTTATGAAACACTCAAGGTTACTTAAAGGTTTAGTGACTTGATAAAGATTTGAAAGTCATAGCCATAGTATGACACAGGTTAGCATCCCACATATCTAACAAAATCAACAAATCAGCAAATATCTTCCTTTTAAACGATTTTCAGAATACCATATTAATAACAAAATATTCAATGATAGCTGACTATCTTCATTATCTAAATATGAATATCTTGAAAATTCATTATCTCTTTTCCAAACATCAATAATAGAAGCAATATAGAATAACAGAAGAAATATTCAACATCTCAGGACATTAAAATTGAAAATCAAAACAGCATTGAGATTTAATCATACCCCACTTTGAATGGCATGTATGTATATGATAGATGCAACTATATCATATATATATGTATGTATATGATAGATGCAACTATATCATATATATATATGTATATGTATATATATATGTATATATATATATATATATATATATCAGATACTGGTCAGATGTGGACAAAGAAAAGCTACTACACTGCTAGTGGGACTGTAAACTTCAACCACTCTGCAAAGCAGTATGGAGTTAGGAAGTGGAAAAACGTCCCATGCTCCTGGATTGGAAGGATCAACATCATGAAAATGGCAATACTTCCCAAGGCTATCTACAAATTTAATGTGATACCTATCAATATTCCAACCTCATTCTTCAAGGAAATAGAAGAAGCAATCCAAAAATTCATATGGAACAATTAAAAACCCTGAATAGCAAAAACGATCATTAACAGAAAGAACAGTGCTGGAGGAATATCAATATCAAATTTCAAATTCTACTACAAAGCCATAGTAATCAAAACAGCTTGGTACTGGCACAAGAACAGACCTCAGGACCAATGGAATAGAACTGAAAACCCAGAAATAAACCCACAGACCTATAGCCACCTAATCTTCAGATAAGGAAGCTTAAAAAATAGAATGTAAGTGGGCTGGAAAAATGGCTCAGTGGTAGAGCGCTTGCCTTGCATGCTTGAGGCCCTGGGTTCGATTCCTCAGCACCACATAAACAGAAAAAAAAAAAAGCTGGAAATGGCACTTTGGCTCAAGTGGTAGAGTGCTAGCCTTGAGCTGAAGAGCTGAGGGACAGCGCCCAGGCCCAGAGTTCAGGCCCCACAACCGAACCCCACCCCCCCCAAAAATAGAAGAAAGACAGCCTTTTCAGTAAATGGTGCTGGCAAAATGGTTAATCATCTGTAGAAAACTTAAGCTAGATCATTACATATCACCTGCACCAGAATCAACTCCAAATGGATCAAAGACCTCAGAGTCAAAGAAGACACCCTGAAAACATTACTGGATGGAATAAGAGAAACCCTAGGTCTCCTTGGCACAGGCCAAAATTTTCTTAATGGAGACCCAGAAACACAACACATCAAAGAAAGGTTGGACAGATGGGATTGCATGAAGCTTCAGAGCTGCTGCATGGCAAAGGACATAGCTAGCAAGATCCATAGAAAGCCCACGGATTGGGAGAAGATCTTCACAATGGATAAGGGTCTCATATCTTGGAACTCAAAAAATTAAATCCCCCAACAGCATATCCTCAAAGAAACAACTGTCTGATAAGTAATTGGGCTAAAAACTTAAAGAGAAACTTTGCTGAAGACTAAATAAGAATGACCAATAGACATAGGAAGAAATGCTCAACCCCTCTAGCCATAAAAGAAATGCTAATCAAAACAACATTGAGATTCCACCTCACCCCATTTAGTATGGCTATAATCAAGAACTCTTAACAACAACAGATGCTAGAGGGGATGTGGACAGAGGGAACCCTACTGCATTGTTTGTGGGAGTGTAAACTTGTTCAACCCCTTTAGAAAGCAGTATGGAGGTTCCTCAAAAGACTCCACATAGAGTTCTACTATGACCCAGCAATCCCACTTTTGGGCATTTACCCATGATAACAAACAAGGCCATACTAAAGCTATCAGCACAACTATGTTTATTGCAGCATTATTTACCATAGCTAAGATATGGAACCAACCCAGATGCCCGTTAGTAGATAAATGGATCAAGAAAATATGGATGTGGTATATATTCATATATATGTATACATGTACATATATACATATATATGTATATACGTATATATGTACATGTATACATATATATGTATATATATAATGGAATTCTATGCCTCCATCAGAAAGAATAACACCACCCCATTTGTTAGGAAATGGAAACACTTGGAAAAAATTATATTAAGTGAAGTAAGCCAGGCTCAAAGAAACATAGGTCCCATGGTTTCCCTTATTTGAAATAACTAGTATAGGTCTGAGACAAGCAAAAAAGGTCAAAAGCTATGTACATATGACTAGATAAGATGATGTTAGGTGAAATGAACCCCAAGATAAGTATTCAAAAGTTTTTTCTTTCTTGCAATTGTTTCTAACATATTTATAAGATGATTTCTTTGTTGCTTCGTATATCCCTCCCCCATGGTATAACCCCTGCTTTCATTGTATTTGATGTTGGTATAATTTGTGGAGGGGAAGGGAAAAAACAAATAGTTTAAATAGGGATACAGGTGGACCCATTGCAACAATGAGATGTACAAATCGTTATGGCGAAAAAGAACTTTACAACTTTGGCTGGGAGGGGGGTGGATGGATGGGAAGGGGATGGGAAGGGGAAACAAAGGAGGAGACAACAATGCTTGATAAGAAATGTACTCATTACCTCACCCATGTAATTGTAACCCCTCCATACGGTATTTTCACAATTTAAAAAAAAAAGATGATGTGAAGCACAATGAACCCCAATAGGGACACAACTGGTTTTTTCTTTCTTGCTATTGTTTCTAGTGTATTTATAATGTTCCATGTTTTGTTGCTTTGTATGTTCCTCCCCCACAATATAACCCCTGTTTTCACTGTATTTGATTTCAGTGCTCTGAATCTTGTATATAAACTTCTCTAATTTGGGGAGGAGAAGAGAAAAAACAAAATGATTAAATAGGGATAATACAGGTTGACCCATTATAACAATGAGATGTACAAGATACTATGTTGAAAAATGAACTTTATAATTTAGGCGGGAAGGGGGGGGAGTGTAGTTGTGGAGGTGGGAGGGTAGAGATGGTAGGGGAAAAACAAAGGAAGAGGCAACAATGCTTGATCGGAAATGTACTCATTATCTTGCTCGTGGAACTGTAACCACTCTGTACAGTATTTTTATAATAAAAAACATATTAATTTTTCTTAAAAAAGCAATTTGGACATTCCTGAAAAGACTATATAATAGAGCTTTCCTATGACTAGAAATTCCACTCCTGGGTCTATTTTTCCAATAGACTCAATAAACCACAAACGAGGATACTCTCAAACTACCAGCACAATCATGTTCATTGTACCATTTTTACCATAGCCAAGATACGGAATCAAACCACATGCCCTTCATTGGACTAATGGAAATGTATCATACATGTACACAATGGGATTCTATGCTTCCATCAGAAAAACTGACATTGCTCTATTCGTAAGGAAATGGAAAGACTTGGAAAAAAATTATGTTAAGCGAAGTAAATCAGACCCAAACAAACTGCATGGTTTCCCTCATTTGTTGTAACTAGAATGTGTCTATAACTCTACAAATAAACAAGCTGGATGGTAAAAGACAAAAAAATTACACTTAGACATGATAAATTATATAAACATTCAGACAGTGACACCAAAAGAGAATATTCTCAGGATCAGAAAGGCTCAATAGTTATATGCATATGATTGTATGAAATGATGTTTACTGGAATGAACTCCAAGAAATGGAAATGTGAGGGGTTTTTTTGTTATTTTGCTTTTGTTTTTCTATGCTTGTTTCTTTGTTTTTCCCCTTTGCTGCTGTTTTTTATTTCCGTATCTTGTATGTAAGTCTTGTATGTAAGTTCATTTGTTTGGGGGAAAAAAGGAGGAGCACACAAATGGTGGGACAAAGGGTAAACAAATGCAGCAGTGATATTCATTCGACACTATGTTGATAATGAACTATATAACTTGTGGGAGGAGGGAGTCAGGAAGGAAAAACTGGGAGAAAAATGAAGGAAGAAATGACACTGTTCAAAAAGAAATGTACTCATTATCTGACTTATGTAACTGTAACCTCTCTGTATATCACTGTATATCAAGTACTTTTCAATAAAGTTCTCATTCAAAAGCTCAGTTTACTAATTTTTCTTTATAATTACTGCATGAAACATCATTTTAATTCTAAAGATATTTAGATTAAACCATTGATCTTCGCATTTAATTTTGTTTTGTGGTGCAGGGTTCTACTCTAGGGTCTTGTGCATTCTTATCCAGTATTCTATGACTGTGCTATATCCCAAGCTTTTGGATTTTTGAAACATGGTCTTGCTATGTTGCCCAGGCTGACTTTAAGCTACTGATCCTCCTATCTTAGCCCCTTGAGTGTTGGGTTTACACGTGCATGGGACAATCCCTAGCCTCAAGTAAATTAAAAATAGAACAAAACAATCAATTTTGAACTTTAGACTTATTCTGTGTTGTGTTTACGGTATTTACAGTTCATGCCTTCTATGGCATTCAACTGTTAAGTACATGTCCAAGATAGCTTTGGAATAATGGTATTTAGAGAATGACTTAAAGAATGGAAGAGTACTATAGAGAATGAAAGAGGAAGAGAACACATGATCTGAATTTTAGAGACATTTCTCAGTTTCTGGAGTTCAATTTCTGGCCAATTTATTGAGCAAGATAAAGACTAAAGGAATTGATGTAGTGGTGGTGATAGTAGTAGTTGTAATAGTAGTAGTAGTAGTAGTAGCAACAGCAGCAGCAGTACAAAGCTACAAAGCCAGGCTTCAGTGGCTCAGGCCTGTAATCCTAGCTACTCAGGAGGCTGAGATCTGAGGATCACGGTTCAAAGCCACCCCAGGAGGAAATGTCTGTGAGACTCTTATCTCCCATAAACCACCAGAAAACTGAAGTGGCGCTATGGCTCAAATGGTAGAATGTTAGCCTTGAGCTGAAAAGCTGAGGGACAGATCCCAGGCCCACATTTCAAGACCCACGACCAAAAAAAAAAAGCAGCAAAGCTACAAAACTCAGTGACACATTAAAAATAGCTCATTTTAAGTGTTTTGAGATGCCATATGATTATGGCAGAACTTTTTATACTTTTGTATTTTCATAAGTTTATGATTTTAGCATTAGAAAGTTATTTTTATGATGAGCAAAGCTTGTTTGTGTACAGGGATCTAACCTAGGGTCCTATACATGTTTATTTCTGTTTTTTCATTATTTATTAATGAACAGCAAGCTTGCTGTTCTTAAACTATATTAAAACAGAGTTTGTTTTATAGGAAAATTTTAGATTACAGAAAAATTGAGAAGATTCAGAAATATTGCCCCCATACAGAACAACATAAGCACACCTCCATTTTAATTTAGAAGTTAAAGTCTTCATTTCCTATATCATGTTTTTCAATTCAAGAGTAAAGAAAGACAAACAAAGAGAGAAAAAGAAGAGACAAGCATACTATGTTTGGGAGTGTGTATACTTCATTGACTTTCATTCAGTGCAATCATACTGAAGGAGTCACTGAGTTAGATATGGCTCATAAACAGTGAACTTTAAGAATGTGAATGGCAAGGGTGATTCTGATCAGGATGCAATGTACACATAAATGGACATATTAAATTGAAATCTCCTTGTACAATTATTTGAAGACAGTGTGACGGGAAGGTCAACTTTCAGCCTTCAGCATTAGGTATATTTATAAAGTACTTAAACAAAAACTGAAGAACAATGGTAGGATTATTACTTAAGAGGTTCAAAAGTCAGGCTGCTTTTTAATAGCCCAAAATTTCTAATTCAACAAAAAATTAAACTGGGATTCCACATAAGGCCTACTATGCCTAATTATAATTTGTAGTGATAACTTGGAGATTGCTCTATAGATTTCTATATCAGATAAGGTGCCTAATTAAGTGTAACTCAAAGAATGCCAACATTTGCCTTTATTTAAAAAAGGTATCTATTGTAAGTGTGAAATAATTCTTCATAGCTATAATATACTAGTATAAATAAAATAGGTTAAAATGTTCTGGGTCTACATTTTTGGGGGCAAAAAGCTATCAATGAAATAGTTAAAACCAAAACTACCCAGGGCCAGATGTGGCATACCAATCTTTGGCATACTGAAAATAAGTCCCCTCCCATTCTCCTTACTCTTTTATTCCTCTCATTCTCTCTGTCTCTAACCCTCCCTGTCTCCTTCCTTCCCTTTCCTTCTCTTCGAATGAATGCTTGGCTTCATGAGGTAAATGGCAGAGTATCCCTACTTTATTTTTATCTATTTTGTGGGGTTTTTATTGCTGTTTTTGTTGTTGTTGTTTTCTACTTTCAGTATAGTAAAGTTAGTTCTTGAGGGTTTGGGCTTTTTTCCCCCAAAGTTGTACTTCTCTCTATATTTATAATCTCATAACTTTTAAGTGTTCTCTTTAAATTTTTAGTTCCACAGGCCAAAAGCAAATCTCATAATCCTTTGCGACACCATTCACCTTGAATTTCTGAAACCAAAACAAACACGTGTCATCTTTCTGTAACTGGTCTATCAGTCTCTCAAATTACTCACCTTAATAAGCAGCCTGTTTCATTTAACACTGCTCTTTCTTCTTTACTCCTTCATTCTTATTAATTATCTACTATTAACCCCAATGTTCTCTGGATCACTCTAATCTTTTGCATTTCTACTTCTATGAGGTTCCCAACTGTCAAATTGGTCTATTTCTAAAGTCCATTGCTTTATCTCTAAGCCCCTGTAATATCAATCCTCTAAAGTGCTATTCTCTGTATCACCTTTTGCCTTCAATGAATGTCCACTAGGACTTTAAAACCTTTAGCACAAATCCAGGCCCTATCTATATGTTCTCTTAAACTTAGAGTGCACAACTCCTCAGTCCCACACAGTATCTTTACTTGCTCATTCATCCTCTTGGAGGATCTACTACCTCCCTTGGAATAACCTAAAATGTACTCTACTCATTCCCCAGGCTCCAATGCAAATGTCACTTTCCTTGGTTAACATAAAAACTTGTCTCTCACAGGGCCTCATATCCAAAATACACTTAGAATTCAAAAAATTAATTCCCCAAAGCCAATTTTCAAAGAATCAATCACCCCATTAATAACTGGGCTAAAGGTTTAAAGAGAGACTTCTCTAAAGAAGAAATGAGAATGGCCAAGAAATGTGAAGAAATGCTGAACATTTCTGGCCATAAAAGAAATGAAAATCAAAATCACATTGAGCTTCCACCTCACCCCAGTTAGAATGCCCATTGTCAGGAAATCTAGTAACAACAGATGCTGGAGGAGATGTGGCCAAAAGGGAAAGCTCCTACACTGTTGGTGGAAATGTAAACTTGTTCAACCACTCTGGAAAGCAGTATGGAGGTTCCTCAAAAGATTAAAGATAGAGTTCCCCTATGACCCAGCAATCCCATTCTTGGGCATTTACCCAAACGATCACAAACAAGGCCATACTAAAGCTACCAGTACAACTATGTTTATTGCAGCATTATTTACCATAGCTAAGATTTGGAACCAACCCAGATGTCCCTCAGTAGATGAATGCATCAAGAAAATTATATATATGTATATTATGTTATATATAAAAATACACACACAATATATATACAGTGGAATTCTATGCTTCTATCCGAAAGAATGACACCACCCCATTTTAGGAAATGGAAAGACTTGGAAAAAATTATATTAGGTGAAGTAAGCCAGACCCAAAGATACATAGGTCCCATAGTTTCTCTCATTTGTAATAATTTAAGTATATGTCTAAGATAATCTTAGCAGATGATCAGAATAGCTCAATAGCTATGTGCACTTGACTATATATGATGTTGTGTCCAAGACATGGACACAAAAGGTTTTTCTTTGTTGTTGTTGTTTCTAATGTACTATATGATGTCTTGTTTCTTTTGTATTTTTCCCCCTATGGTTTATCCCTTGTTGTCACTGTATTTGATTTGGGTATCCGGTATTGTATATACACTTATATACAACAACAAAATGGTGAGACAAAGGACGACAAAGGGAGAACCAATATAACATCAATACAAGAAATTATGTTGGAAATGATGTACAAACTGGGGAGGGGGCTAGAGGAAGTGAAAGTGGGAGAAAAATGAGAAAGTGGGTAACAGGTTTTACAAGAAATGTACTCACTACCGTACTTATGTAACTGTAACCCCTTTGTGTCTCACACCTTGACAATAAAATTTAAAAATAAACAAAAAAATTGTCTCTCAGCCTTTCAGAAATGATCACATGATCTGCTACATTCTTAGGATTCTAATCTATCTTTTGCATAATTTAAAGAATGAATAAACAGGGGGAGGATGGGAAGGGGAAACAAAGGAGGAGGCTACAATGCTTGATAAGAAATGTACTCATTATCTTTCCCATGTAATTGTAACCCCTCTGTACAGTATTTTCA
>NW_012267264.1:13285629-13296642 GCF_000151885.1 Dipodomys ordii
GGAGGAGGCTACAATGCTTGATAAGAAATGTACTCATTATCTTTCCCATGTAATTGTAACCCCTCTGTACAGTATTTTCACAATAAAAAAAATTTAAAAAGTGAAAGAAAAAAATCAATTTTTTTTCAATAAACACAACTTTTGAAACTTCTGGTGTTATAACACTTATTTATGTTCTTGCTTCTAATTCTAGTTTAACTAACAAAATGATGGCATAATCCAAAATTCTAGTTAATAAAACCATAACAATAATTTCACTCCTAATCCTATTCATTACCTTAAAGAAATACAGGATAAGCAAAGAAATATAAAAGGAGCAATATTATGTTTATATATGTTTTTATTTTTCACAAAATGTGATTTGTTTACTTATTCAACTAGGTGCCAATATCTAAGTCTGAACTTAGAGCTTTGAGCTTGCTCAGCTTACTTGTTTGGCTGCCACACCACCATTTGAACCATGCCTTTAGCCCTGCTTTTCACCTACGAACAGCAATTTAAGATCATTTTCTTTGTGGGTCCTAACCTATTGCTCTATCTATAATAATAAGACTGTTTTAAGAATATTGTTATGCTGAGAATAACATTCTAAAGTGGTAGGAGAGTTGATCAAGGGAAGGAGTGACATTACCCAAAAAGAAATGTACTCATTATACTTATGTAACTCTATACATAACCTTTATAATAATTTTTAAAAATTCAAAACAAAATAAAGGAAATAGGCTTAAAGTACAAAGATTTTATATTATGGTAGTTGCTGTGTTCCCTGATAATTCATTAGGCTTTTGACTAATGAGGAACCTTGAGTCCCAACAAAGCCAAGGACTATTTAAGTATGTCAGAGTCTTTCAAATGACCACTTTATAACTGTGGTTAAACAAACTACAATTATTTTAGGTGCTTTTAGTACACCTAATAGCCTACATTATCTATTCCTAGAAAAGCCTAAACCTATGTGTCTAAACTTCAATTTTTTTCTTACTGGTAGTAGTGGGGTTTGAATTTACCCACTAAGTAATCACTCTTCCATTGAGCCACATTTCCAGCCTTTTTATGTGCCTGGTCATCTTTTGTTTCAGATAGGGTCTCACTTCCTGCCCATATTTGTAGACCATAAACAAACTATTTTAGGCTTCCCACTGTAGCTTGGATGACAGGTGCATGCCTCCACATCTAACTTGTCTCTCTCCAGGTAAGAGTCTTATGAACATTTTCATCCCAGTTGACCTGGAGAGAAGGGATTCTGACCAACTAGAAAGAGATGCTATGTATAACTTTAAACAAATTTTTAAAAACATACCTACTTTTCCAGGATAAACTGAGTATGTGTAGTTATCTAAAACTTTTTTTTAATCTCTAAGCATATATGCTATATTACATGTGGTATAATACGAGGAAGAATCAGAAGTCAACAGTTCATGCTGAATAAATCAGAAAGGCATGGAACACTTGAATAAATGCCTGGACAATATGAAAAACAAAGAAAAATGTGAGGGGCTAGGAATTTTACTGGGCATAACAGCACTTGCTTCTTTTTTTTTTCTTTTTTCTTTTATTTTATTTTATTTTAGCACTTGCTTCTT
This sequence comes from Dipodomys ordii, assembly GCF_000151885.1. Lineage (NCBI taxonomy): Eukaryota > Metazoa > Chordata > Mammalia > Rodentia > Heteromyidae > Dipodomys > Dipodomys ordii. The sequence continues at coordinate 13,287,213 of NW_012267264.1, forward strand.
ATTACATAATAATATATTATCTGCAAACATCTCAAAATGAGTATTGAAAGTATAAGGAAATAAAATTCCTAAATTCATTATGTTCCATTTGGGCAAAGTTAGGATAAAGTAAAATTTATTCATTTCATGCATTTTTCCTTTTTTTATTGGAGATTTTAAAAATTGGAAATTAATTGGAGCTAAGAGTCTCATAGACTTTCCTGCCATTTAGCCAAAATCCCTAGATCACAGCCTCCTGAGTAGCTAGGATTTGGGGCTTTCTGTTATTCTCAAAGGACTGTTTTTACATGTCTAAGCCTGTCTGTGCTCTGATCCTACTTTGTTTCCAAGTATCACAGGCCCAGTTAGTACTTACCTCATACCTAAGATAGCAAGAAAGGGCCACATACCTCATTATCTCCTAATCTCTGCTTTTACAAATTTGAGCCAGTTTTATTTACAATTTCTTAAATCTAATTTGCCCTCTTCTCTAACACTCAAAGTCTATCAGAATTCTGTCTAAACCAATGTTTGTGTTTAGAAAGGATGTATTTATGGGGCTGAGAAGATGGCTCAGTGGTAGAGTGCTTGCCTTGCATGCATGAGGTCCTGGGTTCAATTCCTCAGCACCACATAAGCAAAAAAAGCCAGAAGTGGAGCTGTGGCTCAAGAGGTAACGTGCTAGTTAGCCTTAAGCTGAAGAGCTAAGGGACAGCACCCCAGGCCCAGAGTTCAGGCCCCCGACCAACAACAACAACAAAAAAAGTTAAGGATGTATTTATTACTTTAAAAAAAAAGAATGACAATATGCAAAAGGTCTTAAGTTAGACTTAAAATAGTAATAATAATTGTTACTGGACACTGGTGGCTCATGCCAGCAGTCTTAGCTACTCAGTAAGCTAAGATCTAAGGATTGCAGTTCAAAGCCTGCCCAGGCAGGAAAAGTCCCTGAGACTCTAATCTTCTATTAAACACCAGAACTGGAAGTGGCACTGTGGCTCCAAGTGGTAGAACACTAGCTTTGAGTGAAAAAGCTTAGGGACAGTAGCACCCAGGCCCTGAGTTCAAGTCCCACATCCTTCCCTCTACCCCGCCCCACAAAAACAAGAAAAGAAAGAAAAAACTAATATTACATCAAAGATATCCATAACATAAAATGCTCTTTGTAGATAATGAAATAAGTGATTGAATCAGAAAATAGAAATATAGTGCACCTAACCATTCTCTAATACTTAGCATTTCACTTGATCCCATCCTATGCTTCACTATTGTAATGAGTACTTATGAAGAATATTCTTAAAATAACTGTGCTAATTTCTAAACACTCCTCTGAAAGGATCCCTACAAGTGCTGTTCCTTTAGAATCAATATTCTTATATTTAACCTAAATGCCTTTGATTCATATTGTTAAACTGTTGTTTAGAAACACTATACCACGTTAAATTTTTATTATTGGGACATTATTTTTAATTTTTCATGTGCTCATCTCATTTTTCCAAACAAGAGTGATAAATTTCTTACTAGGCTCATATTTTCTACTATCACCTTAAGCCAAATCACCAGCAGCTATCTGAGGTCCTATAGACCTTATTCTCACACTGTGGAAGCACCACTAACATAAGGAACAGGTAACAATAGCTAGTTATTTAATGAGACAAATTAATGGAAGCACATTGCCCAACTCTTTAGACATTCTCTAGGAACTCAAAATTCACTTTGTACTTGAAGTCCCCCCTGGTGTATTTGGCTCAGCAGGGAACACGTTAATCCTATCACTAACAAAGCATCTCCTATGATTTGTAGTTGAAAGCATGAAGATATTTATTTACCTTTATTTGGTCCTAATGAGTTCTTTTATCTTTATTAACTATTGTTGGCAATATATTAAATAAAAGAAAGAATATTAAAAAGGTTTAAATAGAATATAAACCTTTTTGTTGAAATATTTGGGAGAAAAATCAAGACAAATTTCATAAAAAATCTAATTATACTAATTGGAAGAATAATAAAGCCTTCACATTAAAAATATTACTCTGTTGAGAACATTTAATGATATAGTGGCTGAGAAATTACAATTTTTTTCATTGAAATTAGCTCATGAATATTCTCATATAATTCTCATACAATTCTGACAAGAAAAAAATACTTAGTCAAACAAAATATGATGGGTTTTGTGTGAGAGAGAGAGACAGGGAGAGAGAGAGAGAAATAAAGAGAGAGAGAGAGAGAGTATATCCTGGGGATTGAACTCAAGCCCTAAGGGCCTAAGGGCTTGTGTTCAAGGCTGGCCCTCTATTACTTGAGCCACAGCTCTACTTTCAGATCTTTTAATGCTTAATTGGAAATACAAGTCTCATGAACTTTTATTCCCAGGCTGGCTTCAACCACAATCCTTATTATCAGCCTCTTGAATAGCCAGGACTACTAATGTAAGCCACCAGTACCTAGTTCTGACAGATGTTTTAAAATGAAATGTTATCAAATATGAATGTGGAACATAAATTCTCAAGTTGATTTTTAAAGTAACTATGTGACAAAGCCCATACCTAAGTATACTATATTATTAATCATATCATATTAATTATAAAACCAAAAATTTAATGTACAAGTCTTATAAACTATATTTTGGCAAGTTATTCTTTTTCTTTTTTTTTTTCTTTTTTTGGTCTGGTCGTGGGGCCTGAACTCTGGGCCTGGGAGCTGTCCCTCAGCCCTTCAGCTCAAAGCTAGCACTCTACCACTTGAGCCACAGCACCACTTTCGGCTTTTTTTCTTTTTGCTTATGTGGTGCTGAGGAATCGAACCCAAGGCCTCATGCATGCAAGGCAAGCACTCTACCACTGAGCCACCTTCCCAGCCCGGCAAGTTATTTTCTATAACTACAATTAGTATGTTTTCATAGATATAAATAATTTCTGAAGTTATATATATACATATTATATATTACTCCAAAATGGAAATCTGAAGCAGGAACTTCCTGCATTATATATAGGTCTGCATAATAATTAAAGCTTTCCTGATTTATTGACTTGATTTATAATCAAAAGTTACTAGAATGAAAGAATGGGAAAAAAAAACTTTAAAGAACCAAAGTCATTTTTTATATAACTGAACCTAGTAATTTTGTACCTCATAGTTAACATACAATATAATGAAAGGAAAAAGCATACTTTTAAAATATTTGTATTAACTTATTTTGAAAATAGACTCATTATAGAACTCAGTGCTTGGTCGCTCTTCCTTACATTTCTATCCTAACTTTGGTTTCTTTTTAATGAAAAAAAAGGAAAGTCAGCAAAACAAAATGTCACCATTAAATCATTCTGCAACATTTTGTGTCAAAAAATGTAATAGAAAATGCACACATCAAGGGAAAGGTTACTGTTCTTCCAGAACATGTTTTAACTTGGTGCATGGCTCATCCTTCTACATAACTGTGCAGGAACTACTGATGGTTTTCTCTCAGTTCAATGTGCCATTTGAAGGATTATGGCATTTTCAAACAATCACAGAGCAGTGGTTTGAGTAGTTTATCCAGCTGAAAGTGATGCTGTGACTTAAAGAAACTGCTGTTGATAATGTACAGTGGTAAAAGCCAGCTAACAAGCCATCCCATGTCAACCTAATCTTGATTGTGTGTTTTTAATAGAAAATTAGGTCTTTCTGGAAAAACAGAAGAGTATTAGAGGAAACTCTTTTTGAAAAGGAATCTGCCATCTATACACAGTATATTTAGCTCTAAATGTTATTAACTACATTAAAATATAAAAAGTTAATTCAGAAACTGATTAAATCACCTCAGTTTAGGATAAATGTGGTTACACTTTGAAACTATATAACCCTTAAGAATTAAAAGAAAAGAAACCTGTATTATCCATGCAGAATAGTTACTAGTTATCTATAGAAGGAAAAAATATGATAAACACTTACCTAGACAGAATAAGTCATGTTTATCTAATAATATTTTATTCTGTTTATTAAATTTAAAAAAATCATTACATGCTCAGACTCCAAGGTCAAGGCACAGGACTAGCAATAAATTAATTAATTAAAAATGAAACTAATTTGTTTTAGAAAAGACAAATTTTTCAGATTAAAAATTTTTTCTACCATAGCCATTTTTCACAAACAATTCTCTACAATGAATTAAAAGTGACTATGTAATTAATTTACATAATTTTCACTGGCTATGGTCCATAATATGTACAATTACAATCAAATTCAAAAAATATTATGGGTTAATAATAGTGTTAAAAAGAAATAGCACTGTAAGCCAGTTGTGCTATAAATTATTCAGAATAGCTTACACTTGGATATTTAATATTTCCAAGGTTTTACTCTTTCCACCCTCTATACTGTTACAAACTAATGGAATGTGAGAATACAAAAGATTTTTCAAATCCATGTAATGCATTGTGTATTTTATAAATGAAATAATTGGTTCCCAGAGAGGTTTTCTGCCTTCATCATAGTTACTTCCACTTAACAAAAATTTCCAACATCAAATTGATTGATGAACTGATTGATTATGGCTTTGGGGACTAAAGGCAGAAACTTGAATAAGGGTTTTACCACTGAGTTAAGAAAATGATCATCTTAATCTTATTAGTCAATATACTAATGTATACATGTCAACATTATTAACAGAAAAATTAATTGTTTACAAAATGAATAGGATGAAATGCAAGGGGAAAATAGGTTTGAATACTTCTCAACCCTTAATGAAAAAAATATAATGTGAAAGCATTCTTGTTCAAATATCACAGCTTAACAAAAATACCTCTCTATTACATGCGTGCGTGTGCGTGCGTGCACGCACACACACACACACACAAGTATTTTAACCCAGAACCCTAAGTCATTCCACGGGTATTTAATTGTAAGGTTATATCTCTCTTGGGAGTTAAAAAATCTCTCATTCGTGCATGAGGAAGACAGAACCAGTCTAATAGTACAAAACTTCTCAACTGAGAATCAAACTGACATTTATATTTATAAAAAAAAAGATGATGATATTTTCTAGACTTACTACTTTTCACAGAACTACAAATCATCATCTATTGTCTTTCACTGTTCCACTCATTAATAACTCTTGCTCAGTAATGATAATACCCCTTTGATCACAAGTAATCAGCAAATAGAGAATAAGTGAGGTACACTGGTTTTAAAAACTTCATTCACAAAAGGCAAAGACAGTGTGCTTGTAATATGGTGTACTTTTATCCACAAACTATAGTTAATTCAAATACCTCTCTAAAGTGTCACATCATTATATCTACATATTCAAAGGTTTTCCAACATATAATTAGAGCAATGATCTATCACTCTTCATGACAAGATAAAAGAATCTACAGAAGTATTTAGTAAAAAGATGACCATCTTTAAAAGTGCAGAATTAGCTTCACAGATTTTTCCACTGGCACCTTTAAGATATGGAATTAATTGTATGTATGTCTAAAATAAATATATATAAATGTGTTATTTTAATAGGTACAAATACAATGTAAATACAGTATAATAACATTCATAATTATTGAAGTACTAAAATTAATTAATTAAAATTATCTATAAACGTTATAATCTTGCCAGATAGCAAATATTCCAGAGACAATTTCTACAGATGTCCAGTTACATTATAAATGCTATGAAACTTATTAAATACAAGACATAAAATAATTTACTGAGGCCATTTTAAGGTAATAGTTAGATTATAATAAATCTACTTAGTTCCAAAAATATCAAATAGCATATTTAAGAGAATAAAGAATATAGTCCTAAAGGCTCAAAAAATTATCAAATATATTCTTGAAGGCTATAAAATTTTAAAAATACATTCGTTTTGACCCTGAAAAGGACACCATTATTCAGCCTATAACAAATACATTTATCAAATGCAAGTCTTATTCAACTAAAAAACAAAAGGATAAATTACACTGAGAATGTAGAATTTGGAGCCATTTACTAACCATTGAGGCAAGCCCTTTACTAGTTAGCTAATCTTCCAGATAACCTAATGAATTGGTACTATTGTTTATAGTTATTTTAAAGGTTAAAAAATTAAATCACAGGAAGATAAACATAAAATTCACAGGTAATAAACAGATTTCAGACCCAGAAGAATTATAAATCCTCAACCTTAATCATTCATCATCTAACATGCTTCCCATAATATGAAATACATATTTGAAATTTAATAAAATCTTTATATAAAAAGAGTAGGTGTGGGGGGGTTTTTTTGGGGGGGTGCTGCACATAGATAGAGCTTGGACTCAGGAGAACCTGGGAATTCTCCTTGTGTTTTGCTCAGGACTAGCACACTACTATTTGAACCATGGCTCCACTTTCTGTTTTGTCATGGTTAATTGGAGATAAGAGTCTCATTGACTTTTCTGCTTTGGCTGACTTCAAACTGTGAGCCTCAGATCTCAGCCTCCTGAAAAGCCAGGATTACAAGCATGAGCCACTGGTGCCCGACCCACCTTCTTCTTTTAATCTAACATTTAAAATATTGAGAAGGCTGAGATTAAAGATCAAGGTTCGAAACTATCCCAAGGCAGGAAAGTCCTTGAGGCTCTTATTTCTAATTAACAAGGAAATAACAAGGAAAAAGCCAGAAGTAGTACTGTGGCTCAATAGGCTTGAGCAAAAAACAAAAACAAAAAAATGACAAAAACAAAAACCCTCAGGGTATTTATTTAGTGAAAAGTTCCCTTATAGAATAAAGAGATTGGGGGTGGGGGGTGGAGGATCTAATTCAGGAATAATTGGAGGCATGTCTACATTATCAATGAAAATGAACAATGCCCTCTGACTATTAGGAAGAAAAGAGTGGCCAGGAAAGAAAGAGGTTGCAAGGAACCAGTGAGAAGGGACAACTCAGGGCTTGCTGAAGCCAGAGACCAGAAAAGCCTGGCACAGCATTGTGTAAAGCGATGCAAGTGTCCTAAAACTTGCATTGTGGGGATAGCTACACAATTTTATAAACAGACTAAAAATCATTAAGCTCCACAATTAAAATGGGTACAATTTTAGGAGATGAAAATTAGATCCCAATAGAGTCATTGCAATAAAAACAGTTCTTATAAGTAATTGCTTGGCAAAAGTTTGTTTTCTCCTAACTTAGACAACTGAGAGGCAGGACAACTAGGAAACTGCTTTGCATTCTAAGAAAGTTAATCAAGGGAAATAATTCAAGTAATTGAATTGCTATAAAACAAAGTTTACGGAACTATGTTTTGAATATAAGTGCTTACAACCAAGTATAAACAAAAATTGAACACAGCATATACTCTTGTGAATATCAAAGTTGCCATGTTATTCCTCAGACATGATTTAAGCTAAAAACTCAACTAAAATTAGAAACAGAACCACAGAGAGTAAGTATAACTCGCTGAAGTAAACAACTATTACAAAATAAGAAATGGTCAGCCTAGCACAGATGACTCACACCTGTAATCCCAGCTACTCAGAAAGCTAAATTCTGAGGATCCTGGTTCTAAGCCAGCTGGGGCAGATAATGTCCTTGAGAGGTTAATCTCCAATTTACCACAAATAAGCCACAAATGGGAGCTCTGACTCAAGTGCTACATTGTTAGCCTGAGCAAAAGAGCTAGGGACAATGCCCAGGCTTGAAGTTCAAGTCCTAGTACGAGCACATAAAAAGTTAATAAAAATAATTTTTTATGGACAGAAATTATGGCAACCACCTGAAATCTCAGCATTTGAGAGGTTGAAGCAGGAGGACAGGGAGTTTGAGGCCAGCCTGAATACATAGTGAGACCCTGTTGTAAACATAAAACAAAACAAAAATTATTTGTAACCTACTTTTTTGCTGAAAAAAAGTCTATTCCCTATTGTGAAAGACTTTAAATTTCTAAAAATAAACAAAAGGTCACTAACATTTTTCTATTAACATGTTTTATTTGAATCGCATAATATGTAACAGTACAGCAATATATCTATAAACTCACTTAACAAACATCTATATTAAATTGACTGTGGCATGTAGTACTAAAAAAAATTAGGGTCATTAGGAATAGAAGACTTATACTCTACTGTCATCTAGCAGAAAAAGTAAAATGAATGCAAAAAGATATAAAGAAGTGGATGGTAGCATGATGTGGGATTTTGGTTCCAAACACAACCAAAGCAAAATCAATACCCCAGCACATAAATAAGGGAAAAATACACTAAATAAGCAAGCAAGAAATTCTATTTTTTTTTGGGTCCAGTCGTGGGGCCTGAACTCAGGGCCTGGGCGCTGTCCCTCAGCTCTTCAGCTCAAGGAGCCACAGCACCACTTCTGGCTTTTTTCTTTTTTTGCTTATGTGGTGCTGAGGAATCGAACCCAGGGCCTCAGGCATGCAAGGCAAACGCTCTACCACTGAGCCACCTTCCCAGCCAAGAAAGCAAGAAATTCTAAAACACTGTAAGTAGAAAAGTCTTGGGAATAGAGTTTTGGGGTATGTTCAGGACAAGAGAATGACTGAAAAAAGAACAGTCCTGCTAAAGGGGAAAAAAGCACTCAACAAGATAAACAATAACTAAGTCTCCTGATTGATAAATACAGTGAAGTAAGTCAGGCCCAGAAGGAAAAAGGATCCCTTATATATGGAACCTAGATTTTGCTCACAAAGCCATAAGTAAACGTATTAGTGGTTTGCAAATGTATATACAAATGTATTTCTTGGTATAATGTAGATTCAAGATAGTTCTCAAATGGTGCAATTTTCTTAGAAAGCCAAAATCAAAGTCCAGCAAAATAAAATCAGGAAGCGAGTTTTAGCAAGGGGTACAATAGGGTCAAGAAGAAAAGGGTAGATGTAGATAAATGCAGAAGAGAACAGAGGGAAAATGCAGATATGAACCCAATGTATAGCTACAGCATTAAGAAGAGTGAAGGAAGGGATAGGTAGGAAAAGGATGGGTGAGAATGTTGAAAGGAATCAAATTAAGATAGATTATATTCAAAAACTACTTGTTAAATAGAAACTCCTTTTAGAACTACTTAAAGGATATTATAATGAGCACAGAGTTGGTGGCTCATGCCTGTAATCCTAATTACTCAGGAGGCTGAGATCTGAGAATTGTAGTTCAAAGCCAGCCTAGGCAGGGAAGTCCGAGAGACTCTTATCTCCAATGAACCATCGGAAAACTGGAAGTGGCACTATGGCTCAAGTAGTAAAGCACTTACCTTGAGCTGAAGAGCTCAGGGACAGCGCCCAGGCCCAGAGTTCAAGCCCCACAATCAACCAAAAAAACAAAAAACAAAAACTTTTTACAAAGAATTTCCATGAAAATCAATTGCTTTATAAGTTATTTTAAGTATAAAAATGAGATGTAAAAATAGAAGAAAAGGGCTGGGAAGGTGGCTCAGTGGTAGAGCGCTTGCCTTGCATGCATGAGGCCCTGGGTTCCATTCCTCAGCACCACATAAGCAAAAAGAAAAAAG
>NW_012267264.1:13300762-13314135 GCF_000151885.1 Dipodomys ordii
AAAAAGCCGGAAGTGGCACTGTGGCTCAAGTGGTAGAGCGCTAGCCTTGAGCTGAAGAGCTGAGGGACAGCGCCCAGGCCCAGAGTTCAGGCAGGACACCCCCCCCCAAAAAAAAGAGGCATGCTCATTTAGTAGAGTGCTAGCCAATGACAAAGCTTCAGGTACAAGTTTGAGTCCTGGTATTGAACCAAAAATAGAAAACAAAAGAAATAGACTTTAACTTCCTGTTTGGCGAGAATTCTAAAGGGTTAAGCAGCAAATTTCTTTACAGATATCTGTCTATGATACAGTTTCTTCTATATTAAATCTAACATGAATATTTGGAAGGTTAAATATCTTGCCAAAGATTTCCTAAAGCAATTTCTTACAAAGTGTATAAGTGACTCATCATTGTATAATGGTCATTCTTCACTCAGTGCTTGAAGACCAAAATGAGCAAAACAATCACTATTCTTTCAAGATAATTTCAAAGAGGTAAACCCAGCAGGGCGTTGGTGGCTCACACCTGTAATTACACCTACTCAGGAGGCTGAGATCAGAGGATCACTGGTTAAAGCCAGCCCAGTCAGGAAGTCCATGAGACTAATCTCCAATTAACCACCAGAAAACTGGAAGTAGTGCTGTGGCTCAACTGGTAGAGCGCTCACCTTAAGCTGAAGGTGACAGTGCCCAGGCCCAGAGTTCAAGCCCCATGACCAAAAACACCAACAAAAAAAGGGAAACACAGTTAAATTTATACTAGATATAAATTAGCCAAATTTGAAAAAAGGGATATTCCATATCAAAACTTTCAGAATCAAAATTTCATGTAATTGTAACCCCTCTGTACAGTATGTTCACAAATAAAATAAAATAAAAAGAAATTGGAAGTGGTGCTGTGGCTCAAGTGGTAGAGCACTTGTCTTGAGCTGAAGAGCTGAGGGACAGCACCCAGGCCCCACAACCGAGGGAAAAAAAAAGTTAAGATTTTCAATCTACTTATCAATGACAAAAACACAAGTAAAAACCAAACAACAACAACAACAAAAAAACCCTATCCTGAGCCAGGTGCCAATAGTTCATGCTTGTAATCCAACTCTGAAGGCTAAACCATGAAGATTAGAACTCAAAGCAAGCAAAGGAAAATTCATAAGATTCTATTTTCAAGTAACTAGAAAAAACAAGCGGAGATGGAAGTGTAGCTCAAGTGGTAGAGTACCAGCTGTGAGCAGAAACAAACAAAAATTTCATATAGTGACTTCAAAGTCATTCTGAGCTACACATCATCAAGACCTTGTCTCAAATGTGAAAGACATGGGCTGGGAAGGTGGCTCAGTGGTAGAGTGCTTGCCTTGCATGCATAAGGCCCTGGGTTCCATTCCTCAGCACCACATAAGCAGGAAGTGGTGCTGTGCCTCAAGTGGTAGAGCGCTAGCCTTGCGCTGAAGAGCTCAGGGACAGCACCCAGGCCCAGACTTCAGGCCCCACAACCAACCAATCAAACAAACCAAAAAAAGTAAAAGGCAAACGAAAACAGAAAAATTTATCCTGGAAACTGTCCAAAAAAAAATAACAGTAGAAACAAATGTCTCCAGAAATGTCTTTGTGTAAGAAATGACTTGTAATGCATATGAAAATTTTAGAAAACAACATCATTTTAAGACCTCTATGTGTTTCTTAGTTTTAAAAGTGTCCAAATGATATACATATGTATCATCATTTCCTGATAATATATATTTCATGATACTCCTGCAAAAATATGTACACTTCTACCAGAACCCATGTCTTACACGTGTAATCCTAACTATTTACAACACTGAGATCCTCAGATTGCAAAACCAGCATAGGCAGGAAAATCTGTGAAGCTATTTCAACAATTAATCACCAAAATGCTAGAAATGGAGCTGTGGTTCAAGTGGTAGAACATAAGCCTTTAGCATAAGAATCTCAGGGACAGTGTCCAGGCCTTGAGGTAAAGCCTCAGTACAAGCACCAAAAAAAAAAAAAGGAAGAAAGGAAGAAAGAAAGAAAGAGAGAGAGAGAGAGAGAGACAGAGAGACAGAAAGAAAGAAAGAAAGAAAGAAAGAAAGAAAGAAAGAGAAAGAAAGAAAGAAAGAAAGAAAGAAAGAGAAAGAAAAAAGAAAGAAACTTCACCATTAAGAGTGATTATTATATCAACTTTCTTGCTCATGACTGGCACTTTACAATTTGAGCTAGACTTCCACTCCAGCATTTTGCTGGTTAATAGAAGATAGAATCTCACAGACTTTTCTTCTCCAGTTGACTCCTGTTCTCCATGATACTTCAGATCTCACATTCCTAAGCAGCTAGGATTAAAGAGCAGCTAGGATTAAAGATATAACCACAGTCTCCAAATTAGATTACATTTCAAAATAATTTAAATAATTCATTTTTCACTCAAATGAAGTTGTGTGAAAACAGTAAGTACCTTATCATTAATTTTAGCTTGTCAGAGAGAAAACCATGTCAATTATAACTCAAGCAATTTACAAGACTCCATACCAGTTGGCCCAGAAAATCAATTTAAATTGTTTAAGCAGCCAGGCACTAGGCTCACACCTGTAATCCTAGCTACTCAAGAGCCTGAGATCTGAGGATCTCAGTTAGAAGCCAGGCAGGAAAGTCCATGGGACTCAATAAACTACTTAGAAAAAGCCAAAAGTGGCACTGTAGCTCAAGTGGTAGAGGGCCTAGCCTTGAGCACAAAGAGGCTCACAGACAGTGCCCATATCCTAAGTTCAAGCCCCAGGACTGGTTAAAAAAAAAAAAAAAGCAAAATAATCTTAACTAGAATAATCAAATAGACTTGAAATATATACGTATATGTATATATGTGTGTATATATGCATGTGTGTATATATATGTGTGTGTGTGTATATATATATATATATATTCCATGCTGTTGTTCCTAATAATATTTGACAAGATTAAATTTATTAGTGGAGGAACATTCAAGTTATATGTCTGAAATGTGAAATAGACAAAAAGTGGTAGCAGGGCTGGGAAGGTGGCTCAGTGGTAGAGTATTTGCCTTGTATGCATGAGGCCCTGGGTTTGATTCCTCAGCACCACAAAAGCAGAAAAAGCCGGAAGTGGCGCTGTTGCTCAAGTGGTAGAGCACTAACCTTGAGCTGAAGAGCTGAGGGACTGTGCCCAGGCCTCAGAGTTCAGGCCCCATGACTGGCAAAAAAAAAAAGTGGTAGCAATTCTGCTTAGAAAACAAACTGCCATCCTTATGTTGTATCTAAAATAGCTCAATATTTATATAATTTTCCATATACTCAGATAAGGGGAAACTAGTAAGCATTTGATAGTGTAGAATTAGCTGCAAAATTATTAGCTTCACATTTACTATTCATTTCCTATTCTCAATGATTCAAAATAATGCCATAATACAAAATATTATAGGTACTATGTAAAAGGACGCCTAAATGATAAGATTTTAAATTCTATGAAAATATTTGCTCTTTTTCCTCCCATTAAATGTTTCACACTGAGTTTAGTTTACAAAAAAATGAAGTTTAGAAGTTTAGTCTTATTCTTATTTGATAACCTTAAAAACCTACAAACATGTTCAATGAGAATAATCACTTCATTGTTAGTTTTACATAGATGCATCAATTAATCTCAAATTTGAAGTTATTACTGCCTTACCTAACACATTTTTACACACAAAACATTCCACTATACTAAATTGACAAAGAGTAATCCTCCACTGTTAAGGCTTCTAAACATCTATATTAAACACTTAGTGATTCTATTTGTCCTCCGATTACATTATAATAGCCAAAGTTTAATTTACTCAGCAAAAGAATTAATGAGCTATTAATGTATATGAAGTTTACTTATTAACAATTTATCAAGCATTTAATGAGCAATTGATGTGGGAACAAATATAAATGAGGACCTACTAAGTGGACAAGTACAATAAAGATCTCTCCCAAAACAGATATAGGCCTAACAGAGATCTCAGAATTTCAACAGTTTTGATTTGGTCTTTAGTATTTAAATGGTACATTTATGAATAACATAAATATAATTTTAAAGGAAAATAAGCAATTTTCAATTAAGATTAAAAAGTGGATGTCAAAAGGGAAGTATTATTAAAACATCTGTTAAGATACTATAAAACATCTTTTCCTTTAGTACCTTGATAATATTCTTATTTTCTGCAGCTGGTGGAAATAGCTTAAGCTGATACTTTCACAGACATGTAATGACAAATTCCAAATTTAATTTTGCCCCTATAATTTAGAAATAATTATACATCAAAACAGGATACATACATTTCCTGAGAAGTAAAAATCAGTATTATTATAGCCCTGTATCAATATAAACATATGTATTCTTTGTGAGGGTAAATAATACTACTCTTAATACTTTATGTGGAAAGGATTTTAGCATTCACAATTATTTACAAAATACCTAAGTGAACAAAATAAGATTTTGATCATGTACAATAGAGGATAAACAGAGGAACAGAACTACTAAATCATTTACTAAACACCTAAGGAAAACTTGGAGGTAAAGCAGAAAATACCAGCTGGTAACTACTAATTACAGTTTACAGATGAATTGCATGCAAATTTCCAATGATATGAAAAAATTATACATGTAAATTTATATAAAAACACATACAAATAAAAGCAACCAAAATAATTAAGAAGGGATTTCCTATATAGCCTGAATTACAGAGAAGAGTGATTTCCAAATCAAAGCTGCTTAAAGAGCGAGCTATACAGTTAAGCATTTTAGTTCAAAAAACTTGTAAAAACAAGCACAGCATATTCAGTAAACTAATAAAGTTTTAACTTTATAGGAGAACCCAATAGGCACACACAATGAGAACAATGCATTTCTGACCAAATACTGAAATACATATTTGTGGAAAATAAAGCCTTATTAAAAATATCATAAAATTAAAATTAAATTTAAATTTAAAATGTATCATGAAAAAAATACATAATATATAAGATACAACATAATCATAAAAATGTAGATTCCTGACAGAGGAATACAATTCCAAAATAAATATAAGGCAAAATCGCAAATATTAGCTACAGTATTTTTACTAAAGCAATGAATTCTTATATAAAATTATTCTTTAATCCAAGAACAACAGTGCTTAAACTCGATCATTTTTAACAGAAGGATAGCATTACAAAACTATAAGGTATTTTATGATATTGTGTATTTTAACACTTTTCAAAGATCTTATCAAGATGGATGAATCCTACTTTTTCTCAAGACAAATAAATATGAAAAGCAGGAAATGCCCTACTATGGAGTGGTCTTTTTTTCCCCTTTCTTTTATTATGGGACTGAAATAAGGGTCCCATGCAGGTTGGGCAGGTGCTCTACCACCTAAGCCACACCTCTAGACCATTTTGTTTTGGTTATTTGTGAACTAGGGTCTGTCCTGGCTGTCCGCATACTATCCGTGCTTACTGCAGAGCTGAGATGACAGGTGCACACCATGTCACCCAGCTTTTAATGTGTTGAGATGAAGTATTACTAACTTTTTGACCAGCCTGGCCTTGAACAGTGATCCTCTCAGGCTCAGCCACTTAAGTAGCTAAAAATTTAGATATGATCCATCACACCTAACATGCAAAGTCATTTTTGAAAAAAAAATCATATTCATTTCCTGAGTTATGTAAAAAATAAACAAAGCTTGATAAAAATGTGTAACACCTATAATGAAAAGGTCTGAATCAATCTAGTATCTAAAAACTGTAGTAAGATGGTCCAAATGCATATAGATTCAAATAACTTAAGAAAGATCCGCAGTTCAGTAACTGTCAAACTATGTGAAACAAATTATTCTCAACCCCAAGGAAATTTCCATGTACTGAATTTTATTTATTATATAAGATTGTTATTTTTAATTTGTTTCTTTCTTATAGTTTCATATACTCCATTGAATTTTGTTTGAGCCTCGGATTTCACCACTAACATACTGCAAAAATGACCCTATGATCAGAAGTGCTCGTAAATAGCACCTAAATTTGGAACTACTTCACCCTAAATTTCAATAAACTTATTCCTCAGGATAGCTCCCAGAGACTCTACATAAATTACTTAAAGAAACACTATCCTAATATTACAGAAATTGTTAGCTTGGTTAAAAAGCATTTTGTATTTCTTCCTTGGAGCTGTATTTTTACTTTATCTTCTAGATAAGTTTTTTAAAACTAATATATTTAAAACTGCAAGACATCCTTTGAAGCTAGGTACTTAGGTTCTTAATTACTAAATTAAATGACATCATTTTCAAATTAAGTCTTTAAATACAATATTAATAAATTTGTTTTATTAACATAAGATTATTCTTTTTGAAATGTTTGGCTTCTTTGTCTCAATTAATTTAATAGGGCATTACTACAAACAAATTTTGAAAGAAAGCGTAGTAGGAGAACCTTGGGCAACTGCCTTTGAAAGTCTAGTGCCAATTTTGAACAACCTTCTCCCCCATCTCACTAGGCACCTTGAGTAATTTTTTTCATTCCAGCAAATAAGCAAGTAGCTAAAATTAGAAGGCTCTGACCTTCAAGAATAGCCACTGTGCACCATCCCTGAGATTCTTGAGTACTGTCATGTTTGATTTAAAAAAAAAAAAAAGAAAGAAAGAAAGAAAGAAAAGTACCAAAATAAAACAAAGAAACAATGAAGAAAGAAAGAAACAAAAACCAAAATTCACCTCCGCCATCTTTTCACCTTTCTTTATTTCACAAGAAAGAAGCATTTAACACATTTATTTTGGTAAAACAATAAGGAAGTGCTAATGGATCCCCTGCCAGTAAATGGTCTACCTTGTTAATACTTCATCTTTTATAATATGCTAACCCATTTTATTAAATATGGTCTTATGAGATGAACATAATAAATAATACATACAGGAGTCTAGATTAAATTATAATTTTTGGACTCTATATAAAGCATTGTCACCTTTTTTTTGCCAAGAGAAACTAAATTGTTTTGTGTTCAAAATTGAGATTATCACTTATTCACACCTACATCCAGAGTATAACCACATGTGGCAGGTTAGTGAATGGAGAAAATCAGTTTCTGAATTACTGTCCTCCCTAAATAAAATATTATAAAGGTTCCATGCTGTATTTGGTTTTTTTTTTTTTTCATTTTATCTGTGATGAGAAAATGATGAATGCAGGACTTGAATCCCTATAGGGAGGGTCTCAGCATTTCACTTACCTGACAAGATTCTCATTGTCTCCAGTTCCTTTGCAAGTTGCACATTCAGTTCTTAAGTCTTCAGCCTTAGGCTTCTTTTGTAACACAGACTGTCTTTGTCTTCTTTCTCTAGGAACTCTTTCCTGCCACAAAAGAGAGAATAAAACAAAACCAAATCAGACTATGAGGGAAACAGAAATAAGTTCATACAAGAAAGTGTCTCAAAGTACAGACTATAAAAAGTGCTTAACTTATTCCAACCTCATGCTTTTCTTCCTCAGGAACAAAACTTCGTTTTCGTCCTCTTGTTCTCTAAAAGAAATGCACAAAAACATCTAATGTTTAAATAATAATAAAACAAACTTTCTCTGATAAATGTTACTGAAAAAGTAATACTTAGAAAATTAGCGTTTCTAATTAGTATTATATGGCTTCATTGCATTTTGTTACAATTTATATCATAAAAGAAAAGCATAGCAAATGAAAGACATTTGACAGTCCTCTACACTGAAATAAACAAGTACCTGTAACTATGTATGAATTATTAAATTATCACTTTAAAATGAACTCGTATATTTTTAATTATCTATAACAGCTATTTTAAATTAAGTTCATTTATTACCAATGGTAATCACTGCTATATATTTGTAATAACTTAACACAAGGAACATAAATTCCTGGTAGAAAAGGAAGTATATAAAATGACACCATCTCAGAAAAAGGAATCTAGAGAAATGACTTGTTGGTGTCATACCATAAGTGTATGAGAGGAAATCCTCAAACCAGTATCTCAACTCTTAAACCTAGTCATTGTTCTTGTAATGTTAACTCCAAAGTTAATAATTTAATCCCAAGAAGAGATGAATAAAATTACTAAATGAACAATAACATCATAAAACTCAATAAGCATTACTTACAATTGAAAACATTATAGGATTATGCCCAGTGAAAAGAAATTCCAACTACTACTTGATTCTAATTTGATATCTACATATCTATATCTATATTATTATGCTATCAAAATAAATAATAGCATACTTCTTTAGTATTTACCAAATTAATACACTTTTAGAAGATGGTTTAATTTCAAATACAACTATTCAAAACCACCAGTTTTGAAGCCAGGAAAATTTTGAAAGCTATGGATTTCTTTCTATGTTTAAGGACATAATAACAACTATAAGCATAAAACCTCAAAAGAACTCACTTAAAATTTTGCCTAAGCAAGGTATTTCAATTAAGATGTCCTTCAATGAATCATAAACATAAGAGAGTTTGTAAGAGATGGGATATGGTATAAAGCAAAAAGCAAAAGCAAAATATAGGATCATATAATGAATTATAATTAATGAAGAGTTTGCCTCATCTTAAACAATACAAGAATCCATAAGGAGACCATTTCATATTATATGTTATGGATGATATAAATTATAAACAAAATTAATAAAGCAGTATGAAGGCAGTATGTGGAAGAAGGAAGAACTTGAGTAAACCTTTTAGGATATTCAGATGCAGTGCCAGAAGTTCCACATGATTGATCAATTCAAGCCTCAATTCCAAACTACATTACATTTTGTAAGCAAGTATTAATAAAAGTAAATTAAACTATAAATTCACAAGATGATATAAAGAAGGGTTACCATTTCATAAATCAGATAATCAGTACAGAAATAAGTAAAAAGTCAGTAATGGGTACTGATTTTATTTTTTGCTGTGTTATTTTTGAACAAATGCATTTGCTTGGAGGATAATTAGATCATCTAGTTTCTAATCTGTCTATGTTACTTTTACTTGAAAAGAGATGATAAAAACAGGGATAGAGACAGAGGGATAGTGTTGGATACACTGTATCTAAAATGTAAAAGTAAAATATTTTCATGGTTTTTCAGAGCTAGGTTTTTGTTTTGTTTTTCTTTTTGTTTTTTTTCAATTTAGCATTAACTCAAAGGTATCATGACTTTCCCAAGGTTGGAAATAGTTATTTGGCATATAAACTAAATAAAGTCAAAAATGTTTTAATTCACCAGAGAATTACTTGCCAGGATTTCTTCTAAGAAATCTTGACATACAGAGTTTTCAACATCTACTTAGTATCTTGGAGGTGTTCTTCAGTCTAATAATAGATAACTCTGGTATTTAAATCCCTCTCAAATAAATTTTATACATTGTAATTATTCAAATATTTAATACAAAGGCAAGTGAAATAAGACAATGGGCACAATATAAAAAAACTTTAGTAATTGAACAGAGTATAATTTTTTTAAATTTTCATATACTAGCATCCAAATACATATATTATATAACATATACCTATGTATATAACCATTTCATGATTTTAGATTCTCAATACTTCAGCCCTTACACTATTAAATGTCTATTCTGAATATGTATAAAGACTTTTTAAATATAACAGTAATAAAAGTAGAATCTAGGATATCAGATTGTCTCTCAAGTAAAGTCTGTTAAGAAAGAAATTAAACGTGTGTTTAATTTCCTTTCTAAAATAATAACCTAAAAGAAATGTATCACCCCATAAAATAATAAATTTTTCGGTCATGCTGCTAAAAATACTCTATTTAATGTATTTACCTTGCAAAATAGTGAAATACATGAAACACAAAAATATCTAACTCAGGAGAAAGAACTCAGAACTTCAAAGAAAACAGAAGATGAGGCGTGTGTGAGCCTATAACACTGCAAAAAGAGAGGTCCTAACAAGTCCTTTGGCACTTGCATAAAAGATGAAAAGTTACCAGATGACACCAAATGTAAAGAAAATGAAAAGGAAAATCTGAAAGCTTTCAAGTTACATTAAAGTTATTACAAAATATGCCCAAAAGTACAAACATCAATTTTAAAATAACTTCAAAAAAGACATGGATAAGCTAATTTATATTTTCTTCAAAGTAATTTTCTTGCCAAAAAGGATAAAAAGGTTTCCACATAAAAATAATACAGAGAAAATGTCTCAAAACAAGGTACTTAAATAGAGGATGGCAAGCTATCTGTATGGTAATCTTACTATTTCGCCAGTGCAATATGACAGATACAGGAGAAGGGGACTGACTCCGTGGTAGTGAACAGAAAGTTCCAGAGAAGTTCCAGCAAACCCTGCCTCTTGGCTTCAATCAATAATTATATAAATATTAAGTTTAAAATGCTTATAATTCAATCTATATACAAAAGCTAATGATCAAAATTTCCATCAAACAGAAATAATTAGATGAAAAACAACTTCCCTGAAAGTATTCACAATTATTTATATTAAAAGTAAAATGGTTAAGGTTGGGTATAATAGTACATGCCTATTAACACTATACCAGGGTTTCCTCAAATACTTCCACATGTGAAGGCCTTCTTTTCCTTTACATATCCTTTATTATTACACATACCATGAAGTGACACTATTAATAACATGTATCACACAGAGCATTTTAAAATTTGTAAATAACACAATCCAGGATGCTGTTCACACATACCTAATGTTATTTTTTAAATGAAAAAATATGCAGTAAAATATGGGAGAATAGTACTGGAAAGAAAACAACTCAATAATGAAGCTCAGGGATAGTGCCCCAAGTCCAAAAATTAAAACAAAAATAAGGCTTCAATCTAAAATATCTCAAATAATTTCATAATTCTAATGCTTTCTAAACAATTACTCAGAAGCAAGCTGTTCAATAAGAGCTATGCAATTAAATTTACTGGAATAATTGAACTCTTGAAAATAACCATACTCTCCAAGATAATATTCATTGTTAAAATGAGAGAATATTCATTTTTAGTAACGTCAAATAACCTAAAACTATTTTAAATAACCTAAAGCCAACTTTAGCATAAAGTGTGTGATTCAAGGGAATTGGACATAAATATATAGAACTTTAAATGATCTTTCTTTTAAATGTTCTATTATTATTATAAAGGTGATGTTCAGAGAAATGAGTTATATAAGTCAGGTAAAGAATACATTTTTATTTATTTATTTTATTTTTGCTGGTTGTGGAACTCTGGGCCTGAGTGCTGTCCCTTAGCTCTTCAGATCAAGACTAGTGCTCTACCACTTGAGCCACAGCACCACTTCCAGCTTTTTCTATTTATGTGATGCTGAGGAATTTGAACCCAGGGACTCAGGCATGCAAGGCAAGCACTCTACCACCAAGCCACCTTCCCAGCCCCAAGAATACATTTCTTTTCTTCTTTTGTCAGTTGTGGGGCTTGAACTCGGGGCCTGGGTGCTGTCCCTAAGCACTTTTACTCAAGGTTAGTACTCTACCAGTTTGAGCCACAGCCCTACTTCCAGTTTTTGAGTGGTTAATTGGTTATAAGAGTTTCATGGGGATTTTTCTGCATGGTCTGGCTTTGAATTGCAGTTCTCAGATGTCAGCCTCCTGAATAGTGTGAGCCACCAGCACCTGGCAAGAGTACATTTCTTTTTGAACAATTGTCACTCCTTCACTAGTTCTCTCCCAGTTTTTCTCTTCCATTCCCCCCACAAGTTGTATAATTGATTTTTTAATTAAATAGTGAGTATCCAGTGAATACAATTGCTGCATTTGCTCATTTAAAAAGCCCACTGAATGACATATCTTTTAAATGAAAGCTTGAAGCTTAGCACTATCCTATATTATGTCATGAAGGTAAAATTTTCTTTAAATGCTTGAGAGAAGAAATTATTAATGTAAAAACAAGCTGTAGGGGCTGGGAAGATGGCTCAGTGGTAGAGCGCTTGCCTTGCATGCCTCTGAGGCCATGGGTTCAATTCCTCAGCACCACATAAGCAAAAAGAAAAAAGCTGGAAGTGGCGCTGTGGCTCAAGTGGTAGAGCATTAGCCTTGAGCGAAAGAGCTGAGGGACAGCGCCCAGGCCCAGAGTTCAAGCCCCACAACCAGATCCAAAAAAAAAAAAAAACCAAGCTGTATTTGTATCAATATGGACAGGAAAATGAAAATGACAAAAATGTACAATATTTAAAGATAGATTATCCAAAAGTGTGCTAAAATAAATAGCATACAGAAGAGAATAGTAAGAACAATAGTTTATAAAAGTGTAACAAAGAGAAAGGTAAGTCATTTACTACAAGGGTTCCTAGATAGCATGTTAACATTTATTTGCCTAGTTCCCTCAAGTAATCTTATGCTAAAATTCATTGTACATTGTGCCTATTGCTTTATTTCACTTACCTTTGTATTAAATGCATATTTGAATTATTAAAGTTTTACTCAAAAATTAATAATTAGCATGGACTCCTTATCAAAAAAGGAGTAAAAAAGTCTGAAAACCTTTAAAACAAGAAAACAAGAGGGAAGGGATGACATTGTCCTTGTTTTCATAGTTGCAAACAATCTACCTCAATTGTATTCATCACCTTAGTCTCTTTTCTAAGCCCAACCCCCATAGATAAGCTAGTAATTACCTGCCAGCAGAACCTATTTCTCTTTTCCCAACAAATAAAATGCATTTTTAGAGCCTAATAAGAAATAGTAACTGGAGTACAAACAAAATTATTTCAAATGACTATTTAAAGCACTCAAACTAGTCAACTGGCAAAGAGATAGCAATTCCCAAATTTGCTCATCAATTTACATAAATAAAATAATTTCAAGAGTTTCACTTAAAACATTTCAACTGGTAACAAAATACAAATCATAATGCAAGTCATAATGTTTTTTTTGGGGGGGGTGGTGACATGGGGCTTGAACTCTGGGCCTGGGCGCTGTCCCTGCACTCTTCAGCTTAAGGCCAGCGCTCTACTGCTTGAGCCAAAGTGTCACCTCCGGTTTTCTAGTGGTTTATTGGAGATAAGAGTCTTACAGCCCCAGCTGACTTCGAATTGCAATCCTCAGATCTCAGCCTTCTGAGTGGCTAGGATTACAGGCGTGAGCCACCGGCACCCAACCATTATGCAATTCTTAAAAATGGAAAAGAAAACTTTAGAGCAATTAATTAAAAAAAAAAAGGTTCAGTAAAATAAAATGATTTTTAAAAATCAAAATCCAGGCGTGCTCTGGTGGCTCACACCTGTAAACCTAGCTACTCAGGAGGCTGAGATCTGAGGATCACAGTTCAAAGCCAGTCAGGGGAGGAAAGTGCGTGAAACTTATCTCCAATAAAACCACGAGAAAAGTGGAAATGGCGCTGTGGCTCAAGTCGTGAAGCACTCACCTTGAGCTGAATAGCTCAGG
>NW_012267264.1:13315366-13369223 GCF_000151885.1 Dipodomys ordii
TGGGAAGGGATGGGAAGGGGAAACAAAGGAGGAGGCTAAAATGCTTGATAAGAAATGTACTCATTATCTTGCCCATGTAATTGTAACCCCTCTGTACAGTATGTTCACAAAAAAATAAAATTTTAAATTAAAAAAAAGAAATGTACTCATTATCTTGCCATGTAATTGTAACCCCTCTGTATTTTCACAATAAAAAATAAATTAAAAAATAAATAAATAATAAAAATTGGCATTGAGGAAAAACTAAAAAGACATTATACATTTTACATGCATCATTTTGAAAAGGAAACAGCATCCACTGCTTCAATAAGCACATGTGGAAAACAAATGGATGAGACAGCAAAATGTAAAATGCAAACAGCCTAAAACTTGGCAAATATATAGCCTCTGTATATGCTGTAACCATAGTGCAGGAGACACAGGAAAACGTAAAACTCCGTTAGCAACAGTAGGAAGGTAAGAAAATATCTGCCAACCAAAAGAGCAAAAGAAAATCTAATGCTATATCCTCCCAAAAGAAAACTACATATTTTTGAAAATAAATTAACTACAACTAAGCGGACCAATTCATATGAACCTAGTCAAAATATTATTGGTCAACATATCATCTTAAGAGGAAAAAAGTTTGACCCCATTCACGTAAGACTCAAAATCTGAACATAAGCCATATATTACTTAAGAATACAGTTACATTTTGAAGAAAAAAACTAGAGAACAACCAATATAAAACTGAGAGAAGTAACTTCTGTGCTAGGCTAGCGCAACTGCCATGAGTTCACAGGAGGTACCCAAGGCTCGGATAAGGTCCTCTTTGAAGGTGTGGGGTGTGAAAGGTTAGGAATGTAATTCAGTTAAAAAATATGTGCCGAGCAAGGTCCTGAGCCCCATTCCTGGAACTGCCAAAGGGAGAAAGAAAACACTGTAGTAAGCTGAAGGATAGATATACTGAATGGAATATATACTGAATGGTAAGTATATATCCATTATTTTTATTATGCTTTTAACTGACCCTACAAACTATAAACTCAGATACGTGTATTTCATAATATAGAAAAAAATGTAAAAATTACCACTAGTAATACAGTTAGTTCTCTGGCTTTTTTTTTTCTTCTGTCAGTCGTGGGGCTTGAACTCTGGGCTTGGATGCTGTCCCTGTGCTCTTCAGCTCTGGTCGAGCACTCTACCGCTTGAGCCACAGCACCACTTTCGGTTTTCTAGTGGTTTACTGGAGATAAGAGTCTCACGGACTTTCCTGCCCGGACTGGCTTTGAACCGCGATCCTCAGATGTCAGCCTCCTGAGTAGCTAGGATTACAGGCGTGAGCCACCGGCGCCCGGCTAGATCTCTGGCTTCGAGTATATATTTGCCCTTTATCTTTCTCACATTTTGCCTCAGAAGATTACAATCATGATAAATATGGAACAAATTACCGTGTTTCTTATTGGAATCTTCTTGGGCTCTGGAGGCACATCCTGAGGAACAAATTTCACAGGCTCCTTAATCTGCCTCCTTGATCGCTTGGTCCCGTCTGGTAAGGTTTCCATAGCCATGTCTGCTTCCATGTCGCTGCTCCCTGCCTGGTCACATTCGGAGCACTGCCTGCAAATAGGAAGAAATACGGTCATATATTTATTATCTTCTAGCTTTAGCTGCAGTTTCATAAACAAAAGATGTATATATGTGAAGAATATAAACACACAGGGAGTGAGATAATAATGAAATACACAGGAAAACATGTATTCCTCTCAGAATGACTATCATGAATAGTAATATACACAATAATTTCAAATATACCCTAAGAACTATAAGAATACATGTAGCAATGCTACTTGTTTCTAAGTTAACAGCAATTAAAAACTGATTTAACACCTGATGCTATGCAAAACAAATGTACATAATCACCCAATGTGGAAGAAATAACTGTATTGCAAAGCTCACAGAACTCATAAATGTTATAGACCATGATAGACAATTTGTTCTATGAAAGTTAGAATGTGTTTGTGACTTTAACTAAGCATCACTATCCCACAATACTGTGAAATTTGGGAAATTATGTAACCACTTAATCACAATAAAAAATTTGAAAAAAAGACTGATTTAATCATGACTTTTCCTTGTGTGACATATGCTCAGAGTATATGTCTGAAAATTACACTCCTTTGTGGACTTTGATTCTCAGCCTTATCACAGTTGTCATAGCTTTGAACTCTTTGAACAAGTTGTGCTGAACATATCACCTAAAAAAAAAATTTCTAAAACTTTAGAAACTGTTAAAAAAAATACGTGGCAATTTGGATATTGACAATAACTATGGCAGCAGTGGAAACTTTGATAGAGTGGTAATGAGAAGCCCAACCTATAATATGTAATTATCAACTGCAATTTTATATTGGATTCTGTCATCAGGTTTGGCTTCTATGAGGCTGTGAAATATTAAAGACATTATACACTCAAATCAGAATACTAAATCCTCTGACCACTTCCCCCAGGAGTACAAACTAAATGAGCACACATGTACAAAGAAATGTTGACAGAGCTTACACATTGGATTTCAAAGGATAAAAGAAGTAATGGCATTTCAAATTTACTCCACACTTTGCTCTGAAGTCATCTTCTCTTCACACTCTTGTATTTAAAATGCTTCAGTGGCTCGCCAGTATCATGAGGATATGTAGTCCTTTTTAACAAGTTCTAATATCTTATTTCACTTTTTGTGCATGCCTTCACATTCATTTATTCATCCTTTCTATAGGGTATTATAATTATGCCCAGTCAAGTACTAAGAACTAAGGCTGCAGGAGTGAACAGATAAGCAACCTGTCTTAAAGTCAAATCTCTTGAGATGACAATTTGAATAGTAACATAAAGAAGTAAGAGAGGTACATGGCCCATTTAACATAGTATCAATTTTCAAATTTCTAAGCAGAAGAAAAAGACAAAGTCCTATGGATACAAAGATCTTGATTATAGGGCTGGGAAGGTGGCTCAGTGGTAGAGCGCATGCCTTGCATGCCAGAGGCCCTGGGTTCAATTCCTCAGCACCACATAAGCAAAAAGAAAAAAGCCGGAAGTGGCACTGTGGCTCAAATGGTAGAGCACTAGCCTTGAGCTGAAGAGCTGAGGTACAGCGCCCAGGCCCAGAATTCAGGCCCCACGACCAGACCCAAAAAAAATAAATTAAATAAATAAATAAAACACAAAGTTATTATACAATGCAATTATATATATATTCCAATAAAAATGCAAAAAATGCCTTGTTACATTTATAATAAATTATCATAATTATAATATATAAATATGAATTTTAAAATGTTCCAAATACTTTATTATGAATCAGTATAATACTTCTTGTTGTAGTGCTAGAAGTAACCCAGTTCAAAGCACCCTCCATCTTACTTACCAATAACTGTTTTTGGTCTTTCTTGGCATCCTAGTTAGAGGAGGATCTAGACATCCAAGATGGTAATGAAGTTTACAGGTATCACACAACAAAAGAAGATGTTGGTCATGGTTCTTCTTACAAATTCCACAACTTAGAATAAAAGCAGCAAATGAAGATTAGACTGTCATAGTGAAATACCCTTCACCATAACTTTTTTAAACTTTGTGAATTTTCATCTTGATTACATACTATTTCTATTTTCATAATTTATCTCATCACAGAGATCTTTTTACAATATTTGTAAATTAGTTCAGAATGCTTTGAGACTGTTAAAAATAGCTTTTTCTAAACTCCCTTTTCTTGATGTAATTAAAAACTTTACATGAAAAAAAAATGAGGTTTTAGCTTTTTTATTTTTTAGTCGGCCATGGGGCTTGAACTCTGGGCCTGGGTCTGTCCCTCAGCTCTTCAGCTCAAGGGTAGCACTCTACCACTTGAGCCACAGTGCCACTTCTGACCTTTTCTAGTTATGTGGTACTGAGGAATCGAACTCAGGGCCTCATGCAAGCGAGGCAAGCACTCTACCACTGAGCCACCTTCCTAGCCCAAGGTTTTAATTTTTTAGATACAAAAAGAAATGAGGCTTTTGTTTAGAGTTAGAAATATATATAGTCAGTTGTGGGGCTTGAACTCTGGGCCTGGGCACTGTCCTTGAGCTCTTCAACTCAAGGTAAGTGCTGCACCACTTGAGCTAAGGCACCACTTTCAATTTTTTGGTGGTTAATTGGAGGTAAGATTCTCATGGACTTTCCTGCCAGGGCTGGCTTTGAACCATGATCCTCAGATCTCAGCCTTTTGAGTAGCTAGTATTACAGGCATGAGCCACTGGCACCCAGCTTAGAAAGAAATATTATGAAAGCTTATGCTAACAAGTGAGCACAGAATGTAAAGAATAAAAATATTTCTAAAAGCTGGGCGCTGGTGGCTCACGCCTGTAATCCTAGCTACTCAGGAGGCTGAGATCTGAGGATCGCGGTTCAAAGCCAGCCTGGGCAGGAGAGACCGTGAGACTCCTATCTCCAATAAACCACCAGAAAACCGGAAGTGGCACTGTAGCTCAAGTGGTAGAGTGCTCGCCTTGAGCTGAAGAGCTGAGGGATAGCGCCCAAGCCCAGAGTTCAAGCCCCACAAACGACCAAAAAAAAAAAAATTCTAAAAACAAAATTATTGTTTCTGGGCATAAAGATAAAATTATACAAATTCAAATCTAAAATTCATCTTCAGTATCCACTACATACAAAGACAATAGATTCATAGGTGTATATAGGCTATCGATCATTACTTGCAAACAAGCGAAACTTTGTAACTCACTCAAGTAATATAAAATATAAATGTTCAGTCATTTTCATGTTAGTTAGCATTATTAAAAATAATCAATTACTAATTATAAGAAATGTTAAGTAAATGTAAATAATTAAATGTAAGATAGTAATCAAATTTTTAAGTAGTTCCGATTCCCTGAGTAAAACTCCTCATCATCTCTATCAAGCTTATACAAATGCATTTCCAGTTACTTATAGACACAAAAGTCATTTAACTTATTATATACCAGCAAAACTCTCCTCTACCATTCCCTGTAAAATAGTACTTGATAAAATGAGCTTCAAATGCATTTCACTTACATTCTAATTTGGACAAACTAAAATTAAGCATTAGTTTAAAAAAATCCACAGTATTAGTTATTCTATCACAATTTAATTACTTGCCTATAAAGTACAGTAGGAAGAGTAGATGCCTTTTGTGTGCCTCCTTCTTTTTTACTTGGTTTTCTCTCCTTGGGTGCTCGCAAAATTGCTGGTATGTTCAACTTCTATTGATTTGAACAAATGTAGTATATATTGTAAGAATTTAACAATAATGCAGTATTTTCCTAGATTTGGAACTCAAGCCACCTAAATATTCTAGGATTCTGAGAGGTAAATCTGTTTTATCAGTTACTATAATGGCAAAAATAAAATTACGTTTTGTTAAGCAGTTACTTCCATTAGAAACTTATAATTACATACTTTCATCAATTTTCTGTGACATGCTACAACAATATAAAACTTAAACTACTTTAGCTTAAAAAGAGAAAGATGAGGACAAGCATAAAGGAGGTTTGAAAAAGCGTAACACAGTACATTTGACAAAAAGAATATTAAGGCCGTTTATTTTCCTCAACATCCCCAGCCATATTGGTGCTCCATAGGTTAATTAGAAAAATTATCTTATTGGACCAAGCTCTCCAACAAAGCGGATGAGATTCTCTTTGGGTTTCTACTAATCTGTAGTATGTTGGCTTCTCAGACAGCAACCATCTATCAAAGTCATTTCTCAGTAGCCCAGTGGGCCCACATCTGTTCAGCCAACTGGAAAAAAAAAGTGTCATGCAAACAATACAAATGAATTCTACCTACACTGGGCATTTTACATTTTCACAAGGAAATTTGCAAACCTCTGCAAAGCTTATTTTATAAACGAAATCTCTTTTATAATAGGTATAGTTTACATTACATAAAAGATTCTTATGAGACAAATATGAAAATTAGGCCAAAAGGTAATATTAAAAAGGAAAATAAACTAAAATGTTGTATTCAACATTATCTTCACTAAATATAAAATATTATAATATTCCCAAATCCATCAACATCCTATTAATAGAAATAAAAGTTTATTTTACCAGACACAAAAAAGTCTTCATTCTCACCTTTTAAGACAAATTACTCTGATAACTCAGAATTATCAGTTCAGAATTATCTTAAAAGCTTTCCTGGCTCTATAAAATTATATATGGGCTATATTATGAATTTGACTCTTTGTACAGCTCTGAAACAAATACAGTGAAAAATAACTAAAAAGCCTCCTTCACAGTTAGGCACTGGTGGCTCAGGCCTGTAATCCTAGCTACTCAGGAGGCTGAGATCTGAGGATGATGGTTCAAAGCCAGCCTGTGCAGGAGTGTCCATAAGATTCTTATCTCCAATTATCCATCAGAAAACTGGAAGTGGTGCTGTGGTTCAAAGCAGTAAAATGCTAGCCTTGAGAAGAAAAGCTTAGGGACAGTGCCCAGGCCCAAGTTCAAGCCCAACCAAAAAAAAAAGGCTCCCTCAAAAAGGAAGCCAGTGGGCTTGGAAGTAGAGTGCTGTCTACCATGCATGATGCCCTGGGGTTTGATTCCTCAGTACCACATAAACAGAAAAGACAGAAGGGGTGCTGTGGCTCAAGTGGTAGAGTACTAGCCTTGAGCAAAAGAAGCTCAAGGGACAGCACCCAGGCCCTAAGTTCAAGTCCCAGGACTGGGGAAAAAAAAAAAGTGGCTTCATTTTCTACCACTTGAGCCACAGGCCCACATCTGGCTTTCTCTGTGTATGTGGTGCTGAGGAATCAAACCCAGGGCTTCACTCATGCAAGGCAAGCACTCTACCACTAAGGCTACCTTCCTGGCTCTGAAGCCACCTTTTATAGAGAAAGAAACACAGTCTGTGTCAACTATATTTTAAAAATATGTATTTGAAATTACTTGAAAAATTCTTAATTTATCAATTATACAGTAATAAAATGGCATTAAAAATTCCATTTTGCAATACATGTTTTTTCAACACCAAGAACTTTAGCAAACTAAAGGTATCTATGAATAAAGGACATTTTACCCCATGACAGTAATAGATACCACTGAAAGTTAAAAACTATACTTCGTAACATTTTAGTTAAGGGGGAAAAAAAAAACTATTTTACATAGCTCAAATTAATACAAAATCAATCTATCTAGTTCGCCCTGTAAGTTTTTTACCAAATAATATTAAAAAAGTGAAAAGTGAATAAAGTGCAAGAATAGGAAAGGAAAACTGTGACAAAGAGACTAAACTTGCTAAATTAAAGGAAAGGAGAAGGTAGTAGCAGAAACTCATGCTTCAAATCGAGGCTTATCACAAGTGACAGGTCAATCAGTTAGAGCAAATGAAAAAATCCCGCAAACAAGATAGCTGGTGAAACAACCAAATTAAGCCCCAGGTTCTCAGTAGGCAGCTTGCAATGCTCTAGATATGTTTCAGGAAGAAATCATTATCCCAGAAGATCAGGCCCTGATCAAACACAGTTCTTCAGTGAACACCGTGACAGTTGTGTCAAAAATCTGGATTTTGAAAGTCATATAGTAAGAATTGAGGAGAATAGTTGGAAATAAACTAACCTGCCCTGTGATTCGGCCTAATAAGGCCCAAATTCCTTGCCCTTCACTTCGAAGTTTGCCATTTAGATTTTGTAGTTCTTCTAAAGATTCACACAGCTACAAAGAATAGGTCAAATTAGTAAACTTCCTTAAGTAGAAATTTAAGGAATTTATAAATATCCCAAAATATTCACATTAATATCGCATATATTTTAATATAGTCACATAACAAACTACTGAGAAACCAAATGACACAAAGTCTAATAGGCCTAATCATTCTATTTTATGCTAGCATTTTAACTAATGATGATCTCTACAAATTTACACATTTTATTA
This sequence comes from Dipodomys ordii, assembly GCF_000151885.1. Classification (NCBI taxonomy): domain Eukaryota; kingdom Metazoa; phylum Chordata; class Mammalia; order Rodentia; family Heteromyidae; genus Dipodomys; species Dipodomys ordii. The sequence continues at coordinate 13,323,292 of NW_012267264.1, forward strand.
CAGTTTGCTGTAAGTTCACACACATTCTATTTTTTATGCTTCCATTAAGATGCATTTCCTTTATTTTCCCAATAAGTGAACAAAACTCACTGGGTTTTATGAGTTGGCCCAGATCACAGAACTACCAAGAATCTCCAGGCAATCCAAATCTGGTTCCGGTACAATATTTTTACCATTGTGTGAATAATACTTCAATTTATAATATAAATTTTTACCAAATTACATACCAGGGTTTTGCTTCTTTGTTTGTTTTTTGCTGTTTCTGGAGCTTGAACTCAGAGCCTGGGCACTGTCCCTGAGCTTTTATGCTCAATACTAGCACTCTTCTGCTTGAGCCACAGCTCTACCAAGAGCATTTTGTGTGTGTACTTTATCAGAGAAGGATCACACATATAATCCTGCCTGGGATGGCTTTGAACCACGATCCTCAGATCTGAGCCTTTTGAGTAGACAGGATTATAGACAGGGCCAATACCAACTTTAAATGTTCATTTTTCTTAAAATGTAGAATTTTATCTTTATCCCTCTATTTATGTACTAAATGTAAAGATGTACAACAGAAGGCATAGATGAAGTAGTAAAATGCGTGCCTAGCATGTAAAAGGTCTTGGGTTCAACACACAATAAAACACACAAAATAAACAAATAAATAAATAAGCTATATTTTTAAGAAAAGAGGGACAATAAAAAATAAATTAGCAAATAGTTTTTAATTGAAAGTATCATTACAATACAATTCAAGATTTTTAAAAACCTTAAAAATAAACTCGGAAATTTTTTACAAAGTTAAAAGCAGAAGCTCTGTAACATTAAGTATAGGTTAGGAATAAGAAATGTAGTCATACCTATTAGCCTCATACCCCAACTCTATGATTTGACAACTATATAGACAGGGGCAATTTATGTAATTTCTTCAGAACTTAGTTCCCTACCCTGGCAATTGGGTCAATAAGCATACCTACATTATAAAGTTAAGAGGAGGATGAAATGAGTTACTCTATGTAAAGTTGAGAATTATGCTTGGTACATACTAAGAAATAGTATTGATAATAAAGATAGCGAAGAGTTAGAAAAGAGATTAAAAGCATTAAAATGTGAAAATAAAACAAGTACAAATGCCATAAAAATTACAAAAGACATCATAAGTAAGATGTAACATATTATTCTGTGTACTGTGCAGCCAACTTACCTTATTATATTCTACATGAAGCTTTTCTTGCTCATTCTCTAATTTATCCTTTATATTCTTTTGTTCTGCCATGTTTTCCTGAATTTGAATCATGCGCATATTTCTCTCTATTTAAATTAAATATCCAAGTTTACTTTAGGTGCAAGTAAAAGCCAATATGAAAAACACAAAGAAACTAGCTATAGAAATAGGATTTAAAAAAAAAGAAATAGAAGGATAAAGCTACATTGTATAAAACTTCTATGTATACAAAAAACATGAATCTATTTTTTTCAAAGAAATCTACAAATTGGGAAAATAAACATGCTTTTTTAACATCTGTAATTTGGCTAATAATTCTCACAAAAAACGAATAGGTGCTAAACAGATATGTTCATTAACATGTTATTTCTAGTTTTTAAAAAAGTATATGTACCATTATCTATACTGACCAAAATAATAATTCACAAAATCAGCGGTGAGAGCAGGCTGCTTATGTTTTCTCCTTCCATCCACACTAGAACTAGTATCTGAATTGTCCACTGGAAAGATATCTGTACTGATTCCCATTAGTTCTGCTTTCCGCATCAATTTACGAATAGCCGAAGCACTACTAGTAAGGGGTCTAGGTAGTTTTTCCCTGGGAACCCAGGCCTGAGGTCTGGTAGAGCGAGCCAATTCTGCCTTGGCACGATATTGCTGAAGCCGAGCATTGATCCTTGCCTATAAAAGAAATGTACACAAATTTTAAAAGGTAATAACATGGAACACGCTATGTTTTTACTAGGAGAAAATAAAGATAACAAGAATCTCCTTTTGAGTACAAATGGCCCTTAAGATACAATACACAACTCAAGAGTTACAATAAACTAAATCTACACTTAGGATCAACTATCTTAATTTATGATTACAGTAGTAAAATAGTGAGTTGATTAAGCTGTAGTTGTTCTTCTCAATAACTGTAATATTCTCATATATTTAATATAAATATAAGAATATTTTGAATGATAGGCAAATCAGATCCCCTGGATAAATAAACATTAAGACTGACTGAAAGACAAGGACGTACTGAGCACATTTCACAATTTCCCTTCAGTCCCACTTTACAAGGTGGAAATATTCTTTATAATCAGCTATTCTCACAAGATGAAAACGAATGTCTTAAAAGTCAACCAACTATTTGCCTTAAGCACAGACTACTTTAGTTAGATATCTAACCAAATGGCATAATAATATTGCATATGGCCAGATCAAGGGGTCACATGTCATTGGCAAACACACCAAATTCTGAAATCTATAATCTGAAGAAAAAAAATCAACAAGTGTTGGCATGATTCCCATACCTGTGCTTCTGGTGACAGTTGTTTCTCTCTCTCTTGCAGAGACATTTTACAATAGGATTGTAGAGCCAAGTAGTTTTTTCTCTTCCACTTCCTGTCTAACCTATCTGCATGTTGCTTACAATAAGCAAAAAAGGGATCTGCTATATCCTATACAAAAAAAGGAGGTAAAGTGAATAATTTTATTCCATTTATCATAGTAAACCTACTGCAAAATGATTTCCTTTTTGAAATATTACCTTTGAAGTATTACCTTCCTAATAAATTGCAAATGTTATTTGTATGATCTATGATAAAGTTAACTGCTTTTGAAACATAATTATATATTAACTTCCAATTAGAAATTTCAAATTAGCAATCATTTTCTTTCTAAGGCCTTGTAGAAGAAAGCATAGGAGTATACCTCAACAGTACAGCACTTGTCTGGTATGCTCAAGGATCTAAGTTTGATTCCCAGTACCATAAATAGATAAAATTACAAGTAGCTATTACAGAAAGGGATAGGGGAAACACAAGAGCTTCTGGACACAGTTTGAAACTTTCTAAGATCCAGAAACACACACACACACACACACACACACAAATCAAAAATAGATAGGATTGCATCAAATTTTAAAATTTCTGCATGACAAAGTCCAAAACTAAAAAGCTAAATAGGAAGCCCACAGAAGGGAGACTTTTACCAGCTACACATCAGACAAGAGCCTTCCAGAATGTACTCAGAGCTTAGAAAATTAAATCCTAAAAAGTTAAACCCTCAAAGAAAAAGCAGCTCAATTAATAAATGAGCTAAAGACAACCAAGACTTCTCAGAAGAAGTAAAAAATGGCCAATAGACACCTGAAGAAATGCTTAACATCTCTGGCTGGCCATAAAGAAAATACAAATCAAAACAACAATGAGATTCCATCTCACCACAGTTACCATGGCTATAATCCAGAAAACAAACAGCAAATGCTGGTGGGGATGTGGCAAAAGGGAACTCTACTACGCTGATGGTGGGAATGTAAATTTGTTCAACAACTCTGGAAAGCAGTATGGAGGTTCCTCAAAAGACTAACCTTAGAACTTCCCTATGACCCAGTAATTCTAGTCCTGGGCATTCATGTTTATTGAAACACTATACCGAATCTAAACCAAGGAACTCAACCTATGTGTCCATCAACAGATAAATGGGTCAAGAAAATGTGGTATGCATACATATGGAGTGTTATTGAGCCATAAGGAAGAATAAAATTATGTCATTTGCAAGAAAATGACTGCTTTTGAACCTCGATCCACCAAGTCTCAGGCTCCTGAGAATCTAAGATTATAGGATGAAGCACTAATGCCCAGCTATTTTTTCAGTCTCAGTTTCTTCCTTCTGTACTTTAATGCCTGCTTTAATTTGGTGTACATTCTTGGAAAGGCCACGTGAATGGAAGTAAACTGGCGCCTTCTTAAGCTTGCTATGGCAAGCTATCAAGTTGCTCACTTACTTCCCAATTTTTCTCTTCCCACAGTTTCTATTTTGCAGAGCTCCTTTACTTTGAGAGAAACTGAAGGTAGCAGGTTTTACTTTCCCAGTCTTTCACTGGTAACAGTGACCATAATAACTCTTTTGGCACATAAGATGATCAGAAACTCTCCTGGGTATAGACATATGAGAGAAGTTTTCACTCCTAATAATAAAAAAAGTCCCTGAATGGTAAATAGAGTAGGTGAGGATTTCTCACCATAGCTTCCAGAGGCTTTGGGCCTACATTTCCCAAGAACTAGTATTCACCTAGTTGAGCAAATTCAAGAAAGTTCATTTGAGTCTTCTATACATGGGCTACCTTAGGTAGCCTTGAGACTAGATACGCATGCATGGCCTATGAAGCCATTCTACCCAAGTGCTACTTTATCTGCTAAACAGTGGGATATTATGTTGTTATGACTTTGGAATTACAGAGTTATGAGTCAGGAGTTGGGAGAATGTGAACCTGTGGGTAGAATAAAGCTGATGTTCCTATGTAGTCTGTGAGTCTGTGCTGTGATGAACCAATACACAGTGTGTTCTTATACTGTGGGCTGATGTCGCTGATGCTGGTACTGATTGCTACAGCTGCTGCTGCTGATTATGATGATGAATTTGTGAATACAAGAGCTTATGAATAAAATTATAACTTCCCATCCGTACCATACCTCGAATCTTCTTTGGCCTGCCCAAAAGTGAGAACCTGAGAACCACCCACAACACACCCAGCCCCTTTCCTCCTTTTCTACTTAAATGCTACAATGCAACGTTTACTTATTTCAATCATGTTGGGAAAATGAGGCAAGAAGTTTAAGAAGAACAAAACAAAATAAAACAAAACAAAATACATAAACTGGGTGCTGGTGGCTCACACCTGTAATCCTAACTATTCAGGAGGCTGAAATCTGAGGATCATGGTTCAAAGACAGCCCAGACAGGAAAGTCCATGAGTCTCATCTCCAATTAGCCACCAGAAAACCAGAAGTGGGGATGTGGCTCAAAATTGTAGAGGACTAGCCTTGAGCAAAAAAGAGCTCAGGGAAAGCACCCTGAGTTGAAGTCCCACAACCAAGAAAACAAACAAACAAAAAAAAACAACAGGTAAATAAACTAAAAAATATATATAAGAAAGTAAAAGAGGAACCTGAAACCAGTAGCTCACACCTGTAATCTTAGATATTCAAGAAGCTAAGATCTGGAAGACTGCAGTGGAAGCCAGCCCTGGCAGAAAACTCCGGGAAACTCAATCTCCAACTAAACACCAAAATGTCAGGCTGGAGGTATGTCTCAAATGGTAGAGCATCAACCATGAGCAAGAAAACTAAGTGAGAGCACAAAGCCCTAGGTTCAAACCTTTGTACTGGAAAAAAAAAAAAAAAAGGAGAGATGGAGGATTTCAGAATAAAAGAAAATAAAACTTATTCTGGATCATTAAGTAAGCTACTGAAGTTTAAGCAAACTCAGGGTTTAGGTTTGTTTGTTTGTGTTTTAGCATTTGATGGTTAATGGACTGTGAAAGCCACTGTACTTAAGTATTCTATTATCTGACACTTAAAACCTGGGAGAAATATTCAACAGCTTGTAATAAAAGGCTAGCAATCAAAACATACATTTTAAAGCCTCATGTGCAATGGTAAGAGTAGACTAAAAATTTGGCTCTGAAATTTTCAGAAACTTGAAAAGGTTAATGTAATCAGTTACCCATTTAGAATAGTCATACACCAATAACCAAGCCGTTTATTAATCAACCACAGAATATACTTCACATAAAGGCCCACTCAAAATCCCAGAGTTATTTTCAGATGAAGACATGAGAGTCAACAGATGTAAAAACAAACATTTTCACAGGTTCTTTTCTCTATCTTAAGACAGAACTTGTAGCAGTGTGGCCTTCCTCCTTTCTCTAGAGGAGGATTATTGGCAAAGTCCACTCTCATCTGCATAAGTAAATACTATCACAAATTTTCTTATCTCCTGTTTGTTTTCCTGAAAGCTCAATAGCTCTTATAAAGCCATTTCTCTCCATTCCCTCTTCTTTGTAAAGCTTGGATGATTACCTTTTCACTTTTGCTTTGTAGAGAATCTCCTGTATAAATATGTAGATTTCTGCATAAATATGTGAGTAAGAATCTTTCTCTTCTCTCACTAATCTGTCATTTGTCATTTTAAGCCACAGTCCTCTAATTAAAAACCTAAGGAGACAGAGAAAAAGGCTTTCCTCCCCAATCTATTATTAGAAAAAAAAAAAAAAACTGAAAGGTACTAACCTAATGTACTGAAAACTTGGCTTACTCATATTATCAGTTAATACAAAAGAAACACAGTGGTTTTCAATAAGATAATAATGTAAGAAAAAGGAAAACTCTGACAATGAATTTATCCAAGAGAATGACAAAATTTGACTTAGACCTTAATTTTGTACTGGCTGTGCAAAACATAGCAACAGGAATTGGCAAACTACAACTTTGGCAGCCAAAACTTGCCCTACCTGTTTTTATAAAGTTTTATTTATTATATTGGGATGTAGCTATTCCATTCATTTAATGGTCTATGGCTGCTTTCATGCTACAATGTTAAAGTACCTAGACATAAATTAGAAATCTACAAAGCTTAAAATATTTTCAATCTAGCTCTATATAACAGCAGAATATATTCTCTGCTGGAGAAAAGCTAAAGGAAGAAGACTAAGAATTAATTCAGGAGACAAAGGATGACTTGGACTATGTCACAGCAATAAGTTTCTAAGGAGGCACCAAAACCTGAAAATACTCTTGAGAGGATATAGTGTGTGAGAGAAATTAGCCTAAGTTAAGGACTGTCCAGTTAATCTAGGATAACTTAAAATATAAAATAAATTATCATAAGCATATTAGGCAGGGCTATATAAAAGCCCCTGAAACTTACTAAATATGTTATTTGACAAACTTATTCAAAATTATTTGATCTACCAAGAGCTCATTGCTGTTAGTCCTGATACTGAAGTATCAATACAGTAGCCAAAGATCTCATTTGAGCCCTTTAAATTTAATCCATAAATGACTCAACCTTCTATACCAAGGTTGCAAAAAAGAAAAAAAATCAATAAAATCTATAAATAATCTTACCCTGTTACACTGTTTGAAAGAGAATTTTCTAAATAACAGTATAATGTAATAGTTCTGTGATTAATTTGTGTGTGTGGTGTGTGTGTCTGTGTGCCCATTCTAGGGCTTGAACTCAGGGCCTGGGGCAGTGTCCATGAACTTCTTTTGCTCAATTTTAGTGCTCTACCACTTGAGCCCCAGCTCCACTTCCAGCTTTATGGTAGTTAACTGGAGATAAGTGTCTCACAGACTTTCTTATTTGGGCTGGCTTCAAACTATGACCCTCAGATCTCAGCCTCCTATAGTCATGAACCACTGGTACCCAGCTGTAATCACAGAAGAAACTCCTATGCAGGCTTAGACCTATTTTATAAAACATTGAGTTCCATCCATCGTAAGTGAATACATGCTATAGCTCAGCTATAAGAATTCATAGAGAGCCAAGCAAAAGCCTGTGCCACCACACTCAGTTTTTATTGGCTAAAATGAAGTTTCATTAACTTTTCTCCCAAGCTAACCTTGAAACCTAGTACTGTCAAAAAAAAAAAATTAAGCTGGAGCTGGTGGTTCAAGCTTATAATCCTAGCTACTCAGGAGGCTGAGATCTGAGAATTGAGATTCAAAGCCAGCCTGGCAAGAAAGTCCATGAGACTCTTATCTCCAGTAAACCACCAGAAAACTGGAAGTGACGCTGTGGATCAAGTGGCAGAGGGCTCACCTTGAGCTGAAGAGCGCAGGGGCAGTGTCCAAGCCCAGAGTTCAAGCCCCACAGCCAACAAATAATAATAACAATAACAATAATAATAATGATAATAAAATATTAAGATTTCCAAAAGTCAAACAAGTTTGAAGAGACAAAACTCATAGCTATTTACTTTTTTTTTTTTTTTTCTTGTCATGGGGCTTGAACTCTGGGCCTGGGCGCTGTCCCTAGCTCTTCAGCTCAAGGCAAATGCTCTACCACTTGAACCACAGTGCCATTTCCGGTTTTCTGGTAGTTTATTAGAGATAAGCATCTCACAGATTTCTCCTGCCTGGGCAGGAACCACAATCATCAGATCTCAGCCTCCTGAGTAGCTAGGATTACAGGTCTGAGCCACCATCACCCAGCAGCTATTCACTTTTGAAGTTCTAGATCAATGATGAAGATAAAGATGTTAAGAATAAGCTTTAAGTTGTTATTTATGCTTTACACCTGTTACATGACTAAACAAACTCATGAGAAGTCTAATGAACACATTCATCAACCAAGAGTTACATAAACTTACCTCTTCTGCAGCTGCCTCTGAAAGTAGACCTTCTTTCTGAGCACAGGTCACATGAAAATAGGCTCTGCACATGCCAGCATCACAGCTAATGCAAACCCCAGTCCTAGCAAAGCGAGGGTCTTCACAAAAGCTACATTCCTATGAAAGAATAATAAAAATAAATACTTAGAGCAAAAATATTTACCCAAAGACTGTATCTTGTATAAAGCATCCATTAAATATTTAAAATACTAATCAAATAGTGAACCAATTGGGTACTGATACAAACTGTAGGCAAGCCAAGTATTTATAGGAAAATAGACATTCTTTATATAGTTCCAGTAAGCCAAAACTCAACTGGTGTAATAATGATAATAACAATTAATATTACTTTAGGATTATGTGCCACGTATTAGTCCAAGCATTTTACATACATGTGAGAAAATAGAGGTGAAGATGAGTTAACATACCTATTCAAAATATCAAAGAAAGTTATAGGGAGTGAAGTTGCAACCCAGCACTATGTGACTAGTCTATGATAACATTATCACTTGGAAAATTAGAAAACATCCACACAAAACTCTAGGCGCTGCAACGAAACAAACTATCCCTTTTCAAAAAAATACCCTGAAAAGCTAGGCACTTGCCTGGTGCCAGTGGCTCATGCTGGTAATCCTAGCTACTCAGGAGGCTAAGATCTGAGGATCACAGTTCAAAGCCAGCCTGGGCAGAAAAGTCCATGAGACTCATCTCCATTAACCACCAGAATACTGGAGGGGGCACTGTGGATCAAACAGTAAAGCTCTCATTTTGTGCTGAATAGCTGAAGGAGTGCCTAGGCCCAGAGTTCAAGCCCCATGACCAACCACAACCAAAAAAGCTAGGCCCTGGTGGCTCACATTTGTAATTTTAACTACTTAGGAGGCTGAGCTCTCAGGATCACAGTTCAAAGACAGCCCAGGCAAGGCCATGAGACTCTGATCTCCAATTAACTACCAAAAAAGCCAGAAGCTGAGTGGTTCAAGAGGTCAAGTGCTAGCCTTGAGCACAAAAATTCAGTGACAACACCCGGGTCCTGAGTTCAAGCTCCAAGACAAAAAAATAAAAAATATTTTAAAAAGTAGGCATTTTTTATAGCAACCTAAAAGCACTAGGACATCTCTTTATCCCAACTTTAATATATTATTGATGTTATTAAAGAGTTTTTCTTTCCAATTTTGTAAAAGACAGTAATTGAAAGAATGAATTCATGTCTAATTAGCTTTAGCGGTCTTAGGCTGCTTGTAGCAGCCAAAGTACTAAGTTCTGCTTGTACTTGGATGTAAAATAATATGTGGCATTTACAATTATTTATAATCCTGCCAAGGGTTGATAAACTCTTAAGGCTAAGAATCACTTACTAGACAGAAGTTTATATAGTCATAAAAATTAAATTCTTGAAACCTGAGTAAAATAAAAACATACTCCTTATATTCTTGTTGTTTGTATGTCCATGTGTACATGTTTTAAAGTTTGATAAATTATACTCCAAACGTATAAATCCAGGACTGAACTGAGCATGGTGGCATGGCCTATACTCCTAACACTTGAAAGGCTGAGGCAGGAGAATCATGAGATAAGGCCAGCCTGGGCTATAAAGGGAAATCCTGTCTCAGAGACAAAAATAAAATTTTTAAAAAATAGGATACAATTTGATCCAACTAGTTATACAAAGGCTCAGCTCTCTGTATTTGATAGTGTGTCACAAGCCAGGGAAAAAATCAATAATTTCAAGTATCATTTTACTAAATTAAGAACACATGGAAGGATTCATGCATTACTTGCTTTCTAGGAAATCTATCAGTAACAATGATGTCATATTACAGACTCAGCAAAGAGCATGATCATTAATATGCACATCTTAAAAGCCCTAGACACTAACAGTAAAAAATTCTCTGGGGGCTGGGAAGGTGGCTCAGTGGTGGAGCGCTTGTCTTGCATGCATGAGGCCCTGGGTTCAATTCCTCAGCACCACATAAGCAAAAAAGAAAAAAGCCGGAAGTGGCACCGTGGCTCAAGTGGTAGAGCACTAGCCTTGAGCTGAAGAGCTGAGGGACAGCACCCAGGCCCAGAGTTCAGGCCCCACGACCAGACCCAAAAAAAAAAGAAATTTCTGTTCAGAGAATCATAGATGTTTTTGCCTTACCTTCGCACCATATTTGGAATAGTTCATTTCTGTAAGCGTTACTGGTCTCAATTTGTCAATATCTCCAAAGGCTACCCCAGGAACATAGAGGGCACAAACAATGTGAACCCATCTAGTGGAGAGAAGATATGGTTTTGCTATCAATCCGTTCATGAGATTCTCACATGGAAAACAAACACAGAAAACATGTGACATCTTAAATGACTACTGAAACAATTCTGTGATCTCATGTTAAACACTCAATTTCAGTCACATAAGAGAATACGCAACATCTATAGAATAATAGCAGTCCGTTATACAAAAATGACTGCAATTTAGCCAAAAACTTAAGATTTCGCTTAAAATCCAAGGCAGTTTATTATTGTTCTTAAATAGTTGCATGGTAGCCGGGCGCCGGTGGCTCACACCTGTAATCCTAGCTACTCAGGAGGCTGAGATCTTAGGATCATGGTTCAAAGCCAGCCAGGGCAGGAAAGTCCATGAGACTTATCTCCTATAAACCACTAGAAAACTGGAAGTGGCTCTATGACTCAAGCAGTAGAGCACTTGCCTTGAGCTGAAGAGTTCAGGGACAGCGCCCAAGCCCAGAGTTCAAGCCCCACGACCAAAAAAAAAAAAAAAAAGTTGCATGGGAGTACAATTCAAATAAAATAAAGCATCATTTTCAAGTGCATAGAATAATATTCACATTCATTATTATAAGAACTTCTAAATTTAAGGAACTTAAATTAAGAGCTGTGAAGTTAATCTGTGATCATTAGGTATAGTTACTAATAGTTGGTCATTCTTTTCCAAAAGCTGAAGCTGTTGGATAATCCTTACAAACTTATTTTAACAGTTTCAGTGTAGAGGTTGACCTTCTTCTCAGGTAAAAGTAGTTTGCTGGAAGAAGGTATGGAAAAATAATAATTACTCATCTGAGTTGAGTGCTGGTGGCTCATGCCTGTAATTCTAGCTACGCAGGAGGCTGAGATATATGGATCACAGTCCAAAGCCAGCCAGGCAGGAACATCCAGTGAGAGCTCTATCTCCAGTTTACCACCAGAAATGGAGATGTGGCTCAAAGTGATAGAGCACTAGCCTTGAGCAGAAAAGCCCCAGGGCAGCACCCAGACCCTGAGTTCAAGCCCCAGGATTGACCAAAAAAAAAAAAAATAGTCATCTGTTAACTATACAGTTTATATACTAAAATTTATATGCCTTATATGCATATAAATATACTCTTCAAGTCTGAATAATGCTGAAACACTAAATGAAGTGTTCAATGTGCTGAAAAAATGGATTAGTATTTCATTTTTTAAAAAAATGATCTGGCCAGGCACCTGTGGCTCACGCATGTAATCCTAGCTACTCAGAAGGCTGAGATCACAGTTCAAAGCCAGCCTGGGTAGGAAAAGTCCATGAGACTCTTACCTCCATAAACCACTGGAAAGCCGGCTGTGGCTCAAGCGGTAGAGCGCTGGCCTTGAGCTGAAGAGCACAAGACAGCGCCCAAGCCCAGAGTTCAAGCCCCACAACCGACCAAAAAAAAAAAAAAAAGAATTAAAGTGAGCCTGGCATGGTGGCTCACACCCATAATCCTAGCTACTGGAGGCTGGGACCTAAGGCAGCCTGGTCAGACTCTTATGTCTAATTAGCCACCAGAAAATCCAAAGTGATGATGTGGCTCAAGTGGTAGAGGGCTCGCCTTGAGCTGAAGAGTTAAAATGGTTTGAAAACTATATGATTCTGGTTTTCTGATACACTATCAGTTTTAATGGACTACATAATCATTCAATACTGAAGAAAACAGTTACAAATCTTTTTAAAAAAAATACTATCATTTTTTACTGAGGGAAAAAAAATCCAAGGTTTTGAGATTTTCTTGATAGAGCATTTTAATCCAACCTCCCAAATGCATCCTGTAGAGTTCAATATAAAGATACACATCTTCAACAAGCAGCTGCTTTCTCAATTTAATTTACGCAGTTTCTTCATGCTCCACTGATGTATTAAATGTCGCTGTACTCTGTAGGAGTTTATCTTTGATAAACCCAACAGCTGGCTGCTTCCTTCATACTGACCTTCTTAAAATGCTTGAGAACAAGTCACACAAGTAGTGCAGATTTAAGCTGCCATTTCAGAGTGATTGGCACATCAGTGTATCACTTCACCTACCCACTCATGTGAGGAAACCACAGTGCGTCCTTATTAAAATACATACCAAAGCCAAGACAAAATAAAATCATTCCTAATAGGATTTAGGCCCATTTTAAACCAATAAATAGTCTTTTGTTCACTTGTTTATCATGAACATACTTTAGAACTTTGTAATTAAGAAAAGTTGGGTAAACAACAAGACAAGAAATCTTCCTTGTTATTTTACCATCAGCATTATGATGACAGATGTTGACTGAGGAGTGAAAAGCAAACATCTTATGAACCACCCAAAAAAGTTGCAATTGTCATTTTAGCATAGAAACTGTTTAATATATCCTTTTAAATTTATGTATCTTAATAAAGCAAACTAAGACTAGTACCATACTTCACAGAAGACTCTCATTTTAGAATAAAAATGATATTAATAAATCAAATTGTCATGGGTGCTTAAAAGCTGCTTTTGCTAAAAATTTGCACTGACTAGTTAACATGGACCTACAAATTAGATAAAACTAGAAGAAAAGCAAGGCACCCCAGCATCTTCCATTTTATATCTCTATGGTTTTCCCTGAGCCATTCTCTCCTGCATAAACTTCAGAGCCATCTTAGAAGCCAAGAAGGAGCCTATAGGAGACTGAACAACCTGCCAGGTATCAATAACTTAACAAAGCCTAAAACAATAGTCAGACCACTCTGTCACCACCTCTGACAATCTGAACAAAGCCATCTCTGACCACAAAGACACACCTGCCACTGGGACTATTTAACCATGAGTCCTTTTTGTCCCCTCCCCCAACTAATTCTTTGTCTATTAAACCTATAATTCAAGTCGTGCCCCAAAGATGGCTGACAATATGCCAGCAAACTATCTTGTTGTAGGCTGCCGTGTCCTGTTATAAATCTCCTATCTCTACTTTTCACCAAATCTCTGTATTTGGCATATAGGGACTGAATGTCTGAGTCTATAATACAAACTACAAATTTATGTCAATATAATGAATCATTTATCTATTTCCACTTTTTTAGATGAGGAAGAAGAGGAACAATTTTCAGCCCTTTAGATAAGACCCCTATGTCATTTCACAAATTGGAGGACAATCTTCAAGGATATAAAATAGTAGGATATTTCTGTTTCCTACAAGCAGGTCAACAGGATCACTTAGATAAAGTAAAATATTTTCCCTAAAAAAAAAAAATGAGATTAAAATTACAGTAACAAGAATGTCCTACTGGCTTTCCCACATCTATAACATCATTTTTTTAGAATGTAGAATTGTGGTTCCTATAAAACATAGAGGGGGAAGGGTCTAATTAAGCCATGTGCTACAAAATTTCAATTTTTTTTCATTATTTACATATGTTACTCTTTCTTTTCCCCTAAAAACAGAATACTACAAGTCTATATCAAATTTTCTTGGCTTCTATGCTGGTTTATCAAGCTAGTTTTATATGCTGCAAAATATATAAAAACATGTATTTCTATTATAGACTTCCTTTCATTATAACATCATCATAAAGTGTTTAAGTAGTACATAAAAATTTTTTTGCCAGAATGTACATCAAGAGATATGTGTCTATATGTGTAATACTCACAATACCTAATGTAAATATTTCTCAGTAAATCTCAGTGGTTAAAGAAGCTTTTCTTTACTGCACTCAGAAACAGCTTTACAAATTGCTTTGTGAATCATGATAGCATGAAAAGAAAGCTTTTCAATATAATTTTCAAATCATTAACAAGAAAAAAAACATAAAATTACAAATTGTATTTCCAAAAAGGAAGCTCCATATTTTTCAATGCTGCTTTACTTATCCATCACAATTTATTGTCATAACTCTGAAATCTCAAGGTTAAAGGAGCTACGGAAAGAAATTCTGCAGTAGCTCATCACCTTAGTAATGCTGCTAATAAGAAAGCACTAGAAGCAGGAACAGTACAAAAGGGTCAGAAGACATTTATTGACTAATAATTTTGCTCCAAAATCTATAATGTTTTATACAAATCACCTCATTGAATGCCCTCAATAATGCTAAGGGAATTGAGACCAAAAAAAAAAAACTGCACTTGCCTAAAATCATAGTAAAAAAAGGTAACCATAATCCAAATACTTTTTTTTTTTTTTTTTTTGCCAGTTGTAGGGCCTGAACTATGGGCTTGGGCACTGTCCCTCAGCGATTCAGCTCAAGGCTAGTCCTCTACCACTTGAGCCACGGAGCCACTTCCAGCTTTTTCTGCTTATGTAGTGCTGAGGAATGGAACCTAGGGCCTCACGCATGCAAGGCAAGCACTCTACCACTGAGCTACCTTCCCAACCCCTGAATGCATAGTTTCTTTTTCCTACTCTCTCTACTATATTCTTTTTTTAAAAAAAATAAGTTTTTTATTGTGAAAGTACTGTACAGAGGGGTTACAATCAATCACATGAGCAAGGTAAGTAAGCACATTTCTTATCAAGCATTGTTGCCTCCTCCTTTGTTTTTCCCCTACCATCCCCCTTCCCTTGATGTTGGTATAATTTGGGGAGCAGAAGAGAAAGAAAAATTGTTTAAATAGGGATACAGGTTGACCCATTGCAACAATGAATGCATACTTTTTATGCTTACAAAAACTCCCTTATGGAAGAGGCACTGTGGTTCAAGTGGTAGAGCTCTCTCCTTGAACTGAAGAACTCAGAGACAGTGCCCAAGCCCAGAGTTCAAGCCCCACAACCAACAAAAAAGAACCTCCTTTATTCTAGACCATTCTAAATATAAAATAATGCCTGTGTCATTGATACAGAATACAAATGCATGTCAATATACAAATTACATAGCTATTTTACTTTAATTTTTAGATCAGAAAGAAGATGTAAGATTTTCAGCCTTTGTTTTCTGGATTTCAATTCATAAATGTACCCAATAATCTATGGTATATCCTTTTTTTGTTTGTTTTTTTGGGTCCGGTCATGGGGCCTGAACTCTGGGCCTGGGTGCTGTCCCTCAGCTCTTCAGCTCAAGGCTAGCGCTCTACCACTTGAGCCACAGCGCCACTTCCGGCTTTTTTCTTTTTGCTTATGTGGTGCTGATGAATCAAACCCAGGGCCTCTGGCATGCAAGGCAGCGCTCTACCACTGAGCGACCCGTATTGTAGCAACATTTCTCAAGGATCTATCCATTATTTGAGGCAGAAACACACAGAGACAGCACACACACACACACACACACACACACGTATGTCTTGCTATAGGCTACTGTATCATGTTACAAATCTCTTCACTACATCTCTGTGTGTGTGTCTCTGTGTGTGTGTCTGTGTGTGTGTGTCTCTGTGTATGTATATATATGCTTTTAATTTACTTAGGTAAAATATACAAAAATGTAAAAACATGGGAAATTTATATTCGCTATTGTGCTGTTTAAATACTAAATATGTTTAGAAAAATAATATAACACATAAATACACCCTTTTCTACTGCAAAAGAATAGGAGAGAAGAGTGACCTGCAAAACACATAAGATTAGAAATTACTCTTACATTTCAAATCACCTTCCCCAAATGGTGTCTCCTAAAATAAAATTGTTATGATAGCAATGGTCCAAATGTGCTCATGAATATAAGTGGTGTACCAACATCAATTCATTGTCTTTCAGCTTCAAACTCATACTTTAATACTTGATACAATAGTAAATTCTCTTTTTACATTTATCCTTTATAGTGAGAATGATATTAAGCTCAATGGCAATGAGCACTACAACTCCATGGTAGAATGTACTGTAAAAAGAAGGAATCTCCTAGGAGGGATGATTAGAATGTATTTCCTCTGTCCCAGTCACCAGCTCAGTTCTTCAGTGATTGAACAGCCTTGACACACCTGAAAATCACGTTTCTATGTCTCAATCCAGATACCACACAGTCCAGGTTTCGAAACAGTGATCCACAACCTCCTGTAACCTATGCCTAGTCAACTACTTGCTAAGTACTGAAACCCTTCTGGCATCCATCAGGCTATAACTACAGTTTCTCCAACAAAGTCTGAACCCCAATCTGGGGAAAGAGATTTTTCTTTCTGATTTTGTCACTCTCAGATAATCTCCCTCATCCCCAGGATTCTTTATAGAGTTTTTATAGTTTATGTTTACTCTTTATCCACAGCTTAATAATGATGTATATCAAATTTCTCCTTTTTCAAAGCAAAGACTATGACATACTATTTAAATGAGACAGATCAGAGTTCAAAAATGAACATTTATCAACTTATGGTGCTGAGTTAATAATAAAAATATATGTAAATGATCTGAGTCTCAGTCATTCTTCCTAACATTTGGTAAACTACCATTTGTTTCTTCACAAGGTCATTATTAAAAACAGATGAGATGAGAATGTAAGCATAAATGTAAGTACTCAGTAAATGATCTTCCTCCCTTTATCTATAGCCTACTGGCCCATTTATTCTACTTTAAGAAACTCAAAGAAGCAGTGACATGAAGTATGTATATCAAAAATCATAAATAAAATAATTAAAAGTAGACATGTTATATAGTAGGAATATGAATCAAGCAGAATTAGGACATCAACCTTCCAGCATCTGTCTCCTTGAAAATTCCATCCTGATTTGGACACAGCTCACAGCTAGGAGAAACACCACATTTACAGGCATCACAAAACCAAGGTTCAGTGGAATTTTCAGAAGCTGAACTCATAATGGAGTCACTCTCTCCATCAACTCCATAACAACCTAAAAAAGAAACAGTTATGATTAACTATTTGTAAAAATTTTCATTTTGTAAAAATACTTTTCATGCTGAATGCTATTTATGAAGTTGAGATCTGAGGATCACAGTTCGCAGCCAGTTCAGGCAATAAGGTCAGTTAAGATTCTTGTCTCCAACTAATCATCAAAAAGCTGGAAGAAGAAGTGTAGCTCAAGTGATAGAAAATAGACTTGAGGGAAAAAGCCATGTTAAAGGGTGAGAGTCTCAATTCCAACCCTAATACCAGCACAAAAAACAAAAAACAAAAAGCAAAGAAAAAAAAAACTTTACCAAAAAATAATTTAGTGAATTAAGTTACATTTTAAAAAGTTTTAATACTATAGAAAAAGCATTAAAAGGAAAACTTTTAGAAATTTTTATTTTATTAAGAAATACATTATTAATGTGAATTACTATTTATAAGAAACTAGATTAACTGCCCAGTAGTAAAAATTTATTGAACTCCCTCTGTACCCAACATTAGAATTTACATGAGATCAAATTCAGCAAAAAAAGTAACAAAAACAATTTGAAAAAAGCAGATTATAACATAAACTCATGACTATCAAATGAAATTTTATTAAAAGAAATAACACAGAAACATACATGCACACATAATTAGAGCTACAGAACAATTTGAAAAAAAATCAAAATAGAGGTAGACATGATGAGTTCCATTCTCAAGTCAACCTCAGGTATTCAATAGTGAAGTATTTACTCTCTTTAAAATTATGTAATTCTGTCTTCTGTGAATATTTATTCATAACTGAAACAGATGAAAAGAAGAATTATAGGTCAATATTTATGTATTTTATTTACTACTACTATTATAAAACACAGGAGGATAGTAAAATAGTCTGTAGCTACAAGACTGGCTTCCAACTTATGACTTACATTACCTGTCTCATGAAAATCCTTAATTACTATATTCTCAAATCTTATTTGAAAATTTTGCTACAGTGAACTTTATTAAAATCTGAAAGTCACAAAAAATAAATGTCAAATTTCAGATTCAAAAGAAACTAAAATCTTGCACCCAAGATACGAGAGAATTCAAAACTCATTAGTTTCTTTAATATTAGGTAGTAGTCGGCAATCACTGTCTTTTATCACTACCAATTAGGTATGAATATTGTAAATGGAAATAAGAATATTAAAAGATGCATCATTTTCTTGTTAGGAACAGTAATTGTCACCAATAAACTAAAATATAAACATGTTTTATCTATTTTCTCAAGGTACTATACAATGCCACAGAGAAACCTATTTTCTTAATTCAATAATGTTCCTCTAAAACAAACTATTTGAAACTAGATAAAGTCCATCTATATTCATAGAAAATAGTCAATTACCAAGTCAATAAAGCTCCCAAGGAGCATTCAAATGTATTTACTTCATTTAGCAAAATCAGAACAAATCACAGCAGTTCACTTTGAATAAAGCAAAATTCCAGTTTTGCTTTAAAAAATACACTATGTACATTTTCACAGTCTTAAAACTCTTACAAATAACCTTAGGAATGATTTCTATAGCATTCTTCCTTTGTAAAGAAAAATACCGACAATTTATGCAAGCTCAAAGAACAGCACTAAGTAAGAATTCATTCTTTAGCTTCATTGCCTCTGAAAAAGCAACTAAATTCCGATCTAATAGCTCCTTATCTGACACTTTAGCCTGCCACTGACTCCATACTCCTCCACCATAACTGGGAGTTTACTAAGCCCTAAAAAAAAGTTCCAGAATGTTACATCCACTTCTCTCTCTTCTTCCACACAAAACACTGAGTACAGAAAAGAGATATTTTTCCATATGAGTAAAAAATGAAAATAAATAATTTATAAGCATACATGGGAACTGTTTTCAAAGGAGTAAACATAGAAAACATGTTTCTATATAATTACATTCAACCTTTGAATAACATATGCAATGAACACAAATTTAAGGAAATAATGTAAGCTAACGTATGGTCCATCTGCTTCAAAAGTTTTCTCCACTTACAAGAGACCAAAGCTCTTCAGTCTTCTGCCTCCTACTTATGTAACTTTGAATAAACTGACTCTAAAGCATAGCAACTTTATCTGTAATACATATTTAATGTTACTTAATATCTCTCAAAATGTTAGGGAAAAAAGGAACACAAAAGTTTACCCACTTAAAAATTTGTAACACATAAATGATGGAAAGGTAACATTGATCCAGATGTATTGTACTTGTCAGGAACAAGTGGGCTCACACCTGTAATCCTAGCTACTCAGGAGGCTGAGATCTGAGGATCATGGTTCAAAGCCAGCCCAGGCATGAAAGTCCATGAGACTCTTATCTGCAATTAACCACCAGAAAATCGGAAGTTTTGCTGTGGCTCAAGTGGTAGAGTGCTTGTCTTGAGCCAAAGAGCTCAGGGATAATACTCAGGCCTAGAGTTCAAACCCCACGACCAAAAAAAAAAAAAAGCATTGTACTCATAAATTGAAATGTTGACTTGAAACCTCTTGTACAACTAATTTCCTGATAACCAAAAAGAAAAAGAAAATACATTTCTGTTATTTAACATTTTAACACAGGAAAAGAATGGAAACACAGTGGAGAAAATGTCCTGGGTGTATTGTATAAATGTGTGAAAAAAAATTATAATTAACCACCTCACATTATAAATGTATACTAATACAAAAATAAGTTAACAATCATTAGATTTTTTTATTAGAAAACCAAGTTAAAATGAGTAATGCTGTTTAAATTACCTGAAAAATGCACAATTCCTGTCAAAAAGATTTCCTAAAGCCACAAAGAGCATACTCTACTAGGAAAGAGTCATAGGATATAGCTTTTTGCATATCTGAAAAGTCAAAATGGTCTAGGGGCTAGGCTAACAGATATTAGAAAATAAATAGATAGATTGATAAACAAATAAATAAAACAAATGAGAAGACAACATCTCCTGGTAGTCTTTATCTCATTCAATGCATAGCAACTCAGTTTGAAGACAACTGCTGGGTAAACGAACTACCTAATATCCTGTCACTGTTATGATACATACTCAACACTGTTTGTCAGACATGCTGCAATCAGCATATCAGATAAATGACATCACACTCAGGGGAAGCCTGCTATTAACATTCACTTACAGTATCTTGTCACAAAGGTGTTTACAGTAAGTGACAAAACGCAGCCCTTATATTTCAAAAAGAAAATAGATTTCTCTATTTGGATGGAGTGAGTTCTCTACCAAATAATTACAGTTATGCATTTAACATGCAACATTTGGAATGTTATCTGTCATCAAAATCTCAAATTAATGCTAGGTGCCAGTGGCTCACATCTGAAATCCTAGCTATTCTGGAGGCTGAGATCTGAGAATTGCAGTTTGAAGCCAGCATGAGCAGGAATGTCTTTGAGACTTTTCTTTCCACTAAACTACAGAAAGCAAAGAATGAAGTGGAGCTGTGGCTCAAGTGGTAGAGCACTAGCCTTGAGCACAAAAGCTCAGGGACAACACCCAGGCCAGAGTTCAAACCCCAGGACTAGCAGAAAAAAAAAGTGAGGGGGGTTAGGGAGGTAATTGCCCTGCACAGGTGGTTCACACCTGTAATCCTAGTTACTTAGGCGGCTGAGAGCTGAGGATCTGATAAAAGCCAGTCTGGGCAGGAGGGTCCAAGAGACTCTTATCGCTAATAAACTACTCAAAAAAGCTGGAAATGACTATAGCTCAAGTGGTAGAGCACTTGCCTTGAGTAAAAGAAGCTCAGAGATAGTGTCCAGGCCCCGAGTTCAAGCCCCAGGACAGAAAAAAAAAAAAAAAAAACAGGTAGAAGCCAGACTCCTGTGGCTCACACCTGTAATCCTAGCTACTCAGGAAGCTACAATCTGAGGATCACAGTTTGAAGCCAACCTGGACTGGAAAGTCCATGAAAGACATCTCCAATCAACAACTAAAAAGCCAGAAGTGGAACTGTAGCTCAAGTAGTAGAATGTTAGTCTTGAGCACAAAATTTCAGGGACAGCACACAAGCCCCAAGTTCATGCTCCAGAACTGGTACTAAAGAGGGGGGGGGGATGAGGAAAGAGAGAGAGAGAAGGGAGGATAGAGGGGAGAGAGAGAGACATAGGCTAAAGAAAATGAAACTAAACACTATAATTGTGTACATATTAGGACTACAATCAATTCTTGACTTACGATTATTTGACTTTCAACATTTCCACCTTGCAAAAACCATTCTTCAACTTTTGGACAGTGATCTTTTTCCAAGGTAGCAATATTCTAAAACCAATTCTTTATAGCAATCTGTGTTGCCAAGCTATAATGTTCACTAGATTAGATGTATTGGACATCTTTCCAATGGATAGTATTTCAACGAACAGTGCTTTAATTAAGGAAGTAACCCCAGGATAACTAGAATAACTGTATATTGTATAATGGTTCTTTCTTCTATACTCTTTAATATAGCTCTATCATGAGAGTTAAAAAGTTTTATTTCTAAAGTAAAGCATTCAAGAAGTTCATATTTAATAACCATGAGACTGAGGCAGATTAGCTAAAGGGAGAAAAAGTTGAAAACAATCTCCATTCCTAGTCAAAATAGAAGACACCAAGGAGTTTTTTCTCCTCCCTAGTACCTTCCATGACCACAATTCCTTGGAAAACTGAAATTCTTAACATCCCAACCATTCTTGAGTCATCTAGCTCCAACCCACCATTTTTTCTTAGGGTGTATCTGTATCAAACTCTTTGCTTTACGTGTGTGTGTGTGTGTGTGTGTGTGTGTGTGTTCATTCTGTGTGTGTGTGTGTGTGTGTGTGTGTGTGTTCATTCTTTTTTTTTTTCTTTTGTTGGTTGTGGGGCTTGAATTCAGGGCCTGGGAACTGTTCCTGACCTCTACTTGCTCAAGGCTAGCACTCTACCACTTTGAACCACAACACCATTTCTGGTTTTTGAGTGGTAAATTGGTAATAGGAATCTCATAAACTTTCCTGCTCAGGCTAGCTTTGAAGTGTGATCCTCAGATCTCAGCCTTGTAAGTAGCTAGGATTATAGGCCTGGGACACTAGCACCCAGCTTAAATTCTTTGCTGGAGATGTCAACTATAGGATCTTTACCAATGAGACTACTCATTCCCGAAGGGCATTTTTTAAAAGTTGTATATCTGAAGTACAATATGGAAGTTTGTCACTTTAAAGACTGGAATTTAAAAACAAAACCCTAGTAATACTACTTCCTATTATGCCTTATTTTAGTTCCTTTCTTGGGATTAATATTTAATGAAAATTCATTTTGAAACTATTTTTGCACTCAGAGAATTCTGCTCTCCCTTAGCATCTTCTCTCAAAGTAGGTGCTCTACCACTTAATATACAGCTGACTTTTTGCTGGTTAATTTGAGATAAATTACAAACTTCAGATAAATCATAGACTTTTCTTCTTGGGCTGCCTTTCATCTGCAATCCTCAAATTTCAGCCTCCTGAGTAGTTAGTATTACAGGCATAAGTCACCAGAGCTCATCTATTTTGAAACTTCAACTAAAATATCACATCATGAAACACAGACAAACCTTGGAACTGACCAAATGAAAAGAGGATGCTTTAAATAGTGTCAATCAGTTATTTCTAAAAGGAGAAAAAACAAAGCCAAATTACCTTCATGGACTGTAATGCCACAATTGTCACACTGAATTATTTCATCTGCATCTTCACTATTATCGCCAAGACACACACAGCAAATCAGAATATGGTCCATTTTTTGAGAACTCCAGTTTTGACTCTTCTCAAGAATCAGCGAGTCCTAACATTAAAATACATCAGAAAGTGACATTTCAAATAAAAAATAATTTTAATAAAACTCCTACCTTAAACTATTTTAGATGCTACTTTTGAATTTGCAATTTATGCTGCATTCTCCATTCTTTTTAGTAACTTCAGAGTTTGTCTACAATTGAGAAGTATAGCTGTCACAGAACTTTCTAAGCACGTTTGTCTACAGTTGAGAAGTACACCTGTGTCACAGAACCTTCTAAGCACCCTCTTACTCATTTTTCACTTCTCTGAAAGTTCCATACATTCTCTTCTCTATGCATTAAAACTAGACATGAAAAAAATGTTCACTTGCTTGGTCATTCTACTTTGCACCTTAAACTAAAATAAAAAAGGAGTAATTAATCTACAAATAACTTTTAATCCTGCATATGGATTCTAAAAGTAAAAGTTCCTACACTTTAGGAACTTTCAATCCTATTTGGAAAACACAAGACATGCATATATGAAATAGGAAGAAATAACTTCAAGATAACATATTGGTAAGTGCATGTGAGGTTTGAGTTTATAGAATCTATACCCTCTAACTGCTAGGGAGTTCAAAATTTGCAACATTATTAAATACTGGATCAATGACAGCCTGGATGGCCACATCTTTAAATATATTTTTAATCACCTAAAAAAGATCCAGGTCCACTAAGTGCTAGGAAAGTAAAAATATTCTATTAGATTTATGTCAAGAAACACTCCTCCCAAAGTCAATAAAAATAGCTAGTTAACTATAAAGAAAGAAGTTGGATTAATAGATAAGTATTAAAAAATAAAATTCCAAGCAAGAGAAGATTCTGTTTTAATTTAAATCTCCTGAATTGTAGATTGGATTTAAGTTTTAATAAGAAATTGATTTAAGAGTTAGGCTTGATAGCTTGTGCCTGTAGTCTCAGGATTGAGGAGCCACCCATGGTAGCACACAACTGTAGTACGAGATGGAGAAAGGAAGATCATGGATCAAGGCTGTCTTAAGGAAAAAGTTAACTATTACTCCACTTCAACTAACAAGCCAAGCATGTTGGTAGGGTGTGCTATAACCACAGGAATATGGAAGACTTAAGTAAAGGACTGAGGTCTGAAACCAGTCCCAGAACAAACATAAGACCACATCCAAAAATAATAGTAATAATAACTAACGCAAAAAGCACTGCCAGTATGGCTTAAGTATTTGAACATTTGCTCAGAAACACCAAGTTCAAACCACAGTTCTGTCAATAAATAAATGAAAAAGACTATTCAAGCAAAGCATTGTGATTCAAATCTATAATCCCAGCTGTAATCCTCTACTGGGAGGGGGAGATAAGAGCATCGGAAATGCTATCTGAAAACAAACCAAAAAAAAAAAAAAGTATTAGGAGTGTGGATCAAGTGGTAGAGTGCTTGTTTAGCAAGCATAAGGCTCTGGATTCCATTTCCAGTAACATCTAAGAGAAGAAAATGATTAAATCTATAGCACAATGGCTCATGCCTGTTGGCTGAGGACAAAAAGAACCTGCACTTAGGAACTGGTGACCAACCTGAGCTACACAATAAGAGTTTTATCTCAAAAAAATCAAAACAAAAAAGAAAATAACTCTTACCGTATTTAATATACTGGGCCTATCATATGTAATAAAAAAATAACACTTTAGCACATACATTTCTACTCATAATTTGAATCATACCCAAAACAAAAATGAATAAATTAGTTCCACAGAAGATATTCCCTATAGTTCACATTAATTTTTCACATTTTTATAACCTTTTCAAGTCCAACATTATTCAAAAGTAACATTTGGGTCCATTATTTCAATCTCTGTAAACTGCATTTTTTTGGGGGGGGGAGGGGTCGGGTCATGGGGCCTGAACTCTGGGCCTGGGAGCTGTCCCTCAGCTCTTCAACTCAAGGCTAGCACTCTACCACTTGAGCCACAGCACCACTTCCGGCTTTTTTTTCTTTTTGCTTATATGGTGCTGAGGAATCGAATCCAGGGCCTCATGCATGTAAGGCAAGCGCTCTACCACTGAGCCACCTTCCCAGCCCTCTGTAAACTGCATTTGTAAACTGTATTTGAAGACATTTGAAAGTCACAACAAATATTTCTCTCTCTCTCTCTCTATATATATATATTGCATATAACATCTAAAACTGCAGCTAATCTATATACAGAGGGCTGGGAAGGTGGCTCAGTGGTAGAGTGCTTGCCTTGCATGCAGGAAGCGCTAGGTTTGATTCCTCAGCACCACATAAGCAGAAAAAGCTGGTAGTGGCGCTGTGGCTCAAGTGGCAGAGGGCTAGCCTTGAGCTGAAGAGCTGAGGGACAGTGCCCAGGCCCAGAGTTCAGGCCCCACGACTGGACCCAAAAAAAAAAAAATACTTTGTAGTTAATGGTTACCAAATAAATGTGGGGAAAAAATCCTACATAGAATACATGAACTCGGCCTGGGAGCTGTTCCTCAGCTGTTCAGCCCAAGGTGAACGCTCTACTGCTTGAGCCACAGCCACAGCACCACTTCCAGTTTTCTGAGTGGTTTATTGGAGATAAAAGTCTCACGGACTTTTCCTGCTGAGCTGGCTTTTCCTGCTGAGCTGGCTTCAACCGCATCCTCAGATCTCAGCCTCCTGAGTAGCTAGGATTACAGGCGTGAGCCACTGCCAGCAAAACTGGCAAAACCGGCAAAACTGGCAAAACCGATGTCTTACCATTCATTAGTACAGTAAACAAATAAAAATCTGTCCAGATTTTCATACGTCAGACATATTTCAAAGGAAATGACATTTAACTTAAACTAAAACATCCTTGGGTACCATGATCCATTCTCAATAACTATTGAACCTTTAAAGGTAGAACTTTCTCATTTGTAAAATGTGTATGACAAATAATAATAATAAGACATACTTCATGAAGCTTTGGTAATACATGGCAAGAAAAAGGTGCATAGCAAGAATGGTCCTGGCCTAATAAGGCACAATAACCATCTGAACTTGTTGAGTGTTCAAAAGGAAAAATATGAATTAGTAATTTATGACACTGGCGTGGGACAGCGCTTGTGGGCAGTGGGGTGGGGGAGATCCTGTTTAGAAATCCCAAAGAAAAGTTACAATCCTTAATAAGGAATGCTAATGTGCCCTACATAAACCTAAAAACAAGTGGCCAACTTACTAGACAATATGTCAATAGGAAAATATAAACAATCTAAGTTGTCTTTAATAAATAAAACATAGGTTTTGGCACACTTAAACATAAAGCTAAATTTATTACTCATTTGGCTATGCATCTTCTGTAATAATACTACAGAACAGTTAGTTTGGAACCTAATGTAATTTCTATGTAAGGAGTATATTTATTGCACACTAAATAACCAATGAATACTTATTTCTATTTTGTTTTATTTTTATTTTTGTCGGTCGTGGGGCTTGAACTCTGGGCCTGAGCACCGTCCCTCAGCTCTTCAGCTCAAGGCAAGTACTCTACCACTTGAACCACAGCGCCACTTCCGGTTTTCTGGTAGTTTATTGGAGATAAGAGTCTCACAGAACTTCCTGCCCAGGCTGGTTTTGAACCATGATCCTCAGATCTCAGACTCAGGATTACAGGTGTGAGTCACTGCTGCCCGGCCCACTTTTCTTTTTTTTTGTTGTTGGTGGTGGTGTAGGGCTTGAACTCGGCCTGGTCGCTGTCCCTCAGCTCTTCAGCTCAAGGCAAGCACTCTACCGCTTGAGCCACAGCACCACTTCGGTTTTCTGAGTGATTTATTAGAGATAAGAGTTTCATGGACTTTCCTGCCTGGGCTGGCTTTGAACTGCGATCCTCAGATCTCAGCCTCCTGAGTAGCTAGGATTACAGGCGTGAGCCACCAGCACCTGGCTACTTATTTCTATTTTTATCTTGAAGTTTAAAATTGATCCTATATATCATAATATTACCTCATATTGGTATGAAATTTCTACATACCTCTGGTAAAACCAGGATAAAAGATTAAGAGGGAGCCCAGAACCTTAGTTCAAGCCCAAGACCAGCAAAAAGAGAAAAAACTAGTGCATTGTTTCACAAATAATTATTTCTAAGTTTTAAAAGAAAGGTAAATTATCAGAATCTCGAATATTATCTGAACAATGTTACGAAACTGCCAAGGATGGTGGTAGTAAGGAAATGTTTAGGGAAAATGTGGTTTGTGTGTGTGTGTGTGTGTGTGTGGCTTGAACTCAGGGTCTGGGCACTGTCCTAGTAGGGAAAATGTGGTGTGTGTGTGTATGGCTTGAACTCAGGGTCTGGGCACTGTCCTAGTGCTTTTTTGCTGAAGGCTAGCACTCTAACCCCTTGAGCCCCACTTTGGGCTAATTTTTTATTTTTTATTTGCTGATTAATTGAAAATAAGTCTCAAAGACTTTCCTGACCAGGCTAGCTTCCAACTGTCATCCTCAGATCTTAGATGGTTATTGTTTCATTTTGAAATGTGTAAAAAAACAATAAGTGAGTAAATTAGGCAAATAAACAGAAGTAGATATTCATAACTAGTGCCAATTTTTTTTACTATATGCACTTGTAGATGGTTCTATTGGCATGGATTGTAATATATAAATTTTCTTCCAAGTTTCAGGTACAAAGTCATGAAAATGAGTCATTTTCTTAAAAATAAAATACAAATAAAATAAAATATAAAAACTACTCTGCCCTCCTCAAAAACCTGCCCCTTAGACCAAAGTGCAAAATAGTGAGTCTCAAATGCATCAATATAAAAGGTTGAACAGGACACAACCTTATTACCAGAGCATTATTAGAGTACACTACCCTTAAAAATGCATTTCATTGGAAGACAGGTGTGTCCATCTGCAGAAAACACACCATGATCAAATGCCCACTTCAAAAGCAAGAAACTATCAGTATTGCAGCCTATGTTCACAATGTCTGCCCCTTCCTCACTCCTTATATCATGGGGATAGGAAGTTTTCCACAAACTTCAAGAGATAACTAATATTAATCGAATAATTGTCTGCTTCTAGTAGGTCTTGCTTTTTGAAATTTCTAAGTTTTATTTTGAAATTTAAATATCAACAAACAATCCACATAAATAATAACAGGGGAACTCCCTAATTCTGAAGAATATAAAGGGTCCTGGTACCAAAATGTTTGAAAGCCATAACTATAAAGGACCCTACTCAAAAACAATTTAAATTTCCCTAAGAAACTTCAAATTTTCTTTAGAAAGAATATTTCTCTACAAATCCACCTGATTCAACAGCCAAGAAAAGTTTCCCTGCTTATAAACTAAATATTGCCTTGCATTTCTAAAGGCACATTCTGAGCTGTGGCATCTGAAAATTTAAAAGTAAAAGCAATAAAAAAATAAAACCTCAGGGCTGGGAAGATGGCTCAGGGGTAGAGCGCTTGCCTTGCATGCCTGAGGCCCTGAGTTCGATCCTCAGCACCACATAAGCAAAAATAAAAAGCCAGAGTGGCGCTTTGGCTCAAGTGGTAGAGCGCTAGCCTTGAGCTAAGAGCTGAGGGACAGCGCCCTGGTCCAGAGTTCAGGCCCCACCACCAGACCCCCCCCAAAAAAATAAAATAAAATAAAACTTCAAATACCATCAACTATCTATGTATTAACTCTATTTAGCAATCATCACTATCTAAGATAACTAGAAAGATTAAGTAAAACACTGGCCCCTAGGCAGCAAGAATTAATTCAATCATCTTTCTTCTTATGTCAATATAATATAGACAATTTATAAGTTAAAAATTATCTAAATTGATTCTCTTTCAATTAAGATTCAATGTTAACTAGTTTGAGTGACATAAATAGAGCTAGAATGATCAAAAAATGTTGAAGAGTTTGAATAGTACAGTTGCAGGGACAAACACAGCTATAAAACCTTTATCAGAGGGACATATAAGTTCTTCCAGGTAATGTTCTTCCAAGAAGTGCTTTGGAAACTCATTCTTGAAATGACTTTCAGACAATTAACATAAAATTTCAAGGTCCTAGTATTTACTAAAATCTCTTCCATGAAGAAAAAAAAGCTAAATTTCACATGTGATTTTAAATGCACTTAAAGTTACTGGTCCAACCTGGATGCTGGTGGCTCACATTTGCAATCCTATTAATCAGGAGGCTGAGCTATGAGGATCATGGTTTGAAGCCAGCTCTGGCAAGAAAGTACATGAGACTTATCTCTCATTAATCACCAAAAAAAGCCAGAAGTGGAGCTGTGGCTCAAGTAGTAGCACACTAGCTTTCAGCAAAAACAGCCCACCCAAGCCCTGCATTCACGCCACAAGGCCAACACAAAAAAATAAAAAAGTTAGTGGGCTAAAGCCTCAAGTACTCTTATGCATTGTAGTTTTATTAATAGATAATATACATTTTACATATTTCTGAACTTACTCAGGTATTCCCAAATACCTTAGCCTAAATCTAATCCACACTTCCTCCTTTCTTACCTAGACTTTTTTATTCTATTTTTTGGTCACTAGTGGGGCTTGAAATCTGGGCTTGGGTGCTGTCCCTGTGTATTTCAGCTCAAGGCAAATGCTATACCGACTGAGTCACAGTGCCACTTCAGGTTTTCTGAGTGGTTTACTGGAGATAAGAGTCTCACAGACTTTCCTGCCCAGGCTGGCTTTGAACTATGATCCTCAGATCTCAGCCTCCTAAGTAGCTAGGATTACAGGTGTGAGCCACTGGCGCCCAGCTTAGACTACTCTTTTGAATACCAGTATCATATAAATAGGGCAATAAATATATATCAAATGATATAAACTGAATGTATGCCTAAATGAAATATTGACAAATTTCCATAATTCTACTTCCTAAAGATAGCATTAATTATATGAATACCCTGTGCTATTATCATTTAAAAATGCAGCACAATATCCCAAACGAGTTTTCCTTTACCAAAAAGCGTTGGCAGGCAACATTCTTCATAAAAAAAAAAGTGAACAACTTGGACATTAACCACTATCTATAATTCAAAGTGTTCAGCTACTGATTCATCTCTACTCACATTTAACCTCTAACAACTATACATTGCTTTGGCAAGAAAAATGTCACCAAATTCTACACAAAACCTAATTAATCAGTTATGTAAAATTTGTAAGCAGAAAAATATAGAAGAACAAATAAAGCATAAGAAGGAAATTTTATCTATTAAAACTATTTTAATGAAATGGAAAACCAACCAAAACGTTAGTGGCAAAGAAGTAAATCTTAGTGACTATAACCACATTAACGGAAATGACAGAATTATTATAGTTCTACATGTGATGTAAGAGATACATCTACATGTAAGACAACAACTTAAGCTTTCCTTTGAAGAAAAACATATACATAAACACACAGACAAGAGACAGATTATGTGTTTGACTGAAGAGTCTTGACTGTTGTTGCATCTCTGGACCCAATGGATAAACCTAACTTTCAGGAGTAGAACTTCAAGAGGAAGAACTGAGCCATTACTGTAGTTTTATGATAGAAATGTTTGTTTATGATGGAATGTTTGCTTTTTCTTTCATTTCTTTGCAGAAAGAATTTGTTCACTAAATACATGTAAAGGTAGTCCATATTTACTCCTGTATACACAAAGCAAAGGTTGGTGACTATACTGATGATTGATGTTACAGCTGCTTAAGGACTTAACCTTTAAATCTCTAAAAGTCTGAGAAATGAATTAAGCTGTTTGTCATCCCTTTCAAAAGAGTTGTAAAACCCTGCATATATCTGTGAATATGAACTAAGCTAAGTGGAAAGAAAAGTGAGCTGTTTTCATAATCCACTCAGCACAATTTAGCAGTCTTATGATATTAGGGAGAGGGAGAAAAGAGGGGAAAGGAAGCTATCATTTCCCAAGTCTATTGATACAAAAATATTTTGCTCCTTGAGGATAGAAATTATGAGCTCCTTGAGTATGATAACAAATAGTTGATAATAAAAGTTTGTTGATCAAATAAATAAATGTTATTTTGAGAGTTCTCATTCACTAACATAGCTAAATAAAATTCAAGGAAGCCACTCAATAAAATGAGTAAAGTCATTTAAAGAATTCCCTTTTCCCCAGACAGACAGATATCATAAAAATTGGGTTGATCTACCTCATTACTCTTGCTTTGAGATAGGGTCAGGCTATCATTGGTCAACTCCTCATCATCAGCACTGTTTCTGCTAAGAACTTTACTCTTCTTCTTCTTGCAACCCACTTCGCTAGCAGGGCTGCTATGGTTTTCATCATTGCCTTCATCATTCTCATCCTCATCACTCCCGCTTCCCTCATCTTCATCATCCTCATTGTCTCCATCACTTCCTTCCTTCTGAGATGCTGACCTCCCTTTTCTCTTCACTACAGTGGGCCGCCAGTCATTGTCATCCTCACTGTCATAATCATCCATGTCATTCAGCTCTTCCATGGATACAAAATCCAAAAGTGGTCGGTTTCGTCGGAGATTCCACTTTTTCGGCTCACTGACTTGTTCTTCTGTGGTGCTTGCCGTAGCAGGTACGGAAGGGGATGTATTAACTGCAGGAGGACTTGTGGCTGGTGTGGTGGCGGCAGCAGAAACAGCCACATTATCAGGTCCAGCTGCTTTTTCTTTTTCCTTCTCTTTCTCTTTTTCCTTCTCTTTCTCCTTTTTTTTTCTAGGTCTCTCTCCATATTCTTCTTCCTCTTTCTTTTCTATTTTAATTAACTGTTTGTCAGATGACAGTATTTCTTCCTCTGCAGAATGTTTAAGTTCTTCTTCTTTAACCTTAACATCTTCGTTCAGTTCTTCCTCTAAAATATTTTCTTCAGAATCACTGCAGGAACCTTCTCCACTGTCCTTTGAAGGATCTTCACTTCCATTACCACTCCCTTCAGAATCTGTTAAAAATATGAGAAAAAAAACCACACATATGTATATACATACACACACACACACACAACACTGACACAAAATGAAACCACCAAAACTTGTGAATAACTGGCAAAACAATATAAACAAATCTAAGTCAAAGAATGGTAGACATTCCCAACTAGATTAAATAATAAATCAATGAAGTTGATATAATGGTTTTAATTCAATATAGCATTAGTGAAGATGAGTATATGAACTGTATGTTAAACTGTATAAAACTGTATGTTCAAACTGTATAAAAAGGAACACTCATTTGTGTCATCTAGTTCACTTAGACAATTTTCTTCTAAAAGTAATTTTTTAATGAACACTTGTTTTAATTTAATGATAATTTAATATGGACAATTTTTTTTGAGTTGGTCAGGGGGGCTTGAACTATGGGCCTGGGTGCTGTCCCTCAGCTCTTCAGCTCAAGGCTAGCGCTCTACCACTTGAGTCACTGCACCACTTCTGGTTTTTTTCTGAGTGGTTAATTGGAGATAAGAGTCTCATGGACTTTCCTGCCCCGGCTGGCTTTGAACCTGAATCCTCAGATCTCATACTCCTGAGTAGCTAGGATTACAGGTGTGAGCCACTGGCACCCAGCCCCAATTTCTTTCTTTTTATAAATATAGAATTATATTAAATAAAAAGTTACTTTAAAAACAATATAAATCTCACCCCAAAACTTATTTCTTTAAATTGTATCTTTACCCAGAATGGCCATAAATATTTGTAACAGTCAACTTGCACAACATAATACAGCAAACTAATTTTAGATCAAATTCAGATAAAGGGACAATAGCAATGCAATAAAAAAATGGAAGATGCAAGAGAAGTTTTCAGTGCTCTTGCTTATTGGAATATTATTCATATCAGAAGACTGAGATCTGTAGATCATACTTTGAAGCCAGCCTAAGCAGAAATGTCCTTGAAACCCCAATCTCTAATTAACCAGCAAAAAGCCAGAAATAAAGGCATGCTTCAAGTGGTAGAGCACCAGCCTTAAGTAGAGGGGAAAAAAGGCCAAGCAAAAGCACAAGATCCTGAGTTCAAGCACCAGTACCAGCACCAAAAAGAAATTGTTTTTTTTTCTAATCTTCACAGATTTTAACTAGCTTCTTTAGTTCAAAATTTCTACATGTCATTAAGAAAAATTTTTTATTTTTTAAATCATACACAAATTCAATTGACAAAGAAAATCACCTCTGGTAAAATTAAGAATTTTTATACATTTCTAAATAAAAATATCCAAAATAAAAGGTAAAAGGTAGAATGAGCTCTTCAGAATAATGACTAAACAAAATAAAAATGCTAAAAAAAGTAATGCCATAATTAAAAGAGCTAGAAGATGAAGATAAAAAGAAGAGATTCTTTTCTTCTAAATCAATCTTCTAACGGCCTTTTTAGCAATAAAAACTTAACAGTAGATACAAATTAAGACGATTCTAACTTTGACATTATATGATAAATTTTACCAAATAACTTTAACAGAGAATTTTATGGTTTCATTATGGTTACTATTAATTAATTTCAAATGCAAACTGCTACACTTAGTTCTGTTTGTTTTGTAATTTTGCATGAATATATGTTTTTAAGAGATTCAAACATTTTATATGTTAATATATTACTAGAAGAATGTGAAATTTTTCCACAAATCCTAATAGTCTGCCCAACCCTTCATTTACCAAATAGGATATACTACTCACATTCTAATTGCAGAGACTACAAACATATCAAATTTGGCCACATAAATCATTTAATTTCTGTGATCAGTCATCACTTCTCCTTGTTAAATGTGCGGCCATACGAATGGAAATAATACTATTTTTGATGGGTAATACTGACAACAAGAAAAATTAGGTCCTTGACTGCCTATCATTTTACAGACTGCAAAGAAGGAAAAAAAAAAACTGAAACAAGGTTTTCTCTTTTTAAAAAAAAAATCCTGTTACTAAAATGTCAATGAACAACTCTGGGCCACATTTCAAATCTACCATTCCTACACCTGCATTCCAGCTGCACATGCACGGGTCCCCGGACAACGCGGCCCAGGATTGTGGCTGTAGACTCGCTGCTGGATCCCTGCCTGCTAGAACAGGAACCTGAGCTTCCTGCCTGTCCTAAACCACCAGCTCATTCTTGGGCCTGATAATGCTTTTACTACCCTGTCCATCCGTAGGCCCCAGACCCAGAACACCTACGCTGTCTGGGTTACGAGGCCCTATTTGGAGAAACGGTGGAAAGTCTGCCCTGAGACAATGAGATTCCTTCTAAAGTCAGGGAACCAAGCCCCTACACTGCACCCAAGTAAAGGTCTGTGTCTGAGTAAGCTTTATGTACCTCCATGATGCCAACCCACCTACTTTTGTGCCAGTCCTGGAACTAGAACTTGGGGCCTGGCCAGTGTAGCAATGTTGGGGGAGGGGTATTTTTTTCGGAGGGGAGGGTGCTCAATTCTGGCTTTTTTGATGGTTAATTGGATAATAGTCTCATGGTCATTTCCTGACCAAGCTGGCTTAGAACCATGACAGGCTTGAGCCACCAGTGCCCTGCTCCATTCACTTTTGGCCAGCTTCCATCTCTCAGTGGACCTGGCATTGTACTGAAGCCCAGAGATTCTTCCAGTTTCTGGACCAAGTTGGCTCTGAACAATTGATCCTCAGATCTACACTTCCTGTTCCTGAGTAGCTAAGGAGTACAGGCTTAAGCCACAGGTACCCAGTCCCATTTCATTTTTTGGCCAGCCTCCATCTCTGAGTGGATCTGGCATGGTGCTAGAGCCCAAGGATTCTTCTTTCTTTGCAAGGCTGGTCACCAGCTACCTGTGCAGTACTGTGGCCTTTCTATGTCCTTCTGTCAAACAAAGAGGCACATGCCTATCTCATGGACATATGTGTTTTTGTTTTTTTGTTTGTTTTTTATCCGTCTTGGGGCTTGAACTCTGAGCCTGGGTGCTGTCCCTCAGCTCTTCAGCTCAAAGTTAGCACTCTACCACTTGAGCCACAGTGCCACTTCAGGCTTTTTCTGCTTATGTGGTGCTGAGGAATCCAACCCAGGGATTCATGCATGCAAGGCAAGCGTTCTACCACTGAGCCACCTTCCCAGCTCCTCTCATGGATATATCTGAGGGATGAAATTAAATGTATCAAGGCTTCAAAACATCTAGCCTATAGTGTTCAATAAACTGTCAAGAGGATTTAAAAAGTAAAAGGATAAGAAATTAAGAAAAAAAGAGGAAAGAATTAATATAGTGGAGAAATGAGCCAGCTATTTCAAATAAAGCTATCAAAGGCAAGACAGAATTAATCCCAAATCTATAAAAAATTAACATTAAAAAGTCTTTAAAACTTAAATCCTATTTCCCATTTATTTAAACGAAAAAAATCATCTTTTTCAAGTATACAACACGTCAGAATCACGTGAAGCAGTAGTAATTTCAACACACAAATTTTCTAGTTACAGAATTAAAAAGTAAACTTTTAAGAATCCCTTCACAATATTCAGAAATAAAATAAAAAATATAATAAGCATCAATATTATTATAACCAAGCTTTTCCATGATAAATGTTAAACAAAATTATGATTTGATTCAGCTTTAACTTAACTTTGCAACATATTTTCAACAATTTCATCAACCTTAGTCTATTCATTGATACAGTACAAAATGCTTAGTACATAAATATATACGATCAATAAAATACAGATCACTAGTCAACTGGTTCATTATGAGTCATCATTTTAGCCTCTTTTTTTTTTTTTTTTAAGTCAGTCATGGGGCCTGAACTCTGGGCCTGGGCACGGTCCTTAAGCTCTTCAGCTCAAGGCTAGCATTCTACCACTTGAACCACAGCGCACCTTCCGGCTTCTTCTGCTTATGTAGAGCTGAGGAATCGAACCCAGGGTCTCATGCATGCAAGGCAAAACACTCTACCACTAAGCCACTGTCCCAGCCCTGGCCTCATCTTTGACTAATCCCGAGTCACTCTTGACAAAAGCCTGTCACCACAATTCATTCTCGACTTTTGACTCTAAGTACAGTTGTGTCTTCTTACGTTTTCTGAGTAATCTAAACCATTGGATCTCAAGTGAGGACAAATGCTCTCCCCCAAAGGCCAAGTTTCAGCTTCAAGGAAAAGTGTTTGTAACAGATGGGGCTTTAGAGAAAAAAGGTTAGAAAGATACTACTGGCATTGAGTAGAAGGACAAGGAGCATGAAACATCCTGTAATGGACAGGAGGTTCTTCCTCAACAAACAATTATCCAGCATAGAATGCCAATAGCACTAAAGATGATTCATCTAGAATATGTTCAAAGTGGTTTGTATGCCTGTAGGAAAACAGAACAATGAAACCTGTTAAAATTATTTAAAAAGCAGGAAGCCAAGTAAAGGAGGACAGGATACATTGTGTAATTGTGTGAAAATATAACAATGAAACCCTCCTTTTGCAACTAACTATAGTAATTAAAAAGAAAAGAGTAAAATAGAAACCTCTCATTTAGTATATTAAAGTCTCAATTTGACTTCCTTTTACTTTCCCAAGCTTATCTCTTTTAGCACCCAGGAATTCTTAACTTTGTCAATGCCTATAATCCTAGCTTCTCAGGAGGCTGAGATTTGAGGATTCTGATTCAAAGCCAGTTCTAGTTCAAAGGCAGGAAAGTCTGTGAAACTATCATCTCCAATAATTACTCAGAAAAATCCTGAGGGGTGCTCTGGTTCAAGAGGCACAACACTGGCCTTGAGCAAAAGAAGCTAAGGGACAGCACCTTGGCCCTAAATTCAAGCCTCAGGACCAGCCCAAAAAAATAATTACTTGTCTTAGTTGGAAGGCATTATTTAGTGATTTCTAGTTTGCCATCTGAAAAGCACAGAAGTAAAATTGTGTTCATATTCTAGTGTAATGATAATGATCTTTTGGTATCTTTTACATTTAAACAAAAACACAAAATAATTTCAAGATGAAAAATTTTGTTTAAAAAATGATCCATAGAATAGAGTTAACAAAAAAAAAAGGCTAGACAATCTAAGCATTTTACTTAAGTCTTAAAGAACTTTGTAGTATATTCCTAGAAATTTTTTGGAAGAAAATATGAACGTATGGGTATTTACCTGTTTCTTTGCCTTCTGTTTAATTTCTTAATTAAGTAAGACTAAGATTTTCATAATTTCGGTATGTTTCAAAAATAGTGATGAGTCCAATGTCTTATTTTCTCCAAAAAGCCAATTACATGTTAGGCAGAGGAAAAAAAAGAATTCAAAGGTGAAAGAAGGGTAATCTGGGGAACGTGAACATCTCAGCAAAGGGTAATCTGGGGAATGTGAACATCTCAGCAAAGGGGAATACCTTCTCACCTGAACCAAGAGTGGAAAATAAGACTCAATGAACATCTCAGCAAAGGGGAATACCTTCTCACCTGAACCAAGAGTGGAAAATAAGACTCAATCTCTATTAAGTATACAGACAAAACCATTTTCCACTAATTGTTTTTTGCAATAACATAAGAAGAACAAACAAGATAAATTTGTGACCTCACATCTTAGGTTTAATCTTACCAGAAGACAGGGAGATAAACTATATATACAGCAAACCAGGTACTACAGAGCAAGAACAGTATGTACTTGAGTGTTTTTAGGAGAGCATATTAATACAGCAAAACTCATTCTATCACTGTTTACAACATTATCCTATCACTGTTCCTAGAATTAATGAAGGTTAGAAATCTCTGAATAAGTTGAGAACACAAATTATTTTGAGAAAGCACTTTATATCCGTATCGTTTTATAATTGTTGTATACCACTGAATGACTCAATTAACAAAAAAAAAAAAGTATCCTCAACAAGATTTACTGACATAAAAGTATTTCCAGGAAATTTAAAATAAGTTTTGGAATTTTCCCTCAAATTCACAACTTCTGACACCTATTTTTTTTCATATTTTACAATCTCATTAACAAACCTATCTTCTAACCTAAAATAGTCTCATCTAATCAATCTTCACTAAGACAGGAAAGATATTTAAATTTTTTCTCCTTTCTCTGTTCTTTCTTTTCCTTCTTTGGAAGAGCCAAACATAAGGGAACCAAATGGGAGCTGCTTAGAAGCAAAAATTAAAAGTTAATAAAGATAAACATATCAACTTTTGGCTGCTAGGATTAATAAATTAGAAACCACAATAATCATGAAGTTTTAATTTAAAATTATATCCATTAATTTTTAGTATCTAATAGAGAAAAGACTAGTAAATCTACTAGTAAAATCTGGAGTCATAACTATTGGAATCATTACTGCCTGAGTGAACTCATCATTCAGTAACCCAATGACCTGTTTAAAAAAAAAGTGCCTCCTCCATTGAGTTATTGTAGAAGTTAGCTGAGATTATAAAACCAAAAGTTTTCAATAAATCACACAATGCAAATTCAACTTGCTGATACTATTACAAGTAATTCACACACACACACACACACACACACACACCCCAGAGAAAAAGAGCAAGGTATCTTTAAGCAAAACAAGCTCTCTGAAAGATACTTAAAAACTTCAAGATGGATCAGAAGTATAGTTCATTGGTACTGTACCTGCCTAACATATGAAAGGCTCTGGGTCTGATTCACTGAGCCTCAAGCAAAAAAATAAAATTGGAAAGATTCTTATTTTATTTCTCATTAGTTTAAATTTCTATCAAAAAAGTCAAATTATAAATACTTTTATTGCTTATATGTTCAGTATTTTTTCATATAAAATACTTCATATAACTGTTTCTCAGATTCCTTCAGTTAAAACTTTATTAAGTAGGGGCTGGGAAGGTGGCTCAGTGGTAGAGCGCATGCCTTGCATGCCAGAGGCCCTGGGTTCGATTCCTCAGCACCACATAAGCAAAAAGAAAAAAGCCGGAAGTGGCGCTGTGGCTCAAGTGGTAGAGTGCTAGCCTTGAGCTGAAGAGCTGAGGGACAGCGCCCAGGCCCAGAGTTCAGGCCCCATGACCGGACCCAAAAAAAAAAAAAACTTTATTAAGTAAATGAGGAGCACTGAACAAAAGATACAAAGAAAAACATTCTTCTGGAGCTGGGAATGTAGCTTTATGGTAGAGTGCTTGCCTAGCAAACATGAAGTCCTGGGTTGATTCCTCAGTACTACATAAACAGAAAAAGCCAGAAGTGGTGCTCTGGCTCAAGTGGAAGAGTACTAGCCTTGAGCAAAAGAAACTCAGGGACAATGCCCAGGCCCTGAGTGCAAGCCCCAGCACTGAGGGAAAAAAAAAAAGGAGGAGGAAGAGGAGGAAAGAGAAAAAAAATACTTCTGTATTTCAATTTTGTACTCTGTGAATGATTCTTAAAAACGTTTTATATCACTATATACAATGCAGTTATACCTCATAAATGTCCAAACACCAGAATCTATGAATACAGCTCCTATCATAATTTAAAATACAAGTTGTTTTTCTTTTGTCTTTTGTTTTTGAGTAAAATGGTTCACACCTGTATTTCCAGCTTCTCTCAGGAAACAGAGATCTGGAGGAGCTAGCTCACTCAGTTCAAGGGTAGTCAGTCCCTCAAAAAGTTAGCATTTCAACAAATGAGCTGGAATCTACACCTGCAATATCAGCTGCATGAGAGGCATAGGTAAGAAGATCATGTTTTAAGGCCTGTGAGGGACACAAAACATGAGACATTATCTGAAAAAATATACTTAAAAAGGGCTGGAAACCTGTCTGAAATAGTGGAGCACTAGGCTAGCAGTGATGAGGTCCTAAGTTCAAACTCCAGTACCACCAAAAAATAATTCTCACTCTGATCAACTTTATTGTAGTAAGAGATTTGACAGAACACAAAACTCTCTTCAGAGGGTGCAAAGTGAGAAAGAGAACTTTGTTCAGTTATTCGTAGTCTACATTACCCTTGGGATGTTGTATTTTAAGGAACCTCTTTACTTTTCCTCAGTCCACGAAATAAGCACATTGTAAAGTGTACAATAGTGGAGATATGTTTGTGTCTTTGGACAAAGTCCTTCCTACCAGCCAGTTATCTCTGAAGAAGTATCAAAGGAAAACAGAAGCAATGACAGGGAAATGCAGAAAATCTACCAAACAAAATGAAGTTTATGTTCTGCCACTTTACCTTCACATTTTAATCAAAACTGATTCTTTCTTACAAAGATTAACAAAAACAACAACAACAAAAAATATAAAGTTAGCCCCACTCCAGGAAAACTGAGCAAGGGGGAGAGAAAGGAAACATTTACCTGAAGCATCTCCAACTTTAAAATCACTGTCATCTGAACTATCATAATCGAGA
This sequence comes from Dipodomys ordii, assembly GCF_000151885.1. Classification (NCBI taxonomy): domain Eukaryota; kingdom Metazoa; phylum Chordata; class Mammalia; order Rodentia; family Heteromyidae; genus Dipodomys; species Dipodomys ordii. Next base: position 13,363,617 of record NW_012267264.1, read on the forward strand.
GCTTCTAGGAGAGAAGCTGCCAAAGGCTTCACCTGCCTCCTCTTGGAGCTGCGATCCACTATTAAGAAAGAAAAATAAAATGGCATGGTCATTCACAATCACAGCGGACCCTGGGGAGACTGGGGATGCCGAGGGAAGATCAAGGTGTTCTTTTGTCTTGAGTTGTCGGAGAAGGTTGGAGTGGGGCCTGGGGTGAAGGAGAAGGTTGGATACCTCTGGGGTCCATTTCAGGGTCCCGGAGAGAGGCGAAAATCCCACGGCCCCCCTCCTTGTACATCTTACGCAGGGTCTTTCGTTCAGACAACTTAACCATCACTAGAAAACGCAAATCCCGGGAGAAAAAGCAGCCCAGAGAGAGGTAGCGCAATCCACCCCAGGACCGGACCGGCGCCCCAGGAACGGTCGGGCACCCCCTGCCCACCCGCCCCACCCCGAGCCCGGCCGTCCACCAGGATCGAAACGGCCCTCGCTCCCCACAGGGCCTCGGATGCACTTACTAAGGAATCCGCGCGGTGCTCGTCTGGAGAGACCTACGAGAGACGGCGGGGGCCCGGGGCCGCGGAGGCCGGGCCGGAGGATGCGAGCGGGCCTCGCGGGGCGCCCCCAGCGCAGTCCCCACCCCGTCAGCCCGACCCCCGCCCCGACCCCCGCCCGGCCCCCGCGGCCCGCGCCCCGTCCCCCGGCGCCCCACCCCGGACACAGGCGCCCTCAGGTCCGGGCAGCCAGGCCAGCCCGGCGGGCCCCGGGAAGGCAACTGTCCACAGCTATAACTAGAGGAAAAAATAAAAAATGAAGAAAAACTTTATTGGCCTGCACCCGATGCGACAAAAGACCCAGAGTTTGCAGTAGGAGGTCGACTGCCACAGACAATAGAGAAAGCGTTGACCCGGATACAGCTCTGACAAGAAGGAAGTGAAAGTAGGTTGAGTGCGGCCCTCCGCGCAGCAGCGGGAGAACGCATGCGCAACAGTCCCCGCCAGCCGACCCCCTTCGCTCACAGGTGACGCACGCAGTTCAACGGAAGTCGAAAGGGAGGTGAGACGTTGAGCTCAGACTCCGCCCACAAGCCTGGAGGCTCCGCCCATCTCACTCAGTGTCCTCCCCCTCCGCGCCTAGTCCCGCCCCTCCGCGCCTAGTCCCGCCCCTCCGCTCAACGGTGGGGAGGGAATTCGTGTTTCAGATTCTCTGCTTTTTTTTTTTTCTTTTTAATGAATTAATTCTTTGTTTTGCTTTGAGATGGTGGGAACCAACCCACAGCTTCATGATCTCTAGGCCACAACTGTATGACTATACCACTAGCCCCTAGCTTTCATTTTATTAAACAAGTTAGAATAAATGTTCCACAAAAGGACCTTTGCTACCTTAAGTCACTTCAAAAAACCATACCTCATCCCACAGCCAAACTCACCCAATAATTGAATCTCTTAAGATATCGTGGAATGTGCAAAACAAAAAAATCACACTAGAGTTTGTTTAGTTGCCATTTTGAACATTATTATTCTAACAGAAAAAAATTGTTCAGTATCTCTTTAGTTGTACTTACTATTGTACTGTACATAGACATTTCCAAATATGCAAGCTTTGCTAAGAAAATAACAATGGGGAAAATTCCTTCTTACAACTGTGAATTTTTCTTAGGCTGTTGGCTAGCATTAAATGAAATAATGCCATATCTAGCTATAAAATTTCTTTTAAGACATTTTTAATCCATTAGTAAAATCAGGACAATATGTACACACAGGTCTGGCAATCTTTCAACAGTCTGAAAACCCTATTTACTCACATGTATGTTAACTCATTTTAAGATATTAAAATGCTAGAACCTGAAACCATTTCAATGATTTTCATACTGTATATTGAGGGTAGAGGAAAGTTTGGGTAAAGCTGATTCAATTCACTATTTATTCCACCGTAATCTTTGAATGGCAATCATTGGTGCATAGGAAATACTGGGATCAAAAAGGCTGTGAAATAAAAATTTTCAGAAATGGAATCACATAATGCAGTGTTGAAGTCTTTTGTAAAAGTAACCAATAGTGCACCAAGCTTGAAAATATTTATGTGGAATAATTTGTGAAATATACTTTCTGAAAAATGCTTCTTGACTTTTCCTTACCTGATAAGAAGTTACAGTTGACTATATAATCCGGTAAATTACTGTTACTGCTTATAAGGCTACTAGAGTAAAATGTGGGACCCTTGCAAAAGAGGGAAGAAAGACTCAAGAAAGTCATTCTATACAAAATTATGTTTAGATCCAGGTAGAAAGTATCTGAACTCCTCCAAGGAATCGAGGAAAGGAGACAGAGAAGGAATATATGTGAATGCTCAAGGCTTAAAGAGCATGTTTCAGGCAATGAGGAGGACAGCAAAATGTCAACACTGACAGTGAGGTTTAGGCTGAAGCAGAAGCTCTCCAAGGCTTTGGGAAATTAGAAGAATGGTAAGGGAAAACCCAGGGTTTTTTGTTTTTGTTTTTTCCTAAAAACTTTGTTTCAGCAGCAGGGGGGAAAAACACAGCCACTCTGATTGCTTTTATATAGGCTTTTCTCAACTTAGGCACTGTGGATATTTTTTTCCTTATTTTTAATGATGGAAACAAAGGAACAACAACAACAACAAACTCTAAAGCTGAAGCTTCTGGAAGAACCACTTTTTCTGGCTGACCTTGTATCTCTTCTTGAACTTCATCTTGCCCCCCCCTCCTCCCTCCAATCTGGCCTTGCATTTAAGAACTGGGTCTCTGAAGACATAAGACATCCTGTTGAGCACAGTTTTGTCCAAGGGGATAGCCACTGTGTACTTTGTGGGAATAAGATTATTGTAGCTACAAATAGTCACAAAGGACTTGATCTTTGAACTCTTGGTGGTTTTTTTCCTGTTACTTTTCAAGGATAACCATCAATTCCAGCCACCAAAACTTGGCTGTAGCAGTGATTTGAGGTACCATCTTCAATATTCTTCACAATGACAACTTTGCAGGCATGCAACCAGGACCCAACACCACTTTCCTGGGGTTCATGAATGTCCCCATTTCGACACACCCATCAGGCCCATAGCAAAAAAAAAAAAAAAGCTACTGTGAATATTTTGAGACCAGTAACACAAGGCTGTGAAATAATGTCCTGTAGTGTATAGGATGTTCCACTTCTCTGGCCTCTATCCATCTCATACTCATCCAAGTTGAGGCAACTAAAAACACTAAAGTGTTCACACTTCGTTGAATGTCCTTTGAAGAGAACTATCACCACTGTTACCCGCATATACCTGCACTGAGATTAATCGTTCTAAAAAGTATCACATCTCATGAAATCATATAATCAATGCAGCCACCAATCAGTGAAGCTGAACCCATTAGCTCAGACTTCAGGCACGTTTGTGGAGGGTTTTATTGGGGGAGAATGGCATCTTGACAGTGGAACGTGAACTGCAGCATTGTGCGGGGTTCTCTTTGTTAGTAAAATTAGAGCTTTCTTTCCTACCCAACAGACTGTCTTGTTAAAGACACTAAAATGAATTACTAAGCAAAACTACCCTGATGTCCATCTCTATGTACCTGTAACTAGAGTCTGATCCCATATGCCTAAAGATCAAGGACAAAGTCTGACCTTGATGACAGTGTTTTCCTTTATATTAGGAATATTCTCCCAGTGTTTGGTGACAGCATGATTTTATTGTTACTGTTATTCTGAGGAGGATTATATGTAGAACAGTGTAAATGAATGGCTGCTGTGTAGACAAACAAATAGTGTGCTAGATTGGGCACTGGCCAATGAAGAGCCAAAGTAACTCCATTTAGAGACTGGCCCCACCATCTTGTGCTAGGCTGCCCTCAGAATAACCCGAGAAAAAGAAAAAACAATACTCAGAAAAATCACAGATAGCCATCAACCCTGTCTACCCCTAGCAACAGCCAGTCAGGAGAAAGCAGAACACCTGCTAAAAGGTGTTCCAGGAACAGAACGGGTTTGCAACCATCGAACCGTCAAACGTGGATCAATAGTATAATCTCTGTAAAAAATCTACCAATTGTGCTACTGCCTGTGTGGAAATCCCCTAAACTTGTTTGTTCAATACTATAAAAGTCATGCTGATTTTAGGTTTGGGGCCTCTTAGCGTCACTGGTTACCAAGTGCGCAGAGGATCGAGCTCAAGCTTGCAAATAAACGGCTCTTTTGCTGTTTGCTTTGGTCGTGGTCTCTGGTGGTCTTTCGGGGGGTCCCGAGTCCGTGTATTACAGCCACTACCTTCCATTCTTATCCTTTTCATTTGTTACAGGTCCTGCTCCAATAAAAAATACGTTCTCAGGGGCTGGGAAGGTGGCTCAGTGGTAGAGTGCTTGCCTTGCATGCCAGAGGCCCTGGGTTCGATTCCTCAGCACCATATAAGCAAAAAGAAAAAAAGCCAGAAGTGGCACTGTGGCTCAAGTGGTAGAGCGTTAGCCTTAAGCTGAAGAACTGAGGGACAGCGCCCAGGCCCAGAGTTCAGGCCATACAACCGGACCCAAAAAACAAAAAACAAAACAAAAAAAAAAACGACGTTCTCAGACTCTTAGAAATGGAGTTATAACTGGGCTCCATGGTTCGTGCTTATAATCCCACCTACTCAGGAGGCTAAAGGCAATCTTTCAAGGTTCAAAAATAGAAGGGTGGTGTTCCTGGGTTGACAATCAAACCAAGCATTTCAGAACCACATGGAACTAGAATTTAAACTGTATGAGCTGTCTGGTGCCCAAGGAATTTGAGAAATAGATTCCATGAAACTAAAATTCACATTTATAAAGAGGAGTGCAGGGAAGGGGCTGGGAATGTGGCTTAGTGGTAGAGTGCTTGCTTAGACTCTTGAAGCCCTGGGTTTGATTAGTCCATACCAGATAAACAGAAAAAGCCAGGAGCGGTGCTGTGGCTCCAGTGGTAGAGAACTTGCCTTGAGCACAGAGAGGTTTAAGGACAGTGCCCAGGAGCTGAGTTAAAGCCCCAGGACTGGCAAAGAAAAAAAAAAAGGAGTGTATACTAGATAATTTGAGGAATTGGAATAAGGCAAGTTTTTCATACATTAAAAAACGACTACAAGGGGCTATGTGACATTGGCAGACATCTGTAATCCTAGCTACTCAGGAGGCTGAGATCTGAACATTGCAGCTCAAAGCTAGCCCAGATAGCAAAGTCCAAGAGACTCTTTTTTTGGGGGGGGGTCTGGTCGTGGGGCCTGAACTCTGGGCCTGGGCGCTGTCCCTCAACTCTTCAGCTCAAGGCTAGCGCTCTACCACTTGAGCCACAGCCAAGAGACTCATCTCCAATTAAGCAAAGTCTGCCTTTCTGACTACAATAAATTTTATGTTGGGCTGGGAAGTTGGCTCAGTGGTAGAGCACTTCTCTTGCATGCATGAGGCCCTGGGTTCGACTCCTCAGCACCACATAAGCAAAAAGAAAAAAGCTGGAAGTAGCAAATCAAAACAACATTGAGATATCACCTCACCCCAGAAAGAACGACAAAAATCAAGAACTCTAATAACAACAGATGCTGGAGGGGATGTGGACAGAAAGGAACCTTACTTCATTGTTGGTGGGAATGTAAACTTGTCCAACCACTTTGGAAAGCAGTATG
>NW_012267264.1:13371588-13382541 GCF_000151885.1 Dipodomys ordii
AGAGCACTTGCCTTGCATGCATGAGGCCCTGGGTTCGATTCCTCAGCACCACATAAGCAAAAAGAAAAAAGCCGGAAGTGGCGCTGTGGTTCAAATGGTAGAGCACTAGCCTTGAGCTGAAGAGCTGATGGACAGCGCCCAGGCCCAGAGTTCAGGCCCCACGACCAGACCCTCCCACCCACCCCCCAAAAAAATTGCTAGTTTCTGCCAGGCGCCAGTGGCTTACGCCTGTAATCCTAGCTACTCAGGAGGCTGAGATAGGAGCACTGTGGTTCAAAGCCAGCCCGGGCAAGAAAGTCCATGAGATTCTTATCTCTAATTAACCACCAGAAAACCAGAAGTAGAGCTGTGGCTCAAGTGGTAGAGTGCTAGCCTTGAGCTGAAGAGCTGAGGGACAGTGCCCAGGCCCAGAGTTCAAGACCCACAACCGAAAAAAAATTGCTAGTTTCTTTTCTTTTTAATATTCATTGAATTTTGTACATTAAGTGCTTCAACTATTTAATTTGAACTGATGACAGTGAAGCATTCAGAAGTAAACATTCACAGACCACCAAGTGCTTTCATTTTTCTAGTATAAATTTTATAATTAATTATAGTTTATGCTAAATAATCATACTGGTAGAAAACCTTATTTGTTTTTAGATTAAGTATAGTCTCAAAATCTTTATTAGCAAGTAAAAATATAATTTTCATTTGTACTATCATAAAAACAACTTCAGTTGTCAATTTATCTACTAAAAAAATATTTCAAAGCCTAAATGCAAACAGAATAAAAGTATACGATTCTGACTTCAATTTACATTATTATAATTGTTCTCCCTGGCTCAAGAATTACTTATTTTTCTCTAAAGAAACTATTTCTTGCTAGCTGCTGGTGGCTCACGACTATAACCCAAGCAACTCAGGAGCTGAGATCTCAAAGCCAGCCTCTGAGCATCAATCAACCACCTAAAAGACAGAAATAGAGCTGTGGCTCAAGTGGTGGAGCATTAGCCTTGAACAAAAAGAGGCTCAATGACAACACCCAGGTCATGAGTTTAAGCCCTAAGATGAGAACAAAAAAGAAACAATTTCTATACTATCAATCATGAATATCAACACATAATCAGTAAAACTTCTCTAAGTTTCTAGGCTCCAGTCATCAGAGAAAATATGCAAAAAGAATAATTTATTTTATTTAGGTGCTAGTGATGGTTACTTTTAGATCTAAAATTGTATGCAATTTTCTTTAACTTGAACAAGTTATTTATATTTTTTGTATTTTAAAGTTATTCACAAATTAAATAAAACAAAGAAACAAGAAATCAAATGATGGGCTGGGAATCAAATGACTCAATGGTAGAGTGCTTGCCTTGCATGCATGAGGCCCTGGGTTCGATTCCTTAGCACCCCTTTAGCAGAAAAGGCCAGAAGTGATGTTGTAGCTCAAATGGTAGAGTGCTAGCCTTGAGCTGAAGAGCTGAGGAACAGCACCCAGGCCCAGAGTTCAGGCCCCACAACCGACAAAATAAATAAATACAATACAATACAATACAATGCTGGTGGCTCATGCTTGTAATCCTAGCTACTCAGGAGGCTGAGATCTGAGGATCATGGTGCAAATCCAGCCTAGGCATGAAAGTCTGTGAGACTCTTATGTTCAAGTAACCACCAGAAAGCCAGAAGTGGCACTGTGGCTCAGAGTGGTAGCATGCTAGGGTTGAGCAAAAGAGCTCAGGGATAATGCCCAGGTCCAGAGTTCAAGACCCACAACTGGCAAGTAAAAAATAAGAATAAATAAAAAGGGCATTGGTTTCAGGTTTGGATGGTAAACATTCCAATTCAATTCAATTATTAAAATCATATGCCCTGCAACTGCTTTATTCTGGGTTTAGATATAATTTTTTTCCTTTTTTTTTTTGCTGTCCTGGGCCTGAGCACTGTCCCTGAGCTTCTTTTGCTCAAAACTAGCACTCTACCACTTGAGCCCACAGTGCCACTTCTGGCTTTCCAGTGGTTAATTGAAGCCTTTTCTGTTTATGTGGAGTCTTGCAGACTTTTTGCTAGGGTTGCCTTCAAATTTTTATCCTCTAGGTCACAGTCTCTGTGTGTGCGTGTGTGTGCATGCACGTGTGGATTTTTTTTGGCTTTTCAAACTTCACTTTTTATTTCCAAATGAAATAAAGCACAAGCAGCTTCATTCATCCCTGAGTTCTTATTCTTGTGGACCTGACTTTTTTGTGGGTTTGCTACTCTTTGCTTCCTAGTTCTTAGAAAGCTCTGGGAATGTAGTCAGGTTCTTAGGGGAAGGGCAGGCAAAATGAGCAGAGATGGGAGGGATGGGGAGAATGAGGAAAGGGGTGATACCAGTGAAGAAGCCCCAGCCTTGAACCTTAAACTCAAGCAAGAATATGAGGAAGCTGAGTTTAAGTCCCAGTACTGGTGTGCGTGTGCATGCACACACACAAAGCAATTTAGGTGAAGCCTCTGTTTCAGAATGGTATGAAAGCAGTTAGTATGGACCATTAGTTTTCTCCACCTCTGCTCCCACTTCAGGAACTAAAGGATAAACTAAAGACAGAATTATCTATCTACTGTGTCCCAGGCTTCTTTATTCAAGAACAAAGTTGAATAACATGGGGATTAAAACCAAGAGCATCATTGAACTTCACCTTCCCTCTAACCACTTCCCCCCCAGGACCACCCCCCCCCTTTTGTGCTTCCAATTCCTTCCTTAATGAATGAAGAAGTTAATCCCAAAAGCCCTAGCACAGACTCCAGGCTCTCCTTCCCTAGCTTTGCCATTTTCTCTGTTCCCCCATCTCTAGGAAGGGCAGGTATCTCAGTTTGGATGCATGGGGGAGCCGTGATGACAGGGACAGGGCGAAAGGCTTCTGCCTCGGAGAAAGGGACAGAGTACAGTGTAGCAAAGTGAGGGGTCCCGTAGCCTGGGGTTCCAAAATGGGGCCTTGGGGTCAGAGGAAAGGCTACAGTCCCCCTGGGAAAGGAGGTCCTGCTGCCTCAAAATCCTCTCGTTGGGAATAGTCACTGCTTGATCGTTCGCCCTTCCGGCGCCGGTTACAGAACCACACTCGGACCACCTGGGAGTTGACAACACAGGAGAAAGTGACATTAGACCATAAACTCAGGACTTGAGTCATTCCCCTTAGGCCAACAGCCCTGGAGTGGTAGGACGGGAGCCCTACCACTCCTTCCCTAAGCGGGGAAAGAGAAGGTTAGACACAGGGCCAGGGCGTGGGGCACTCCCATCCTTCTCCAGCCTGAGCTGCTGAGCAATAATGTGGATCAGCTGCAGTGTGGGTTTGGGGCACTGCAGGAGCATGCTCTCCAGGTTGCCTCTCACAAGGTTCTCCATACTCGTTTGCTTTCTCTCATGGGCCTGCACAAGGGTCTCTGCTTTGCATATCTCCTGAAGGTTCTCATTGTTATCAGCTTCCTCCACCCACTTCTGCAGCAGGGGCCTCAGCTTACACCTGTTCTTGAAACTAAGCTGCAGAGCCTCAAAGCGGCAGATGGTGGTTTGACGGAACACCTTTCCTAGGAGAACCCCCAGGGTGAGCCCCACATTATCCTGGGTATATCCCAGAGTGATCCTCTTCTGCTTCTGCAGCTTGGCAAATTGCTCACGTTCTTAATGCAGATCCTTGCTGTCCTCAGGGTTTTGCTCCTGCTTCTCCTTCTCCAGCTTCACAGCATCAGTGTGGGCAGTGCAGGGCCCAGGGGAAGCCCCCTCGGAGTGGCTCTCCACCCCGGCTCCCACCTCACCCTCAGGATGAAAGGGCTGCACTCCGACTTGGGGCACTAGGCCCACTCCAACTTGAGGTCCACAGTACGCCACTCCTCCATGGAACTCAAATGGCAGAGGGCAAGGAGCAATCCCCCATACCTCAGAACCTGGTCCAACCCCTGGCTCGATTCCAGGTCCACCAGGAGGGCCTTGGAAGCTCAGCCAAGTACGCTGGGTCCACCCAGCCCGGCTCTAGCCCTCCAGGCCCGTCGCCCCCACCTCCTGGTGAGGGCGAGAAGGGGAAGTCAAAAGACAGGTGTCCCGGCCATGGGGGAAGAAAGGCACCCCAAGCCCGGGCCCTTGAAGAAATTGCACGTGTGCTCTTATCGGTAATCTTACTTACTCGGGAGGTTGAGATCTGAGGGTTGTGGCTCACAACCAACTGGGGTAGGAAAATCTGTGAGGCTATTATCTCTAATTAACCGCCAAAAAGCTGGAGTAAAGCTGTGGCTCAATTGATAGAACACTAGCCTTGAGGAAAAAAAAAAAGATCAGGGACAGTATCCAAGCTCCTAGTTCAGGTCCCAAGACGAGCACAGAAAAGAAAACAATTTATGAATCTTAATAGCCTAAAAGATAATGTTCCAGATGTCAAATTCTCAAAAACCCGAACTAGCCTTTTCAATCTGATTCCCCACCCTTCCCCTCTATTCAGTCTGTGTCCCCACCAGAGTTTCTGCAGCACTTCCTTTTGCATACTCTGTATTTAACACTGTGAACTTTGCATCTCTCTGCTTTGTGCAGGATATTCTATCTATAAGGAATTCAAAGCTCCTTCATTTTTGACTCATCCATCTTGTACATATATATATATATATATCTATGTTAGATAGCTGTATATATATATATATACAGCTATCTAACATAGATGTATATACTTTTATATGCTCCATTTCCCAAACCAAGTCACCTGGCTAAACTTGATATCAACAGGGAAATTAAATAAAATCTGTAATAAGGGTCAAAGTTGGGGCTGGGAAGGTGGCTCAGTGGTAGAGTGCTTGCCTTGCATGCCTGAGGCCCTGGGTTTGATTCCTCAGCACCACATAAGCAAAAAGAAAAAATCCAGAAGTGGCACTGTGGCTCAAGAGGTAGAGCGCTAGCCTTGAGCTGAAGAGCTGAGGGACAGCGCCCAGGCCCAGAGTTCAGGCCCCACAACCGGACTCCCCCCCAAAAAATAATTTTATGTCTTTGGTTTACATTCAGTTCTCATTTTGTTTTTCTCAAGATATTCTCACTAGTAGAAACAACCTAGCTGGACTCTGGTGGCTCACACCTGTAATCCTAGCTACTCAGGAGGCTGAGATCTGAGGATTGTGGTTTCAAAGCCAGCCTGGGCAGGAAAGTCTGTGACACTTTTATCTCTAACAAACCATTCAGAAAACTGGAAGTGGCGCAGTGGCTCAAGTGGTAGAGTGCAAGTCTTGAGCTGAAGAGCTCAGGGACAGCACCTAGGCTCAGAGTTCAAGCCCCATGACTGACAAAAAAAAGAAAAAGAAAGAAAAAAAACAATCTAAAATCCTATAGGTCATTATTTCTAACTCAAAGTCTATGATCTGTGAATAAAGCTGTAGTCTCTTTCTTTCTTTCCCCTTCCTTTCCTCAAGCTTCCTATCTAAGTTCTCCAGTCTGAACTATAATCCTACCTCAAGGCAACAAACTCTATATTGGTTCTATGTATGTATCATCTTGATCTGGTGAGCTATAAAGACTTTATTTACCTTCCAACAGTCAATGATGGGATCCAGACTGGGTAACTACAATGAAAGAGAAAGAGATATATACTTCTTTTGAAGTTTCTTTGGGTAGAAGTTACTGGTGACTGAAGGTACAAGCAGCCTTGAGCTGGGTGTCGGTGGCTCATGCCTTTAATCCTACCTACTCAGGAGGCTGAGATCTGAGGAGCACAGTTCAAAGCCAGCCTGGGCAGGAAACTCTGTGAGACTCTTCCCTCCAATAAACCACTCAGAAAACCGGAAGTGGTACTGTGGCTAAATTGGTAGAGTGCTCTTCTTGAGCTAAAGAGCTGAGGGATAGTGCCCAGGTCCAGAGTTAATCTTGATTAGGGCCAGATTTGGCCATCTGAGAATTCTTTCTGCTTCGCTGTTCTCTTGGCTCTGGCCTTAGATCAATCTAAAAAGCATATCTTTCTACCTGCTTCTTATCTTCAGAAGATTGGGGAGCCCAAATATCATTTCACATATGAGGCAGTCACACTCTCTAAGCTAGTAGTTATTTTATCAAAATGAAGTCTACTTCTCTTCTATTTGATTCCTGTCATCTTGTGCACCAATGACCACACCCATGAATCTTTTTGAGCCATGCAACGCATTGACAAAATACTACACATCACAAATCTGATGACTTCCAACATTCTCATTTTCCCTATGTACCACTGAAGATCAGCAATGGCTTTGCTCTAAGTGGTTCTTATTCTGATACATCCATAAAAGAAGCCACTATTTAGAATATTATTTTATCAGTGACAGAGAGAAGACAACAAACATGGCAGAGTAGGATCCTAAAGCTTATGCACAACATATAATTTCTCACATTTCATTTACTAACAAAACTGGTCATTTCATCAAACATGATAATAATGAAGTAAGCCAACGTGATTTCCTTTTACAAGAGAAGTATTTGTATATAATATAATCAATTACATATTAATTCCTACTTGTGAAGCTCACACTGAATTTTATCATGTTTCCTTTCTATGGCTCTTTTTTTTAGCTGTTAACTGTATCCAAACCAGCTTAATATATAGTTTATATACTCTTCTCTCTAACTTTAATGAATAAACTATAAATGTTACAGTTTGACATGTTGTTTAATATTTAGTGAAATTTATATTCTGTACCTCTAATTTGTTAACATTTCCAAAGACTTCACTTAGCTATCCATAGTACTGTCATGTGCAGAAACAAGATCAATGACAACACATTAACTTGCTAGATTTTACTTTCTTATGAATAATGATATTTTATTCACTTATTATTTATTAGTCAAATAATTACTTAAAAGTTATTGCATTATCATTCAAAATAAAATATTGAAGAAGAGATATCATCCAGGCACTGGGGGCTCACACCTGTAATTCTAGTTACTCAGGAGGCTGAGATTTGACTATAACTGGTAGCCAGCCCAGGCAGGAAAATTCCAAGACCCTTATCTCCAATTAACTACCAAATAAAGCTGGAAGTGGAGCTGTGGCTCAAGTGGTAGAGCACTAGTCTTGTACATGAAAGCTTAGGCAAAGGGCTCAGGGCCTGAGTTCAAATCGAGGACCATTAATTAATTAGCTAATTAATTAACAACAAGGTCTCTTCTACCTTGTAATTTATTTACTGACCTATCTACACTTAGTATTTCAATATTCTTTGTTCATGTCTAAGGACTTTCTGTCTCTGTAATACTATGCTGATCTTTAACAGCCATACTCTTTACCATCATCTTATAAGATGTCAGAAATTATTAATCTCTCACTGATTTTTCTTTTTATTGTTATATACCTACTACATTGGCTTTCTTTCAGCACTTTTTTTCTTTTACTGTTAAAGATTTTTAAAGTCTCAAAGCCATTTGTCTCTCCAATTAGAATATTCTGGGCTGGGAAGGTGGCTCAGTGGTAGAGCGCTTGCCTTGCATGCCTGAGGCCCTCGGTTCGATTCCTCAGCACCACATAAGCAAAAAGAAAAAAAGCCAGAAGTGGCGCTGTGGCTCAAGTGGTAGAGCGCTAGCCTTGAGCTGAAGAGCTGAGGGACTGCGCCCAGGCCCAGAGTTCAGGCCCCACGACCGGACCCCAAAAAAAAAAAAGAATATTCTTCCTTAAAACAAAACAAAATGGGGAAGTGGCGCTGTGGCTCAAGGGGTAGAGCACTCACCTTGAGCCCAAGCCCAGAATTCAAGCCTCACAACCGACCAAAAAACAAAACAAAATGGGTTATCATCCTTTTTTTTTTTTTTTTTGTCATTCTTAGGGCTTGAACTTTGGGTTTGGGTTTTGTCCCTGAGTTCTTCAGCTCAATGTAGCACTCTACCACTTGAGCCACATCTCTACTTCTGGTTTTCTGGTGGTTAATTGGAGATAAGAGTCTCATGGACTTTTCTGCCCCAGCCAGCTTTGAAATGTGGTCCTCAGATCTCAGCCTCCTGAGTAGCTAGGATTACAAGCGTGCGCCAACTGTGCCTGCCCTCCAACTTCTTTTCACTTAGGTTTCAACTTAAATAACTGCAGAGAGATTCTTGTTTACTCTAAGTAAAGCAACCTTCTCTACGTCTCTCATGTGATTTTTATCTCATTGTATTTTGCCATCACTATTTAAGACTATTGAGTATTGATTATCGCCCCCAATTAGCATGTAAGATAATTTTAGCATGTTAAGATAATTTTCTTCTTCATTACTATATTCCTGGTGGCTAGAACAATGCCTAGTACGGAGTAGGTACTTTGTAAAAGGTCAGGAAGTGAATGGAAAAAAAGGTACTAGGCTTCATAAAATTCATGTCATATCACCTTTTTACTAATCATACATTTTGTGATGATAATGGTGACGATGATGATGTATATGTCGTATCTCCTCTCCCACTCAGTGTATGTTGGAATCCTCAGTTGTCTGGACCTTGTGACAGACCTCTTCTCAACCTTTTCTTGCTAAACAATCTCATTGATTTATGTGATTCATTTTAAACTAGAGTCCTAAATTTATTCTTTTACTTATTGTAAAGGTGATGTACAGAGGGGTTACAGTTATATAACTAAGAAAATGAATACAATTCTTGTTGAACATTATTACCCTCTCTCATTTTCTTCCCTTATCTCCCTATAGTGTTTGGTGAGTATCATTGTTGCATTTGTTCATTCTGTGTCTCACCATTTCTGTGATCCCTCTTCCCATTCCCAAATCAGATAAACTTCTCTAAGTGGTAGAGCACTAGTCTTGAGTGAAAAAGCTCTGGGATAGCACCTAGGCCCTGAGTCCAAGCTCCATAACCTACCTAATTTTATTCTTCCAGTCTTACTGGGTAACAGTAGCTCATGCCTGTAATCCTGCCTACTCAGTAGGCAAAAATCTAGGATCAAGATTGGAAGTCACCCGAGGCAGGAAGGTCTGTGAGACACTTATTTCCAATGACCTTCCAAAAAATCAAAAGTGAGCCTGTAGCTTAAGTGGTTGAGTTCCAGCTTTGGGCACAAAAACTCAGAACAGCACCTAGACCATTAAGTTCCAACCCTAGGACAATCTCTCTCTCTCTCTTTCTCTCTCTCTCTCTCTCAATATTTCCCTCTCAATCTCTCTCTCTTCAATCTCAATTACTCTCTCTCTGTCACACACACATTCTTACAGTCTAGTTTTCTATTCTGCCCTATCAAAAAATCACTGTATAAGTAGACATTTAGCTGCTATTCTCTGATTTTATTTCAATAATTAACATCAACACCCACACAGCTAGTCACAAGTGAACCTCAGAAATTATTCTTTTTTTAAAAAATATGTTGGTAATCATTACTTTATTATTTTACCTATTTAAGTGACTTTATTATTGTTATTGTAAAGTTGACATACAGAGAGGTTCTGGTTACATAAGTCAGGTACTGGGGATGGGAAGGTGGCTCAGTGGTAGAGCGCTTACCTTGCATGCATGAGGCCCTGGGTTCGATTCCTCAGCACCACATAAGCAAAAAGAAAAAAGCTGGAAGTGGCGCTGTGCCTTAAGTGGTAGAGTGCTAGCCTTGAGCTGAAGAGCTGAGGGACAGCGCCCAGGCCGAGAGTTCAGGCCCCACAACTGGACCCCGAAAAAAAAAAACATAAGTCAGGTACTAAATGCATTTCTTTTTGAGCAGTGTCACTTCTTCCCTTGTTTTCTCCCAGATTCTCCCTCTTGACCTCTTTCCCTATAAGTTGTATAGTTAGTTCATTTTCAATATCATATCTAGTATGTATCACTGCTGCATTTGTTCACCCTTTGTCCCACCATTTCTGTTCTCTCTCTTACCCTCCCCCAAACAGATAAATGTACATACAAGACAAAAGGTATAGAAATCAAAAGCAGTGACAAAGGAGAATTTTTTTAAGAAACAAAGTAAAATATAACTTTTTATTTCCATTTCTTGGAGTTCATTTCCATAAACACCATTTTATATGAACATATGCTCACGGGTATCTTTTGTGATCCTCTCCTAAGAATATCCTCTTTTGGTCTCATTATGTGACTGTCTAGAGCCCTGTATAATTTGTCTAAGTGTGTGTGTTGTTGTTGTTTTGTCTTTTACCATCCTGTGTGTTTTGAAATTATTCTTAACTGTTTTGCTCACTTCCTAAATGTCTTTGGAGTCTTCCCCCCCCCATCATATTCTCTGCATTATTCCAGGCTACTATTCTCACTTGCATGAACTATTGTAATGGCCTCTTTGCAAGTAGGTTCATCTTTCATGTTACTCATCATTTATCCATTCTTTATGGAAAAGGAAAATTGTGGAAGCTTCTGTTTGACCAGCTTCCAAAAGTTCTGCACATAAAACCTTCTATAAGTGGCTCTGGGCGCAGATGTGGTCCCCAATCTGACCTCTCCAGTCATGCTAGACTTCCAGGTCATTCGGGAGCTTCTCCCTTTTATGGCAATCATATCTGCTCCACACATCTGCATCTGCGATTTTTCACTTAGCTACTGTCTGCTTTAAGCTAACTTTTTCAGAGGAACTGTCTCCTACTCTTGTTAGTTCTCTACCTGCTGGATCACTAAGGGATCTGCGGGGGATCCGATTATTTGTTGTAATGTAACCTCAGGTGTCCCACAAAGCCTGTTCTACAGAAAGTTCTGGAAGAAATCGAATGAAGGTAGTGGACCAAAGTTATTTGTAGGAACAAGACCATATTAAAAATGCAACTTCTAGAAAGGTGCCACTGGCCCACACCGAGAGTGCTGTCATTGGCAGACGGTGGAGCAGAAAGGAGGGCATGCTGCAGTTCTTCGTGAAGATAACTATTCAACAGAGACCATAGCTTCATGCTTAACCTCCACTCTGTAAACCACAGGCTAAAACTGGAAGAAGCAGCTGCTGTCTCCCGAAACCACAGCTGGCGGGTGACCTTGGCGGCTGGAGACCCGACCCGCCCTCCAGGCGCCGGGCTCTGGGCCCGCTGGGGCGCCGCGCAGCTCCCTCG
>NW_012267264.1:13382601-13385775 GCF_000151885.1 Dipodomys ordii
CCCGGCGCGCGCCCGGCACGCGCGGCCCCGGCTCTCTGGCTCCGCGCGACCCTCTCAGTTCTCAACACATAGGTCTCCCAGAAAAGTGCCTGTCTGGTCCATCGAAAGCCTCTCGTTCCGACTGGCAAAGTTACCAGCCCGGAATATCCACGGCACAGGGATGAAGGATATGTCACCTTGGAATGGAATGGTGACAGGCAGGCCAGGTTAGGGCGGTGGCGTAAGGCGGTTGATCGAAACAGGCACTATTAGAGACAGCCGCATCCGGGACCTCCCGCCGGCCGGCTGCGCTGGAGCGAGGGGTCCTTCAGGTAGGTGGATCTGGGTGACATTGGACGTCCGCCCCGGCTAGGGTTCGCAGACGGCGTAAGTCTCGTGCCTGGAACGTTTGTTTATCCTTTTTGAACGTCAGGCCTCTGCTGCAAACATGCTCCGCCAGATCATCAGTCAGGCCAAGAAGCATCCGAGCGTAAGTGTCCCGATGTCCCCGAGGACTGTCTCGGTCCCGTGGGAACGGCCTCCCCCCGCAGCCCCCGGGCGACCCTTCGAGTTAGACCCTGTCTGGCCTTCGGGCGTCCAGGTTGACCCCGGCCCTCGAGCCCTGTGGCCTTTTAGGCCGTGCCTGTCGGGTTTTTGCTGGCAGGCCTAAGGTGAGGGACACCTACGAGGAAAATATGCTGCCTGGTGATTGTGGGGGTAAAGTTAAGAGGGTGCCTTTTGTGGGTGGGTAGAGGTGGGCGTGCGCCTGGGGGGTTCGGATCTGTTTGTTGTGAGACTTATGTGGGGAGCATGTTTTCCCCGCATTGCACCACCAGGCCTTCCGGAGTATAAGGAGCCCTTGAACTTGGAATCTTCACTTTGGATGCCTTGACATTTGGGGAACTTGAAACTGCAGAATTTAAATTTCATTTAAATCATTTTGGAGTCTCATTCCCTGCCCCTTCCTCCCCCCAGCATGCCAATGTGCAAAAAACAACAATAACTGAAAGGCCCTCAGCTATATACCTTTTGATCTTTGTCTTAAACCCAGTCCCTGAATACTTAATAAGAGGCGATAAGTGCGTTTTCTGATTAAAGCCAATATTGGTAATAGGCTTGTTTCTACTTATGCGGACTCTTTTCACAGAGGTTATGTTTTTCATACATCCTTTTCGGGGTACAGATAAATAATTTCCAGAACACTTACAGCTGATGCATGGATCAAGAAAATGTGGTATAAATTGTTGGAAATTTTTAAATGCACATAAAACGTGCTCCGTATAAGTAAATCAGATACTTAAGCAGGATCGTTTTAACATCCTTTGCAAACTCCCATTTCATTAGAATAGTAATTATAAGTCTTCTGTTAGATTATTCTTATACACGAAATGTTCTATTATGTTTACTTAAATTGTAAGACAAGTTAACAAAGAAGCAGTTTTGAGATTTGGAAGTTTATCTGTAGAAGCTATTGTAACCTCTCCTTTAGTCAATACTAGGAAATTTGAAGTTGTTTCTTAATTCTTGTCCATTTTCTCTTCGGTTCCAGTTGATCCCCCTCTTTGTATTTATTGGAGCGGGAGGCACTGGAGCAGCCCTGTATGTGGCACGCCTGGCCCTGTTCAATCCAGATGTCTGGTAAGTACTTAAAAATGTTTACAACTTTCTTGGTGGCTCACACCTGTAATGCTAGCTACTCAGGAGGCTGAGATCTGAGGATCACAATTCAAAGCTAGAGTGGGCAGGAAAGCCTGTGAGACTCTTATCTCCAAGTAATCACTAGGAAAACTGGAAGTGGCGCTGTGACTTCAAGTGGTAGCACAAAAGCCCCGGGACAGCTCCCAGGCCTTGAAGTCAAGACCCAGGCAGGACCAACAACAAAAAAAGTTAAAAACTTTGATGAATTGTCAAACCGGTTAAGAGTTAGTCATTTTAGGGTAGGTAACATCGTAGTTACCTGACTTTTGTGGCCAGATAGTAAGTTCGGATCTTTGTTTAGCTATAGTCATTTATTATTTTTCTGATTTTGAAACTAATTTCTTTGATTTTTACTTTCTTATTTTCTTTTTGGTATAATAGAATTGCTGATACCTTTTTGTTGTTGTTGTTGTTGGTTGTGGGACTTGAACTCAGCCTAGGCGCTGTCCCTCAGCTCTTCATCAAAGTGAGCACTCTACCACTTGAGCCACAGCGCCACTTCTGGTTTTCTAGTGGTTAATTGGAGATAGGAGTCTCATGGACTTTCTTGCCTGGGCTGGCTTTGAACCATGATCCTTAGATCTCAGCCTCCTTAGTAGCTAGGATTATGGGTGTGAGTCACTGGTGCCTGGCTAATAATACCATATTTTATGATGGCATTAAAAATTGTATTTGTTTTATATGAAGTATTTCCTAATGATTTAGGAATAGAGCTGCCTACTTTTTCACAATAGGAATGTTGAAAGAAAACAAACAGTTTTAACATACCTGTCACTTCAGTGATAAAATGAAAAGCCTTTGTAGAAGCCATCATCTTTCTCCTGTGATGATAGGGACAGGACAGCTTCCCTCCAAAGATCTGTGTTCTACTTTTTCATTACTTGATTATGTTGATTGCTTTATTACAGATTCTATGCCTATTTTAACTCCACAATAAAAGTATTGTACTCCTTGTGATGGAATGAAATTGACCTATTCATACCATCAGTTTAATAAACATAAAACATCATCCTAAAAAGTACTTCAGTACTATAGTAATTACAATTTTTTTTATTCAATTTAGTTGGGACAGGAAGAATAACCCAGAACCCTGGAACAAACTGGGTCCCAATGATCAGTACAAGGTAAGGTTTCAGAATTGTTGGAAACTAATAAATTGGCCATGGGTAGTTTTATCTTAATTGTATAATTAAGATAATTATATACAATTAAATTTCTGTTATAATGAACTTTGTCCAATGTAGACTTCTGTGAAATTGAAATGGCCTGTTCTAATGAACATTTTTACTAATTTCTTTCTCTTTACTAATCTTTCTTTTTTTTCTCTTTACTAATCTCTTTCTCTTTAATTTGTTTTACTACTTTCTTACTCTGGATATGATCAAGTCCTGAGTTCAACCCCAGGGCTGGCGCACGTGTGGGCACGAGCATGCGCGCACACACCACACATGCGCGCACACACACACACACACACACACACACACACACACACACACA
>NW_012267264.1:13385825-13395482 GCF_000151885.1 Dipodomys ordii
CACACACACACACACACACACACACACACACACACACACACACACACACACCACTGCTTTAGATGAAACATGCCATCTGACCAGTATGTGAATACTTTGTCTCAAAAAATGACACACACACACACACCACTGCTTTAGATGAAACATGCCATCTGACCAGTATGTGAATACTTTGTCTCAAAAAATGATCAGTAGATACCTGATATTTTTTCTTTTTTGTTTTTGTGTCTGTCCTGAGGCTTGAACTCTGCCTGAGCACTGTCCCTGAGTTCCTGTGGCCAAGTCTAGTGCTTTACCACTTGAGCCATAACTCCACTCCTGGAGTTTGGTGGTTAGTGGACAAGTTCCAGTGACTTTCCTGACAAGGCTGGCTTCAAATTGTGATCCTCAGATCTCAGCCTCCAGAGTAGTAAGAGTTATAGGCATGAGCTACTAGTGCCCAGCCTTATTTTCTTTTTGTCTTATGAATTTAAGTAGTTAATTTCAGAAAAAAAAAAGTTGGTACATAAGAAATGCTGAATAAAACCAAAGAGGCCTTGATCTTTTGACCAAACAGCATACCACAGCATACTGCATAAATTTTTATATACGTAGTTCAGAAAACATGCTGAATGATGCTGGTAAAGAAGCTAGTAATCTGTGCTTTGGAATATAATAACACATGTAAATATGAGGCTTAATGAACTAGAAATGGAATAACAAAAAACCTAGTGTGTGACATAGAGTGAGCTGTGAATAGCTATATTACTGGTAGAGACTGGAGAGCTGAAGACACATGTTATATAATTGTAAAAATAAAAAGAAACTAAATGTAGAAATGTGTGAACCAGGGGTTAGTGAAGTCAACTTACTCCTACATTTAAATCCAAGCACTAACGTTGACTACATTATTGGTCTTATCATTAACTGACCTAAGAGAATTTGTTTTTCTGGCCCAGCAACATACTAACATCAGCTGTGGACATGCGATTTTCTCTGGGAAATCATGAGTAAGGGGCAATGTTATCGCCCTTCTGAACTAATGTGTTTCCTCCATTGTTCTTTTCCATTTCTCATGAGATCACAATTGACAGATAAGGGCTGTTCTTCAGCCTGGACTTGAAGAAAAGGTAGAACAAGGGATTTATGAAGGGCTTATAAAATTTTATTATAAGCCACTAAGATCTGAGGTGGCTATGACAAGGTACTATATGGATGACTTTACAGAAGTTTCTCACAGTTCTTAAGATCAAGGTGCCAGCCAGTTCTGTTCAAGATGAAGTACTATTATGTCTTCCTGAAGTTGTGAGAGAGGATGGAGGCTGTGTCATGTTTCATACTTATAAAGGAAGTAATTTAATGACATACTTTACCTCTAGAAGTCCCAATTCCTCAATACCATCATCATGTTAGAGATTAGGATTTCAACATGAATTTTAGGAAGATGTAAATATTCACTTCACATCAAAGGGTTATGTTTTTCTAATTATGAAAAGCCAATATAAACAATGAGATAGGACCAAAATAGAATAGAATAGAAGCATTAAAGGCACAGCAACACATTAGGTAATAAATTATCTCAGGTTTAAGATTGGAGATTGTTATTGTAGGGGTTCCCAGGTTACCCACTATTAAGCAGAGAAAAAGGACAGGGACATAAAAGTAAATAATACAGCAGATCTGAAAATATGCTCAATGAATATATACCTATGAAGCAATGCATTAGAAGTCTGTTTAGCTTTGAAAAATTGGCAATGATTTCTTGAGCTGTCTGCATGGGCACTGGAGACTGATCTTGCTTTCTACTCTGTGTTTTCTAAGTCATATAACTTCATCTTCACCTGTCTTCATTAAAAAAAAATTGGAAAAGCTTATATGATTTAAGATTCAAAGCATACAGAATGTAGGCCTGTGTATGACATCTTTTAGAAAGTCCTTAAAACATTGATATTACTGTTTTTACCCTTCTATACATATTTTTTTAGTGTTCTGTGAACATATTAGAGAATACCATGTCTTCATTTTTTTTTAAGTCTCATTGTCCAGGTTAGGGGAGATTTTTTTTTTCCCCTAATCAAGTGAAGTAAGAGTTTTTGAATCAGAGATAAAAAAAAAGTTTGAAAAATAATAGAAACAGATGTGTGCACTTTTTTCTTTTCTTTTTTCTTGGGGGAGCCAGTGCTGGGAATCAAACCCCAGTGTCTTACACAGGTTAATGAGCTACTCTAACCCTCAGCCCTGAGTTTCTTATTTAATATAAACTGAAGAAAATGTCAGTGATGATTCTGTAACATGGATTCTTCTGGTAATAAATCATGTAGTCTTCAAGTAATTATAGAATGACTGCTTCTATGGGGTCTTGGGCACACAAATGAGTAAACCTTCCGGACTTATGTGCATTGTGATTTCTGTTTTTCAGGAGAAATTCTGGGTTAATCAAATGGAGCTTTTTAATTTATTTCTAAAATTAATCTTGAATATAAATAATTTCTCTTTTTTCCTATTTTGTGCCAAGGTTTAAGCTTGTGGTGTCATGATTACTGGGCAGATGCTCTACTACTTTAGCTACACCCCCAGCCCTTAGAAATTTTAAATCTGCAAAAATTCTGTGTTTTCTCAATGCTATCACCAGATGTGATTGTGTCAGTTTGATATTGATACAGCCTGGATTAGGAAATAAGTAAAACTCTGTGACAGACAGAAAATGGAGAAGCCATTGAAGCAAGTCAGGTTTTGTGTGTGTGTGTGTGTCGATCTTGAGGCTTGAACTTGGTCTTGATGCTTGTACTTGGGGCCTGGGCTCTGTCCCTGACCTGCCTTTTTTGTCTTTTGGAGATAAGCGTCTCATAGACATTCCCACGAAGGCTGGCTTCTAATCACAATCCTCAGATCTCAACCTCCTGGTCTGAACAACAAGCATCAGGCTGCAAAGTCAGTTTTTGTCTGAGAAGTTGCATAAACCACAAATGAAGCATATTTCTAGCTTTCTTGGTTTTAAGATTTTTCCCATCAAGATTTATAGCGCTGTAGTCAAATAGGAATGATAGTTGTCTATATTCCTATTTTTCTTATTGGAGATGCTATGTATTTAATATACGTGAAGTAAGAATTTACAGAATTAGAAGTAGGGGCATATACAATAAGAAACAAATGCCAGTGGTTCATCCTGTAATTTTAGTCACTTCGTAGGCTGAGATCTGAGGATTGAGGTTTGAAGCCAACAAGGATAGGGAAGTTACCTGCAGTTGATTACCTAAAAACCAGAAGTAGAGCTCTGGCTCAAGTGGTAGAGTGCTAGCCTTGTGCAACCAAGATTAGTACTCTGGCCTGGAGTTCAAACCCCAAGACTGGCACATACACACATACACACACACACACAAAGAACAAAATGAATAGTGTACCACATTGAAATAGTGTATTACTTTGAAATAGAATTGTGGGTTTTTTTTATTTTGTTTTGTGTTTTACTCTATTTGGCCTTAAACTCAGGTTCTTGCATTTACTAGGCAGACAGAACTCTAAAACTTTTATGCTGTTTCTCTGTATTTGATAGATTATCTAAAATGTCATTTGCCTTTTTTCAAGTTCTACTCTGTGAATGTGGACTACAGCAAACTGAAGAAAGAAGGTCCAGACTTCTAAATTTAAAAAAACCTCACAATAAAGCTGCTTAAAATGAAGGTCTTTCAGAAGCCATCCGCACAATTTTCCACTTCGCTAGGAAATATCTCCTGTAAATGCATGTCATAATTATGTTGATTTGTTGGATTTATTATACTGATTAATAAATCTCTGAAACTTGATGTGTGTTACTATTTAATGCTGCAAATCCACTCTGAACTTTTATAACTAAGATATAGAAAAATACTAAGCTATTCGAATTTGAAGAAGTTCTTAAATATGTATAATTGAAAATGAGACTTTAAGCTGCTTTAATAAATTTTCATCTACTGTGCAACCATTCACAACTTTACTAGTAGAGTATTTAATAAATTGGAGCTGGAAATTATGCAAAGAATTATTAGGGAGAATATTCAAGCCTTTGTGACTGGCAATTTGAAGAGCTGGATGTTTTGTTACTGAGTGATGTTAAAATGTATCCAGTTTTTAATTTTATTTTTTACCTTGGCATTGTCTTTGCTGAAGATTTCCAAGGATTATAAATTGGATTCTGAGTCTTCATTAGCTAACAATGGGAGCTAGTAGCTGAGAGATCTTGAAAATTTCTTCTTTTGAGTCTTGGCATACCTTCAAAGGCATACAAGTAAATCAGAAAAGTTTAGGAAGGGGATATGAGGGAGAGTTACCTTTTTAAAGAAAAGGTTAGGGAACTGGAATTAGGTTTACGACATAATGTATGTTTTGTCATTGATACAAACACCCAGTTCAGATCCTTTCATAGAATCAAATGGGTTGATGAGCAAAAAATTTCAGTTATGGCTAATCAAGAATTACCCCCGCTCCCCTCCCCCCCTCCCCCAACACATTTTGTCGGTTGTGGAGCTTGAATTCTGGGCCTGGGTGCTGTCCCACAGCTCTTCAGCTCAAGGCTAGTGCTCTGCCACTTAAGCCACAGTGTCACTTCTGGCCTGTTCTGCTTTTGTGGTGCTGAGGAATCAAACCCAGGACTTCATGCATCCAAAGCAAGCACTACCTTCCCAGCCCCAAGAATTAACCATATTTTCTATATCTGGTTTCACATAGAGGTAGAAGTTACCACGTCATAGAAACATTTAATGATATGATTTTGACTTTTAACATAAGTAAAAAGCTCGTTAAGCATCTTTAATCTGTAAGATACTGAACTAAACATTTGGATTATCTCAAAATGCAAATAGCTGAAAAAAATTAAGATGAATCAGATCTTTAGAAACTATTAGTGTCTTTCATGATTTCAATCTTGGGAGCAGGATTGCTTACTGTTATCACTATAGACTTTTTCAGCCAATTCTTTATATATGTAATGGATAGTTCTGTGTATTACAGCATGTTTAGCAGAGACTAGCCTTTACCACTGAAGATCAGTAATGCTTATTCCTTCTTATACCAGATTGTGCAAAGCAGAAAGGATTCCAAAGATTATGAAAATAACATCAACTAGTCTTTCTGTGTACAATATCTTCCTGATATAGCCAGATTATGACACCTATTCCGGTTATCTTTAATTGCCCTAAAAGCAATGCCTTTAACATTGAAAACCTCCCTGTTCCTCAAAGGGCCTTGGGAAAAAGTCCTGTCTGACTTGTTCGTCTTAATACACCCACATCCCAAAGAGGAGGGGCTCTCACGCTAGTGCTGAGGAAGCTAAGGCTTGTTCTGCCACTTCTTGGTTGCTCCTCTGGTTGGTTTTCCCCTCCACTGACTTCTTGATTTCTCACTGGATAGAAGGTACCCTGGGAAGGGTGTGGCCTGCTTACCCAACTCTGCACACAACCAGATATTCCAGGATTGGAGTGAGATCCAGACCCCTAGCACTTCTGAGCAATACTACACATTCCTTTAAGATAAGAGTAGGAGGCTCTTCTGTGTTGTAGGGACCAATATAATGGGCTTTACCTTGCTCCTTGCTGTACCCTGAGAGCAACAAAAGCAGAATAGATTCTCATACTGGCCATTCTCAGGGGTGAAGGCAGTTGCTGCTCTGGTTAATGTACTGGTCCCACAGGCCCTGATTTTAGGGCCAGGTACAGGAAGCAGGGGAACAGTGTTTTCCCCTGCAACTACAGACTCTGCTAGCTTTATTAATCTCTGGGTTTTCTTGTCCTCCTCATGGTTTCCTTTCTCCCATCTTTACCCTGAGTTTTTCCCTTGTGAGAGTTTCCCCTTGGGGAAGGTGGAATTTACCCTCTCACTTTGAGGTAAAAATCAAGAAACTGTACTCTCTCTAGAGGACCCCTTTGGAATCTGAGCAAGTCAACGAGTTTCTGAGCCCATGGGTATATATTTGAGTTGTCCTCTACTTTGTTCTCCCTTAGAAAACTAAGGAGTGGGGGAAGGTGGACTTTCCTGTTCACCCTCATCAAACTGGTAATTATGTGCTGATCAAGACCTATAAAAAGGCTTGAGCCAGTCTTGGTGCAACCTTTTTTGGTCTTCTTAAGCACAGAAACTGCTGTTTGGACTGCTGAAAAGGGTTGGACACACCACAGTTGAGTAAAGGAAACTCTGACTCCAACTTGTCATCTCACACCCAGGAAGCACCAAGTAATTGTATTCTGATTCCCCAGGTAATATCACTGGTCCCATACTAGGGACCTAGAAGCCAGTTCAATGGGTTCAGGTACTCTTAGTCATTAATAAAACTAATAGTACCCTCAAACAATCACCAGAGGGATGTTACTAAAAAAGAAGGGATATCAGTTCTCTGGGAGGTTCTTTTCAACCCTCACATTTTCACTGATGCAATTGGGATTCCCAGGGAAGTACCAAATAAGTTTAAAGCCACACATCAAATGACAACAGGATTTGAGTCCATACTATTTTGGTAGCCTATAATCATAGTCCTGAAGGGATGTCCTGCTTCAGACCATTCTGCCAGGCCTTACTGAAGTCCTGCTCTGTGGCTCTGGCCCATAATCTCCTTGGGCCCACATCGTTAACCCCCCCCCCCCCAATGACCTGTCCATCCACCTTCCTTGCTTAGCTCTGCTTCTCTCTTCCCTTATGACCCTGCATGCTTTCGCTGGCCTGTACCCCAAAGGATTCCCGGGACACTGTCCCAAAAGGCTGTCCTGAGCCACACCACCTGCCGGGCCTTTTGGGCTGGCTGGGTGGCTCTTCCAAGTACCTCCTTGTGCCGACCTCCTACCCGCTCATCCTTTGTGCCTCTCTCCGGCCTCTGTGCATCGTCCATCCCTCCTCCTGCCCCTGTCTCCTCTCCCTGAACCTACCCCATGGACCAGCCAGGACCCCATCAAGAAAGGGGGCCTTAGGCCAGAGCCCTGGCCAGGTCTTCAGGGCCTGCTTTGTGGCTAAAAAAGGTATCTGGTCTCCATTGTCCATCCTGCTACTCCAGATGGCTTCCTGTATCTCTACCGTCCCTCCCTTTCCCTTCTGACCTGCCCAGCCCCAGTCCCTACCCCTAGTCTGCATGCTTGTCTTGCAGCCTGCACTGCAAATGGGCCAGGACCCCATCCCGACAAGGAGTCCCTGGCTTGGCCTTCCTGGCCTGCCCTGTGGCTCTGCAGGGTGACCCTCTTGGATCTTCCTGTCTTCCCATCTTCCTCTGTCCTGCTTCCCGTCCCATCCTCCTCATTCTCCTTGTGCAAACTGTCTCCACTCTCCCTTCCCCAGGGAGCGTTCCTGGCCCACTTTCTCTTCCAAGTCCCAGGACCCTGTCCCAAAGGGGTGTCCTAGTTCAGACCACTCTGCCAGACTCACTGAAGGCCTGCTCTGTGGCTCAGGCCCATAATCTCCTTGCACGGAATCCCTTGCATCCCCCAGACCCCTTTCCACGTTCCCCCTCCCTGCTTAGCTCTTCTTCTTGCGTCGCTTCTCTCTTCCATTGTGACCCCTTGTGCTTTTGCTGTCCTCTACCCCACTTGTGCCCTAGGACCCTGTCTCAGAAGAGTGTCCTGGGCCAGACCACCCTACCTGGCCTACTGGGTGGGCTTCATGTCTTCCCGAGTACCTCCTTGGCTGACCTCCTACTCCCTGGCCACTGGGCGTCGTCCTTTCCTTCACCTGCCCCTACCCTGCCTCCTCTCCCTACACCTATCCCATCGGCCTGCCAGGCCCCCATCCTGGTCTTTGGCCAGAACCCCAGGAAGGTCTTCATGGCCTGTTCTGTGGCTAAGGAAGCCTCCACTGGCCATCCTGCCACCCCAGATGGCCTTTCTGTATCCCTCCTGTTCCTCCTCTTCCCTTCCCTACCAGACCCAGCCCCTACCCCTAATCTGGAAGCTTGCCTTGCAGCCTGCACCACAGATGGGTCAGGACACCAACCCGACAGGGAATCCATGGCCATACAACCGGCCTGGCCTTCATGGTCTGCCCTTTGCCTTTGCATGTTGACCTTTTTTGGCCATCCTGCCTTCCACCCTTCTTTTCTCCTTTTTTCCTGTGCTCATCTTCCTCCTTCTACTCCTTTTGCTGGTTCTGTCTAATCTCCCTTCCCTGTGCCCGTTCTCAGCCCTGTACCCCTCCCAAATCCCTACCCCTCATCTTGAATGGGTATCCTGGTTCAGACCACTTTGCCAGGCCTCACTGAAGGCTTTCTCTGTGAGTTTGTCCCTTAAGCTTCTTTTTGCCAACATCTCTCTACCTCCAGACCTCTTCTCACCCTCTGCCTTTTTGTTTATGTCCTTCTCTTGCTCCTCTTTTCTCTACCCTGCCATCCTGCACACTTTCCCTGTCCCACAGCACACAGGATGCCGAGTGTTCTGAAAGCCTGTGCTGGTCTAGACCACCCTGCTTGGGCTACAGGATTGTCTGTGAGCTTTCTGGGTACCCTCCTTGTGATGACCTTCCATCCCCTCCCTCTGTGCATCTCCTCTACCACCCCTCATGTATTGTTCTTTCCTTTCCTTGCCCCTACCATTTGTCCTCTCCCTGAAATCTTCGTACTATCCCGTAGACTAAACCTTTTGTCAAGTCTTCATTGCATAGTCTCTGACCCTGGTTTCACCTCAGTTCTCTTTTCTTTACTCTCTTCAACATGTCAGTGCTTGCCCTGTCCTTTGCATACCACTCCTATCTCTGTATCCCCACTCTACTTGGTTTCCTTACATCCTGCTCCTTTCCAGGTAAGGTCCTGGTTCCTATCTGATAAAACTGTCTTGGTCAAGACCACTCTGTATGACCTTCCATTCATTTTCTTTAATTTCTTGTACATCCTCCTTGCATTGTTTCCTATTCCTTACTTTCTATTCCTCCCTACTCCTTTCATTTTCACATTCTTATTTTTGAACTCTCATTTATTTTCTCCTTTTCAGCTTCCCATATAATGTCTAATAACCATTTTTTCAAGTTTGTCTTAGCACTTATCATTGTGGTAGGCCTTTAGGTTGTCTTTGGTGGCTTTTAATAAGCATCTGTTTTATTTCATCTTATCCCCAAATCCCTCCTGTGTGTCTCACCTTTCTGAGGTCATTTCCTTCCTGCTTTCAGTCTTCGCTTATCCACCACCTCTGCCTGCTTTCTATGCATCCAGAAGCAAGCTATATGCAGTACCCCATATTGAAAGTATTTTCTCTTCTAGAACACTCTGCCTGGCTTTTCTTTATTGGTCTTTAGTTTTGCAGGATGTCCTCCATGTACTCTCTTTCCACCATTTTACATTTTGCCTTCTTCCTGTCCCTTTCTGCCCTTTCCTTTTCTTCTCATCTTTCCATCTTTCCCTTATATCTGTTTGTAACCCATCCCCATAGGTGCCTTAGGCCATACCACCCTCTCTGTTCTTTAGGGTCTAGTCTGTAGATTTTCCTGTTATCCTCCACAAGACATATCCATCACTACCTCCTGTGTTTGATTCCTTCTCCTTTCATTGGCTTTCTCCACATTCTATCCTGCAACATTCCTCTGCATTATCTTTCAGTTGCCAATTTCCATCCTCCAACTTTGTCCTTGTTCTGATGTTCCTGTCAGTCCTTTTTCACAGGGTTTATTGTTTTGGCTTATGATGTACTGTCCACTCCAGTTTCCCCCACCACCTCCACCTCCTCCTCCACCTCCTCCTCC
>NW_012267264.1:13395532-13401617 GCF_000151885.1 Dipodomys ordii
CTTCTTCTTCTTCTTCTTTTGATTTCCTCTTTCCTTGGGCCTTTATTTTCCCTGCCATCCCCTAGCTTCACCTGATTTCCACACCCCCCCTCCCCGCCTTACCCTGTGTACCTATGGTCAGTCTTTTGCCCGTTTGCTGGTTTTCCCACCAGTATTCTTTCCTTCCAACTTTCCTGATTGAAGTGCTAGAACCTCTTCTCTAATGGGATTTCCTCTATCTCCATCACATTTTTTTTTCAGTGTCTTACTTCTTGCCTTCTGTTTTTCTGGACTCTCATGTCTGTTTCCTTGTCTCCTGTGCTAGTCTCTTTTCAGGGGCCCATCCCATCAGCATTTGTCTTGTGGATTGTAATGGTTTGGCTCTCAATTTCTTTTTTCTTTCCTTTTTTTTTTTTTGCCAGTCCTGGGGCTTGTATTTAGGCCCTGGTCACTGTCCCTGAGCTTCTTTTTTTTTTTTTTTTCTTTCTTTCTTTTTTTTGTCGACCATGGGGCTTTGAACGCTGGGCCTGAGTGCTGTCCCTGTGCTCTTCAGCTGAAGGAGAGCGCTCTACCACTTGAGCTACAGTGCCACTTCCAGTTTTTTGGTGGTTCATTGGAGATAAGAGTCTCACAGACTTTCCTGCTTGGGCTGGCTTTGAACTGTGATCCTCAGATCTCAGCCTCCTGAGTAGCTAGGATTATAGGCGTGAGCCACCAGTGCTGGGCTTGGCTTTCAATTTTTTGTCCTTCCCAGTGCTCCAGTATGCTCTATGGCTATATCCTCCCAGACTGTCAGAAGGTGGTTTTGTTTGTTTGTTTGATTTTATTTATTTTATATATTTTTTTTTAGCTGATGGCTTGATTTCCTTGCCCTTTGTCTGATCCTCTCTCCCTTGGCCTTTTAATTGATCATTGTTTTCATCAATGCCTCCATGTTAATGCCAGCTCTTTGTGCCTATCTCCTCAATTCCACTTGCTTGTCCCCTGTTCTGTTTTGCTGCTGTAATGACCTCAGAGTCAAGAAAATCTTCAGAGGCATGGTCAAAAGAGATGAAAGAACTTTATTTGGCTGTCCTAGGAGGACTAAAAGCATCAGTAAAGTCCAATGGGGCAAGGTTTATGAAGGTCAGAACTACACACAGTTGGCAATTTACAGAAGCTCAAAGATCACTGTGTGTGGGGCTGGAAAGGTGGATCCGTGATAGAGTACTTGCCTTGCATGCCTGAGGCCCTGGGTTCGATTCCTCAGCACCACATAAGCAGAAAAAGCTGGAACTGGCTCTGTGGCTCAAGTGGTAGAGGGCTAGCCTTGAGCTGAAGAGCTGAGGGACAGTACCCAGGCCCAGAGCTCGGCCCCACAACTGGCCAAAAAAAAAAAAAAGATCGCTGCCTATTTGTGTGTTGGGGTCTATTCTTCAGCTGTGTTCAGGACCATGTGGATAGCATTCTGTAGCTGGAGGCCAGAAATAGTACTGGAAGTTGGGGTCAACAAGAAATGTAAAACTGGGTTACCAAACTGCCTATTGAAGTCTTTTGTTTTCCTGGTCCTAGCCAGTTAGTATTGACTGTAACTGTCCTATTTCCTAATTCTGTAGGTCTTCCTCCTGTCCTGCCTTGATTCATGGACCTCGCCCCCAATTAAACACAACAGAGACTGAAGATGAGACACATACTTGATTGTTGCCTCTGGGTTTTTCCGGATCCACTTGTAATATCCACTTAATATTGAACAGATATGGGTGTAACCTCCTCCTATTACTTCCTCCTTGTTAATTTTCCAGGCTTTCCTTTTAAAGCCTAACTGTCCCTACTATTGTGAGTCATTTACTGAGCTTCCATTTATTCTTTCTTTAGTTTTATTAACTGGAAGTATCCCATTTTTACTACATACATGTCTTACCCCTCATGTCTTTTTATTTGTCCTTACAGACATATGTTTATCTCCTAGGTATAGAGCGCTTGTCATTCACTTAGCCTCTTGTAGGTGGGGTTCAATTTCTGGACATAATATCCAAGCTTTAGTAATGTGAGTCTTGAATAATCTTGTAATGACAAGCTGGCTTACCGTAAAATGCCCCTCCCTCCCTTAGTCTCCGCCCAGTACTTGCATTAGTTAGGTAACTGGCATACTTGGAGGCAGTCACCTCCCCCTTCTCATCCTGGACCACCCCCATTGACAGCTACCCTGGGACCTTGGGGGTCCTAGGCTCTGAGGTCACATCTGCATTCGCCAAGGTCACATCTACAATGGGTGACTGTACCTTCTCCTACCTGGTCACACCTTCCCTCATCTGGTTACATCTTCTCCCTGTCTTTGCCATAAATAAGACTCAGCCCCTTTTCTAGTCAGGTGAAGTCCTCAGCCTGGCCTGAAGCCAGCAGTTTGGAAATAAACTGCTCTCCCTCTAAACACCACATGGTGTTCTCATTCATGAGCTACCTATTTAATTAACCTTAATATTTATAAAAACAGATTCCTGGGTCTTTGCTTCTCTGATATCTATACTGGTTTTATGTTTGCTTTGTTTTTTAAGTCTGTCTTTTTTTACCCCCTTCCTTTTGTGCTGTGTTAAGTACATTGCTAATTTCTTTCTGGTGTGATCCAGTGTTTCTTTCTCATGTAGTATAGTGTCTATTGTTTTAGACTCTTGATCACTTTATGTGTCTTATTCTTAGGATGTGGCTGAGCCATGTAATGGATGAAGACTTCTTGAATGTTACCTGGGGTTAGTCTCCTGGTTTACATTGTTTCCACACTAGAAACTAGGATTCTGTGAAGGTGTCATCTTAACCCCTCTCTACACTTTTCAGGAATGTAACTTGGGCTTTGGTGATGTATATAATCAATTGAGAATGAGAGCAGATGTTATGTTCTGAAGTAAAGGTATTCTATTTTTCCTTATAATGCCCCTTAGTAATGGTCATGTGGTCTCTTACAGGTCCAAAACAGATTCTATACGGAACTCTTAGTCAGGAGACTGCTCCAGTTGTTCTGTTCATCTTTGAAGACACAATTGGATTTGATGCCATTGTTCCTCACATGTGTATTTCATTTATTCACTTTTATACTTCAGCAAATTATTTCTATCGTTCACATATCACTATTCCCCTGTAAGGTGAGTGTCATGTGAAAGCTAACTTAATCATTCATAAGTTCTTCACAAGTGGCTTCTTTGCTGTCCTGTCAGTGTAGTGGAAATATGTTGTACAGAGTCTTTGATTGGTTTTTGTTTTAAGTGGGTGTTTGCATTCCAAAACCTGTCATTGAATTCTAACAATTTTCTGAGAACTAAAGACCTTCCTTGGAGTTTCTGACAAAAGCAGATGGGGTTAAGATCCATGAACAGGTCAGTTCTGTTCTTTATGTTGTCTGGCCACTCAAGAATCACCTTACTGCCTCTTCCTGCTTCCTGGAGAGAATATAGGTCCTCAACCTGGGGAGCTGGTATGCTTGCATGTGGAATGCAGTTAATTTGAACTTACTTTTCAGTGGACATCTATTCCTGTGGTTCTAAAAATTTGAATCTTTGAAGGTGCACAGGAGTGTTTTCTCACTATCTTCTGTACTCCCTTACTACCATCGGTGTTGGTAAGTTATAATGTTTCCTTTTATGTTCATTTTTGAGAATTATTCTTGCCTTCCCCTGCCCCGTCTTTCCCTTTGTCTTATTGGTAATAGAGTTTAACTCTCAGTTTGTAGGGAAGTTCTCAACAACTTGAGCTACAACCTCAAAGCACTGTTTTCACAGTCAATTATGCGGTTCTTGCTTCTTTCACAGGTGGTAGTGAAGGTAACTTGAATGTTGCTGACATAGGGTAGATATTGCTGTCCTGAGGAGCTGTGCTGTATAGATTCGAGTGCGTAGTGAAGATACTGGAATACCAAGGCACAGAGATTCTTGCTGTATGACAAGGAGGGAGTAAAATTTCTACATTAGAAATCAGGGTGTGCTTTCAGTTCCTTCTTCAGGCACAATAAGCTTAGAAAGCTTATTGTCTCTGTGTAGTGGGATTGAAATGTGGCTCTGGGTCTTTATTAAGATCATGGCTCAGGTGGGAGACAATGACCAAGTGTTCTAGGAGAAGACATAATTGAAAGTTCTCTAATGTGGTGGATACAGCTGCAGTGAGTTCTCTTTCATTATGAAATGGGTTGCTTTACATACCTCCTAGACTCTGTGTTGTAGAATCCACACCCTGGATATTCAAGGCAAACAGTGAGTTCTTGAATTGGGCTGCTTCTGAGATAATGTCCTGCTATGTCCCAACTTTTTTATAAAAGAGCTAGCCTGTGATATGTTTCCTTGATACATAGAACTATGTAAAACCTTTATTTTCTTTTATGTTCATTTATTTGTTTCTGTGTAGAACTAGGTGGTCAGAATCAGATTTGATCAACATGTTATCAGTCATCCAGGATTAAAAACTGACCATGAAAAAAAAAACTGTCCATGATACCACTTGTTCTTTAGCTATGGAATATAGTTATGCCATACATTCCCAAAGAGGGTGAGGGGTAAGAGAGGATTTCAACATGTTTCAGGGGTGCAAAATTATCTAAAGAAGGGAGTTTCAGGTAAAGAGGTGGCATTTAGAAATGAGGTATAAATTTGGAGGCCTATATTTATGTAAATGATTAAGATATATTTTAGATCTGTAGTTTTCAAATTGTCTGCATGTTGGAATTGTTTGGATATTTGAAAAGAATAATGCTTAGCACCCTCCCCAGGAATGTCAAGAAAAGCTCCAAGGAAAGGAAGAGTCCAGAAGAGAGTATACTTAGAAAGAACTCAGGTGGTTATCCTGCATAAGCTAAAAGCCATGTACATTGTTCTTTGTTTCCAGAAGCAGAAGACCAGAGCTATGTTTAATCACCTGGATTATAGAGCACCTGACTCTTTGGAGCTGGTGGCCTCCCTGTTCCCCATGTTAGCTAAGTGCGATGTCATGTTTATGAGTGAATCTTGAATGGCAATTGTTGGAGTTGAAACTTCGTGCAGTTTCCAGGGAGGATGGGTATTTCTGAGGTTGATGTTTGCCTAAAACACTCAGCTGTAAAGCATACAATCAGTGTTCTTATTCCCCCTCCCACCCGCGGCTTGCCTTCACCTTGCTGCTACTTCCACAAATTATTTGAGGGGTTTATTTTTGGTCTTTATATATTTTTGATTAGAAAACCATTCAGATTTTGTTTTTGTATCTGTGGTAACAAAACATTAACCAAAAGATTTTTCTGTTTAGAAGCTTCTCTCTCTCTCTCTCTCTCTCTCTCTCTCTGTCTCTCTCTCTCTCACACACACACATCCCAAAGCTATTTTCTGACATTAGCAAATTAAAGTGCCTGAAGCATAATTCATTCTTTACCTGTATACTAAAAAAACAAAAAACCAAAAACCCTGTTGTACTGATTTTTTATAATAAGCCTTTTTACCTGTGTAAAATATATATATATACAAGTGTATGATGTATATTTTAGTTCTTAACTTTTTTTATGGTTTCTAATATGTTTGACCAATGTAGCCATTGTGTTAAAATGTATCATGTAAATATAAAAACATCCTATTAGAAAAACAAAAAAGAAAACCCTAAGTCATTCTTTAGCTGGACTTTATAAGTGTTTTGCCTCATTTTTCTATTTTTACTATCCTTTATAATTTTGTATTTTGCTGGCCCACTGTAGCAACATCTGAGATCTCTTACTTTGTCTATCTTCTCTTTCAAAACCATTGGAAAGTCTCTTCTGCTTACATTCATGTTTCCTTCAGGTTCCCCTTGGACAGACCAATTTGTCACCTTCCAGTAGTGACACAGAGGATTCCTGGATGCCGATAACACACTGCCATCTCCATTCCAACATGCATGCTCGCATTCAGTCTTGCCAGTATTTCTTACCATATTTTTATCCCCAAGGGAACTTGGTTTTAAAATGCAATCCGTTTAGGTGCAAATGTGATCTTCTCTATCTTCCTCCCCTTTCCCCTCCCCACCCTGTCTCCCCTCTCTCCCCCCTCCCCCCTTCTCCTTCTCCTCCTCCTCCTCCCCTCTTCTTCTTCTTCTTCTTCTTCTTCTTCTTCTTCTTCTTCTTCTTCTTCTTCTTCTTCTTCTT
>NW_012267264.1:13401667-13457158 GCF_000151885.1 Dipodomys ordii
CCTCCTCCCCTCTTCTTCTTCTTCTTCTTCTTCTTCTTCTTCTTCTTCTTCTTCTTCTTCTTCTTCTTCTTCTTTTTCTTCTTCTTCTTCTTCATTTTTCTATATTGTTCCCTTCAATTACCCAGTGTAAAACAGGACTACTTATCTAAGCTAAAATGCCATAGTTGGCTTATAGATATTGATGATTGTGTTATTGTTCTTGGTGTCCCTTTCTCTGTCCAAATGGATAAACTCATAGGATGTTCCTTCTCACACTACAGCCAATGCTGCTGGGATGGAGTTTAATCCTTAGATACAGAAAAACATGCTTGTTTAGTATGTCTTAAGTGTTTTAATGCTTTATGCAATACTTTATTGGTATCTTACCCTTATTTTGCTGTTGTATAAATGTCTTTCTTTCTTTCTTTTTTTGGGTCCAGTCATGGGGCCTGAACTCTGGGTGTGGGCACTATCCCTCAGCTCTTCAGCTCAAGGCTAACGCTCTACTACTTGAGCCACAGCGCCACTTCCGGCTTTTTTTTCTTTTTGCTTATGTGGTGCTGAGGAATCGAACCCAGGGCCTCTGGCATGCAAGGCAAGCACTCTACCACTGAGCCACCTTCCCAGCCCAAATGTCTTTCTTAAGAAGATAGTGTAAGATAATTTTTGTTTATGATTTTTTTCTTTTGAGTGGCATGTTGGATTGAAATTGGGCCTTCCTAGACAGGTGCTGACTTTTTGACATACACCTCTAGGCCTTTTTGCCTTGACTTATCTTCGAGGGTCTCATGGTTTGTTTAAGTTGGCGTGGACAATAATTTTCCCATTTAAATTTTCCATATAAGGTGGAATGATAGGCAGGTGCTACCCCATGCCAACTTTTCTGTGGCATTGGGTTCTCCTGACCTTTTCTCCCCAGAGTTCTTTCCAATTCTTAACGTAAGTCTCCCATTCTCAGCTAGAATTGAAGGTGTATTAGCTTCTGGGTACATAAACTGATTTTTAAAATTCAAATCACCAAATAGTGTTCCTAACCGAACAACGATTGTATTTTGACATTTGACCAGGTTCCAAATGACCAGATGACCATAACTTCCAAAAGCAGCAAAAGGAGCATCTGCTACGAGTCAGCACTGAAGAAGTTTTGGCCTATATTCTGTCCCTCCATTTCCTAGAATATTCCTTTTCCCTTGTTCCCCATAAATACTTATTCAATACATGTAACCCCACAACTCTGGTGACTTAGAATCTTTTTGAACTTGATGGTATATTTGAAACAATACTTTATTTTTAACATAGTTTTGTGTGTATTTTAAATGTTTTTTTCTGAGATATTGAGTGTCTCATTTGAGAATCACAATATCGGTATTATGATGTTTTAAAATGTGATTCATATTCAACAGTCACTTTGAGATGTTGATTCAAATTTAGGTTTAGGTTTAAAGCTCATGCCTATGACAATACCTACTCAGGAGACTGAGATCTCAGGATCATGATTTGAGTGGTTTAAAGCCTGCCTGGGAAGAAAAGGTTCCTGAGATTTTTGTCACCAATTAACCATCAAAAAGTCAAAATTGGACCTGTGAATAAAGTTGTAGAGCACTAGCCTTGAGCACGTAGGGTAAGAAACAGTTATTTAGTATACTTTAGGACTTGTACACCCACAAACATTTAGGTTTAGGATGTTATATAATAGATTAGGTGATGATTCCGAAACTATTCTTAACTGCAACAGAAGTTTTGAATAACAAGGAATCTATTATCTATTAGAATATATGCAGAGTGAGTGGGGAATATGAAAATGGAGTCAGCAAATATAGATAATAATCTCCAGACATAAACTAATCATATTTAAAAGCAAACAGTTGTAACATAATTGAATTTAAGCTTAATATACTAGAGTAAATGAAAAATTTACCAATTCATAATTACATTACTTATCTCTAGATGGAAATTAATTAGCAGGAGATGATAGTGAGCATAAAACCTAGAAATGAGAGGCCAAAGTCTAAGAATCCACTGCAGTTGCTCTAGCAGCTAGAAAGGGAGGTGACGATGAATGTGGAGGAAAAGACTATTTTCCTGGCTACAGAGCCCATTGCTGAAGAGCAAGATCAGGCTTCTTCAGATTCATGATTGCTTTAACAAAAACATCAGTACTATCTATTGCTCTTCCATTTCTTGCCTGTCTAATAATCTAAATAGCAATCCAATGTCATACCAGCAAAGGAAAATGAACTCTGGGAAAGGGACAAACAGAAAGGACTTTTAGTGACAGGTGGTGGACAAAGCCTATAGGCAGAATGATTAATTTGGAGATAAGCAGGCTATCTTCAAACTGTAAACTCCTCTTGTGTGGTGGTTGGCAAGCCTCTGCCGCTGTGGTGACATGCATTAGTCCAGGTGATTTGAACACCAAGTTTTCCCTTCACAGTCCTATAGGCTAGAAGTTCAAGGTTATAGTGTTAGCACACTCCATTTGTAGTGAGGCTTCTTTTGTAGTTTTGTAGACTGTTGCTTAATTATATTTATGGAAAATTTGATTTTATTTTCATAGTTCTTTTATATACCTTTTTTGTGTTAAAAGGTTTTGTGTTAAAAAGCTTAGCACTTGGTAGGCAAGTACTTTTTTTTTTTTTTTTTTGGGTCCAGTTGTGGGGCCTGAACTCTGGGCCTGGGCGCTGTCCCTCAGCTCTTCAGCTCAAGGCTAGCACTCTACCACTTGAGCCACAGCGCCACTTCCGGCTTTTTTCTTTTTGCTTATGTGGTGCTGAGGAATCGAACCCAGGGCCTCAGGCATGCAAGGCAAGTGCTCTACCACTGAGCCAACTTCCCAGCCCCGGCAAGTACTTTTTGATCCAATGCATAGGCTAATGATTCTTTTTAATATGGGGAATTTTCTTGGAATTGCCATATAGAATTCCTGATTAAAAGTGTTAAGTGATGGCACCTTTAAAACATCAATCATCATTAGAATAAGACATGTTACTCATATATCCACATAATACAAATTTAAAGCAAATTCTTTAGGATGTTTTATTTTACAAAAATTGAAATCAGCTTCAAAGCCTTTTTTTTGCAAATACCTTTTAAAAGTTTGTCATTGGCAAATGTAATGATCAGAAACATTTTAGATAAGGAAAAGAGGGTATTTTTTTTTGAGATAGAAATATTTGGATTCAGATCCTTACACTAAGTATGTCAGGTTCATTACCTCTTGATCTACCTTGATCATAAAAAGAAATTTAAAATCTAATCTTTTCAAAGTAAGCAAGCATTATTTACTTCCTTTTAAAGCTATGGAATGAAATCAGGGCATCATACACACCAACCATGTGTTTACTACCAGATTAAGTATTTAAATTCATACATATTTTGGAGGAGGATCATCTGGTTGCTAGTGTGGTGGACACTGAAAATGAAACTTGGTCATGATCATTATTTATGATGGTACCTTTTTAGATTGTAGCCTCCAAATCTGCCTGTCTGACTTCCTCAGGCATGAGCTAGGGTAGTGTAACCAAGGGTAAGTAATGTTGCCTCTTGATGGAGGGAAACCCAAAGTGAGAATGGACAGGAAATAAATGAGCAGACCAGCATTTATCACCTGCAAAATTTAAGGGGAACACATGGGTTATTTTCAAGGCAATATTTTCCTTGAACAAAAGAAGTACAGCAAATTTTATTTAAGGAATCTGCACATATTCACATATAAAAGCACTTTAGGATAGGGCACATCTCTGAGCATGTTCAGCTTAAGGAGTACATTTATCTTTTAAGGTTATTGTTTAAGAAGCAAAGATGGCAGAAACATTTTAGAGCAGTCTTAGGTCCAGGTCATGAAACCCATGGAAGATAGGTTAGAATGATGGATCGTTTTCAGCCATGCTCATCTTTTCTCATAAAGATAGTGGGCAAGGACATCTCTGTGCCTGCTCAGCTTTTGTTAGAAAAGATGGCAGCTGGAATGCCTTAGCTGTTTACAAAATGTATAAAAATTGTAAGAGAAGCCGTAAAGGCAAGGCATTCCCCTGGCGTTAAAAAGCGACTGTGTTTTGGTGTTTAAAATAATGTCTTCTATGCCAAGACACCAAGGAGGATGTGTCTTGTCTTGATGCCAATTTTAAGTGTATCTGGAAAAAAAATACTATGGGAAAAGAGGAATATCTTAGTGAATTGAGCCAAGGGACATAAAGCAAAAACAGGAATCTTTTTGCTTCCAAGAAATTTAAATCTGTGCCTAGTTAACAATCACTTTGACTTCAAATCTGCAAAATTCTTTCTTGAAAATTTCATAACTGCTAAGGACTATGGTCTTCTACATGATGTCTCTGATTATTTGACTTTTGGAATGAGGCTACTGTTATCCTATCTCACTTTAATAGTTATTATGCTGAGTTTGTGGAACAGATAACTTGTTTTTTTAAAAATTCTTAGACTCCTAGCTTGGTAGAATGCACATCCAAGATATGGCCATATTACCTAGAGATCATGTACTCTGCATTTCATGACATTATTTTTGAATTGTCTCTTTCTGATGGTTTTGAGTAAATATCGCTGGTGAAGTTAGGATATAATATGGTAGTCATTAATTCAGTTCATGAAATTTTTCTAGGGAGCCTTTGCTTTTGATATATGATTAGATTACATTGTCTGATACCTTTAATTTATTTAGGACTATTTACATTACTTTGTCAATGCAGTGTGAATGTTAAGACATAATTTTTGGGAACAATTTTAAGAGAACTAGTTTGTAAACTGGCTTTTACATATAGGTCAACAACCCCAGATGACCTGCTATAAATTGTACTAAGAGTACAGCTGTTATTGTATACTCACCTATCTGAATACAACAGTCCTAATTTAGCTGTTTCTTGGAAGCCTTCTATCAGATGTCTTCCAGAACCTAAATCCTCACAAATGCTTGGCCATGCTCTTCCACTGAGCTACCTCAGAGACCTCAGTCTTGAGTAGATAAATATGAATCTTATCCTTAATACTAAGAGAAAATTCTTTATACTCACAAGGCATGGCTGCCCAAGCACATTATCTCAGTACCCATGAGGCAGAGGCAGGAGAATCATATGCTAGAGCTCAGCCTAGGCAATAAAATGAAACTCTGTCTGAAAAAGTAACAAATATACTTATTATATACACTATAGTAGATTCTTTAGACACAGCTGAAATAATATGGTTTTTAGATCTCTTAGATGTAGTTTCTGAAGTGTTAGCTGGCCATTCTTATCACTCAGTATATGCTTTCCTGTCTCAATTAGGTTTGGCATGAACCAGAAGATCTGAAGGAGTTGCAAAAAGTTTGCCATTTAACTTTATTGAAGAAAATTAGTTTCAACCAAGAGTAGCTATCCAATACTGGAATCAGAATGAGGCTATGGATAAGTTATCATACTGTTAATAGAAAAGAAAAGCAAACAGTGTAATACTTTTACTTATTTCAACAATTAATGGGATTTAAATATAAAATTATATGGATCAATTAGTTTATGCTGCAAAATTCTTTGGCATTCATTGAACTAATATTTATATTTGATTATATACAATAAAATCCACTATACTTACTATGTAAATTAATCCAATGAACTTTGATTGTTTCTCTCTGCTATGAACAGAGATGACAAATTCAAGCTGATTTGGAAAATTATTTCATCAGTGAGAGACAAATGTGTGCAAACACAAATGAAATGTTATATGGTACAAATCAATTTCAGACTGAAATAATATAATTTGTATATATGAATAAGTTTCCTATAAATAACAGCAACACAAAGTCCAAGCCCCATTTTTACATTTTTATCAGACTATGATATAATAAGATATGCTATGTGAAAGATCCCTCACATCCATCCCAGGGGAGCGTGCAGAGGCAGGCAGGCAGGCACAGGATAAGATTATTATAAGGTTTATTAGAGGAGCCATATTTCCCCTAAGAGGGAGCACATGGCACCCTTCACTCTCCAGGTAGCAGAAGAGAACTGGGGGGTAGGAAGTGAGGTAGATGGGAGCTCAGATGGGGAGAGAGAGGGGCCAGCTGGAGGGCAGGAACTCCAGGGCAGGGAGGAGCTCAGATCTGGGTGGAGGTGAGGACCAAAGGTGGGCATAATGCTTACACTATGTAACACTATATGCTAATGCTAGTTGCTTACAATAAGATTCCATTTGTAAAATTACAAAAATAATATTTGGAAGAATAGTGAACAAGAATAGCTTGTTCACTATTCCTTATTTAAGTTGACTTACATATACACAAATAAAAACTAACTTTTATGTGTTTAATATATGCTAGTTTTATGGTAAGTGTTTTATTAATTTTATTTTCTTTACATATAGAATCTTTTTTATGCTGATCACTGAGTAAACCTGCGGCTGCTATCTGGCTTGATGAGATTGCACAGTTTTTTTTGATATTTATGAGAATAAATTTATTTATATTGTGAAAATACTGTACAGAAGGGTTACAATTACATG
The DNA here is from genome assembly GCF_000151885.1 of Dipodomys ordii. Lineage (NCBI taxonomy): Eukaryota > Metazoa > Chordata > Mammalia > Rodentia > Heteromyidae > Dipodomys > Dipodomys ordii. Next base: position 13,408,133 of record NW_012267264.1, read on the forward strand.
GGCAAGATAATGAGTACATTTCTTATCAAACATTGTTGCCTCCTTTGTTTCTCCTTACCATCCCCTGCCCCTGTGCCAAAGTTGTAAAGTTTGTTTTTTCGACATAACGACTTATACATCTCATTGTTGCCATGGGTTCACCTGTATCCCTATTTAAACAATTTGTTTTTTTTTCCTTCCCCTCCACAAATTATACCAACATCAAAAACAGTGAAAACAGGGATTATACTGTGGGGGAGGGACATACAAAGCAACAAAGAAATACCTTATAAATATGTTAGAAACAATAGCAAGAAAGAAAAAAAAATTGAGTCCTTATCTTGGGGTTCATTTTGCCTAACATCAACTTGTCTGATCGTTTCTGCTTGTCTCAGACATACTGGTTATTGCAAATAAGGAAACCATAGGACCTATGTTTCTTTGGGTCTGGCTTACTTTACTTAATATAATTTTTCCAAGTCTTTCCATTTCCTAACAAATGGGGCAATGTCATTCTTTCTGATGGAGGCATAGAATTCCATTGTGTACATATACCCATGAAGAAATGCTCAACCTCCCTAGCCATAAAAGTAATACAAATCAAAACAACATTGAGATTCCACCTCACCCCAGTTAGAATGGCTATAATCAAGAACTCTAATAACAACAGATGCTGGAGGGGTTATGGACAGAAGGGAGCCCTACTGCATTGTTGGTGGGAGTGTAAACTTGTTCAACCACTTTGGAAAGTAGTATGGCGGTTCCTCAAAAGACTCCACATAGAGCTCCTCTATGACCCAGCAATCCCACTTTTGGGCATTTACCCAAATGATCACAAACAAGACCATACCAAAGCTACCAGCACAACTATGTTTATTGCAGCATTATTTACTATAGCTAAGATATGGAACCAACCCAGATGCCCCTCAGTAGATGAATGAATCAAGAAATGTAGTATATACACACAATGGAATTCTATGCCTCCATCAGAAAGAGATTGCACAGTTTGCTTGATCATCAGTGATAGTCCATCTACACCTGAAGACAGAGTTGATTCATTAAACAATGGTATTGAACATCATTTACAGACCAGATACTGCTGCAAATGGTAGGATTTTGCAGTGAAAATATTATACAAAGCAATAAACACTATCGTCACCACTGCATCAACAGCAATATTTATATACCGAATGTTCATAAATATCTGTAAAAATATGGTAAATAGGATAGGAAAACTGTGTAGGTTTATAATTTCTTTTTTTCATTTATACATGCAGTTTCTATCCTCCAGAACAAAATGGAAGACTAGAATAAGAAACTTTTGTTTTTATGGTCTATTTTATGTTGAATTGTGATAGGTCGTTAGTACTTTTTAATTTTTTCAAACTGGGACCTTTTTCTATGTAGCATAAAACCACCATCACAATTAGTAAGTTAGCACTGATTGTTTACTTCCATCTCTTTCAATTTCTGAAGTTTTCTCAATGAAATTCTTAATAACAAAAAGCATTTTAACTGGAAACATGCATTGCATTAAAATGTCTTTTTAAAGTGTTCTTTAATTAAAACAACTTTTTCAGAACTGGAGATATAGATTAGCCATAGAGTATGTGTCCAGCATATGCAAGGTCTCACGTTTAATCTCAGCACTCAATGAAAACCTGTCTAGGCTAGCGTCTACTTTTGACCCTCCAGATCTCAACATCTTGACAGGAGCCTTTGGCATCTGCCTAAAAATGGAAATTTTAATAGTTTCAAAATCTACTACCGAGGGACATTTTAGTAACTTTAAGTAACTTCTAATTTGGAGAAAATTGGCTTGTTTTATCCATTTTCCTTTTGAATTGGTCTTATGCCTGAGTTTTCATTTTGAAGATATGAGATTTAAAGAATTTATGGTCATCAAGGCTAATAGACACATGAAGAAATGCACAACCTCTCTAGCCATAAAAGAAATGCAAATCAAAACAACATTGAGATTCCACCTCACCCCAGTTAGAATGGCTATAATCAAGAACTCTAATAACAACAAATGCTGGAGGGGATGTGGACAGAGGGAACCTTACTGCATTGTTGGTGGGAGTGTAAACTTGTTCAATCACTTTGGAAAGTAGTATGGAGGTTCCTCAAAAGACTCCACATAGAGCTCCTCTATGACCCAGCAATCCCACTTTTGGGCATTTACCCAAATGATCACAAACAAGACCATACTAAAGCGACCAGCACAACTATGTTTATTGCAGCATTATTTACTATAGCTAAGATATGGAACCAACACAGATGCCTCTCAGTAGATGAATGGATCAAGAAATGTGGAATTCTATGCCTCCATCAGAAAGACTGACATTGCCTCATTTGTTAGGAAATGGAAAGACTTGGAAAAAATGATATTAAGTGAAGTAAGCCAGGCCCAAAGAAACATAGGTCCCATGGTTTCCCTTATTTGCAATAACTAGTACATGTCTGGGACAAGCAGAAAAGGTCAGATAAGTTGATGTTAGGTGAAATGAACCCCAAGATAAGTATTCAAATGTTTTTTCTTTCATGAAATTGTTTCTAACATATTTATAAGATGATTTCTTTGTTGCTTTGTATGTCCCTCCCCCACGGTATAACCCCTGCTTTCACTGTATTTGATATTGGTATAATTTATGGAGGGGAAGGGAAAAAACAAATCATTTAAATAGGGATACAGGTGGACCCATTGCAACAATGAGATGTACACGTCATTATGTCGAAAAACTGAGCTTTGGGGGGAGCGAAAGGGTGGGAGGGGAAGGGGAAACAAAGCAGGAGACTACAATGCTTGATAAGAAATGTACTCGTCATCTTGCCCATGTAATTGTAACCCCTCTATATGGTATTTTCACAATAAAAAATGCAAAAAAAAAGAATTTATGGTCATCAAAAGTGGACCAAAAATTTAGAAATTTAGACATAAACTAGTCAATTGCAAATATAGACTGAATTGTTAGGCTTTTTTCAGCTGTTTTTTTTTTTGAGGAAAGTTCTCACAGACTAGTTTGGAACTTGGTAGGTAGTGTAAGCTGGCCTTGAACTTGTGAATCACATCTCAGACTCACAAATGCTATGATAACAAGCAGCTGCTACCATTCCCAACTTACAACTCTAAGACTGCGTTCTAAATCATACGTTGGGCTAGGGAAGCTGCAGAACACTAGCACTGGTCACATCACAGGTATTTATTTTTACTTGTATGAAGCCAAAACAACCTATCCAGTAGCTCTATTCAATGAATGTGACTTTATTATTTCAAATCCTGTCATGTTTCTAATGGTTGCTAGAGGGCAGCAGAAGCCTGGAACAGGCAGGGGATATACATAAACTTGAATAGCCAACATTGCTCAGTCCTGACCTGGAAACCATCTCTAAGTATGTAGAAAGACAAGTTTGAGTTGAGAGTCCAGCAAAATAAATGAGGTACAGGATTACCATGAATGTTTAAGTGTGTGTGATGTGCTAATTCCTCAGATCTTTTGGGGGATTGAAACAAATGAAGATTAGGAAGAATCACCAAGTACAAACCAAAAGGCTTGGGTAACTAGGAGTCTATCTGAAGGAGAGGGCAGAGTTAATGCTATGTGGCAGTTTAAAGCACGTGTTATTGAGGCAGGGCAGAGTATCTTTTCAAGAATTTTGGATGTCAGAGGGGAATGACAATATGATTGACAGATGAATAGACCCTGTATTAAAAGAGTCCACTTGCAAGGTTAACAAGTGAAATTCAGATGGGAAGAGACCAGAGACATGGGAAGGTTAGAAGTTGGGAGGGGACACATTTTAGTACATAGGTTTATAACGTTTTGTAGTAGAAGGAACACCTGGTCAGAAGACCTAGGACTTGTATCTTTTTTTAAAAAAAAATCAAACAGTTATAGGACCATAAGTAAATCATTTACATTTATTGGAGTTTTGGTTTCTCGTAGACAAACTGGGGACCTGATACTGGATGAAATACAAGATCTTTGAAATTCAAGGACTGGGTTGATGGGTGTCTAGTCCACATGATCACCAGTAACACTATGTAGAGAAATTGAGACACCAATCTGCAATGATCCTTCTGTAATATCTGTCCTTGTCTGGTGTGACTAGCCTGCCAGTGTTGCAAACCTACCTTTCCTCTGTGTGTAAAGAACAGAAGCCAGCATACTTGACATTTCATACTGAGCATTTGCGTAAAAGGAAGAGAAAGAACAAGGTTTCCTGTGATTCTTTGATTCTGTTTTAAATAGACTGACGTGTGTCTTTGTAAAATCTTTAAAGGATTTGTAGGAGAATGCATTAAAATTCCCTAGTACAGCTTAAACATTTGAGTTGCTAACACTTTGGGTCAAGGAAGGCTTTAATAGATAATAAGGGTAGTTCAGATTTCTTTAACCAGAGCTTAGATTCCTGAATTCCAAAGTAAAAATAATGATGAATGCAATGTCAAAATGCACATCATTTCCATTTTTCCAACAGTCATTACATGACTCAAAGTAACTTTTGTTTTCAAAGGTCTTTTAAATTACCTATAATGTTATCTGAAAATGGAAGTTACTGCAATGTGATTTGCATGCCTTTATGGAAAGCTGTAGTTAATGCATAAATCTAAGGAGGCTATTTAGAATTACCAGAGTATAATGTTTGTTTTTTGATAACCTATTCTCTTGTGAATATTTTCTTGTAACGTGTAGATATTTAAAATTATCAAGCAACTTTAAAACTGTGTAGAGACAAACATTTGAACTTCTTTTTTTAATATAATTTAATACAAAAAATTGGACAAGATTTAGAATAACGTAGAGTCAAATTGATTTTTAAAGCTGCAAGATACCACATTGTCTGAAACAAGTGGTCCTTGACCTTTTTTCCCTGTAAAGAGATCTTTTAGCTATTTTTCTCTGTGATTCAACATTTTGAAATATTTTGTCCACTTACCCTCCACAAAACTTCTTCAATGATAATTAGGTTTTCCATTTTAAATTAATTGGAAACACAACTACTGATCTTTGTAACATGGCTGCAGCAAAACACCATCCTGATGTAATGAATTTCAACAAAACTTAAAAAAACCCTCTATCTTTTTGTTTTTTATATTTCTTCTTTTTTTAAAGTTTTTAATGAAAGTTTACTCTGAACACATACATCAGTTATGTTATAGTTTTGGAAATTTGAAACTATCTTTTGGTATGTCATACACAGATGACCCTGGGAATGAATACACACACACACACACACACACACACACACACACACACACACACACACACACACACATACACACATACACACTGGTTTAGAATTCGCTTTGGTTTCTCAGCTTGACAATGGTGGAAAAGAACATGTATTGAGATGAGTTGTCCTTCATGGTTTGAATTGTGAGCTCTGCCTGGGCTTGTGAGGTGCAGTGGAACTGTCTCGTGATGTTTGGCAGTGGCAGCCAGCTGCATGTGTTAGTCAGACATGGATTCCAGGGAAGACAATGGATAAGCTTCAGTGTGCTGTCTTTCCAGACTGTCATGTTTGGTAGGATAGGAGTATGAAATGCGTTTTTACTTATAGGATGGATTTACCACAATCTAAGCCCTTGGCATGTCTAGCAGCATCTGTACTTTCCCACAACTCTCTTAACGAGTCTTGTGCTTTCATTAGAGTACTGGCTGTGCCCTCTTTTGTAAGACTGTTCATTACAATTTATGGTGATGAGTGAAGTCCAGTTCATATTTCTCACAAAAGGTGAATGTAGACATCTGGGTTGATTGATTTTTTTCTTTTCTCCTTAGATGGCATTTAAACTAAACAGAAGTTTAGGAGACATTCTGGGTATCATATGCACAGAATTAAATTTTAGGTTTTTCCTCAAAAAATAATTTCCAAGTAATATTCTCTACTGTTTTTTTGAATCATTTGAGATTGAGAATTAGTGTGTGTCAATATGACTCTCAGAAGGTGTGGTTTATTACTTGAACTTTATTATTAAAAATGACTAATTTCTTATTCCACAGAAGCCAGATAGGAACATTGTATTTGTGTGCTTGTTTATTTCACAAGTAGGTATTCAAATCGAAGATTTTTAGAGTTAGAAGGGAAAATCTATTTTGAGCATCCTTCGACCACCAAAGAACAGTTGACATACTATTTTAGTCAGGAAGTACACTCTAACTTTGTCCCTCTCCTGGTTATATAAAATAAAATCTCTCTTACTATCCCTACCAACATGCTGGAGTTCCGTTATCAAAAAGATTTGTCAAATGAAAAGCTGTCACATTGGTGGGCAAATGCAATGATTTATTATTAGTACAACCAAGTCCATATGCTCTACTTTCTTTCCCAGGTTAACTAGTAGAGAATAGAGATGAGAACCAAGAAAGATAAAATTTGGAGAAGTAGTGAGATGGACAATGGGATTCAGGACACCCAAGTGACAAGCTATAACAACCAGATTTTTCTATGAAATCACTAGGAGCCTGGAATTGGTGGCATGTTAATGGAAAGACACTGACAGTAGTTTAGAAAATAATTTTACTTAGGAGAGTTTTCTAATAGTATCTGCATTCTGAGGAAAGCCATGTCCTTTAGTATGGATGTTATTCTCAAGTGCCGTGTTTTTATTCCTGCTTCAGATGCTGGCTTACTAGAGGGACCCTCTCTGTTAAACCTTGCTTTTAAAATTGCAGTCACCACTACAGGAAAATTTAAATTCAAATTTATATTTCATAAGACCAAATAATGAAAGAATCTTAAATCTTTGCTTTCTGTCCCTATCCAAAGACTAGAGAAGGTCCTTGTCCAAAACAGAATCAAATTGATTTCACTGAGTATACTTTGTCTTCCTTAGACAACAGGACTTTCCAGGGTTTTTAAAGAATTCTGTAGCTCATCCCGAGTCAGTTTGTGACTGACTCTGGCTCTGAAACAAGTTTCCTGTACCTTCTCAGATGTTTAACTCAAAAGGCAGGCATCCTGAAAAATGAAAAATAAGCTTATAATGATAGAAACTCTATCCCACATTTGTTTGTCAAAGGCTTTTCATGGGTCAGGTGCATTCATGTGTCAACTACAGATTTTAAGGTGATGGCGACTGTCACCTATACAGAAGTTTTGGGCACTGGTCAGGATTATCCAGAAGTGCACCTGGATTCAAATTCCATACTTTCTTTTTAGTATCTGGGTAGGCTTGTCTTCTTTATCTGTATGCTGTAGATAGGATGTGAGATGAGAGACTGGTGTGGTGGGGTTATGGAAATATTGGCCAAAGGCTATAAAATTTTTGTTAAGAAGAATTAGTTCAAGATATTTGTTATTCACTATGGACTTTTTTGGTGACTATTGTTGACAGCAATGTATTGTATTTTTGGAAATGATTGAAAGTAGGTTTTAAGTTTCATCATCACAAAAATGTATAGTAGGTAATGTGTATATTATGTGGTTTGATTTAGCTTTTCCACAATATACACATATTTTAAAACATAATGTAGTATTTGATGAATACATACAGTTTTGTAATTTAAAATGAAAGCATCTAGATAATGACTTAATATCTAATAGATTGTTATGGGTAGTAAAGGAAAGGAGCATGTGGCAGCTGGAATGGCCACTTCTATCAGCTGGACTACGGAGTTACTGGCCTTATGCTTGTGGGTCTTGGCCGGCTGACCATGAAGAACTTTCTGGAGCATCAACATCAGATTTCTCTGAAATGAATCAGACAAACTAGATGAATCAGAACAAGCATAAGACTACTCAATAATCAGTATGAATATAGACACATATAGAAAAATACATGTCCCCCCATACTAAAATGACTTAAATGAGCACCTATAATTTTTTTTTACTAACATATTTTAGGTCAGTTGTGGGGCTTGAACTTAGGGCCTGGGTATTCTCCCTGAGCATTTTTGCTCAAGGCTAGTGTTCTACCACTTTGAACCACAGGACCACTTCCAAGTGCCTGTAATTTCTTTAACATTTGAACATCTAGTCTTAATCTACTCTTCCTGCTTTCTAGATAATAAAGACTAGAAAACCAGTTATAGAATCACCTCCATTTTCTATCAGTTTCAAATCTGGATCAACATTCCACTTCTGTAAATTCTCCCTGAACATGAGCCTGCATCCCATTTTTTTGCTTACAGTCACTGGCTATGCTGCCATACAGTTCCCAATCCTTCCTGGTCCTCCATATGGTAACAAGCCATTAAAGCCAATCTCCCTTGGATAAAGTCATGATGGTGTTTGGTTAGAGGGCATAAACATGAGAAGTGAACAAGTCAGTCCTTGTTTTAATGCTCATTGAGTATTATGTATTCAGCCTTTTAGAGATTGGTAGGCAAAGATAAGGAAACTCAGAGGTTCTGCAGTTGGGAGGTGGTTAAGGTTTTTTTTTTTTCTCTGTGCTCTAAGGCCCATTCACTACTACAACACATTTCTCTGCTTTGATTCATCTCTGCTTCTCTTCCATCCCTCTGTTTAAGAGGTAACTTTATTTGCTCCTGGGATTCTGACTCTGTCTTGATCTATGTTTAAATAAAAATTCCCTTCCTTTAAGCAGCATTAAAAAAATCAATTGTTAATCCTTTTCATTTACGTAGAGACTTGTTAGGTGAAAGACCTTCAAATTTTCTTTCTTTTACTATCTCTTTAGTCTTTTGATCATGGTAAAATTCCCTTTAATCTTTTGAAGTATCATTGACTGAAAGGCTATGATGAAGAATATTAACTTAGCTCTATTACAAGATAAGGTAGCTGGAAGACAAGAGACAACCTACAATTCTAAGCTCGCCCCAGGACAGAGCTGTGTGAAAATGTGAGCCCAAGTTTCAGCCTCCTGATGAAACCATCAAGTCCACTGCTCAAAACCTGGATACTCTGGATGCCAGAGTATCCCCATGCAGATTGCTAGCTATTAAGTATAAGCTTCTATATGTATAACTATATGATTGCTTTAACCAGTCTTGATTTCATAGATATTTGAGTGATTTTAAATGATTGTCTAAAACAAAATAAACTTTTAAACATTAGTCTTTTAATGGAAGTTTTGCCTTGATATTACTACTTTTATACTTGCATCTTTTTGTTACTTTCATCATTTTTTAATTGGCTTTTTTTTTTTTTTTTGGGTCCGGTCGTGGGGCCTGAACTCTGGGCCTGGGCACTGTCCCTCAGCTCTTCAGCTGAAAGCTAGCGCTCTACCACTTGAGCCACAGTGCCACTTCTGGCTTTTTTGTTTTTGCTTATGTGGTGCTGAGGAATCGAACCCAGGGCCTCAGGCATGCAAGGCAAGCACTTTAACCACTGAGCCACCTTCCCAGCCCCCTTAATTGGCTTTTAAAAATGAAAACGTTTTGGCTTATATTTGGTTTATATAAATATGCTCAGGTTTATATACTCAGTCCCTGACGTGCAACTGTCACCCCTCTGTGCATCACATTTACAGTAATATTTAAATAAAGAAAAATATGTTGAGGTTTTTAGAACACTGTGTTTTCCAAACTGGTTTTAAACTAGTAGGCTTACACAAACACAACAGAAGTTTTCAATAAAATTCTCTGAATTTTATCTTTGTCAATAAGCCCTATGTTCAGTACAACCTAATATTAACTTCATACTCCCAATCTAAGATGATGTTTAAAGCTTTTAAGATGTTAACTTTTGAATTTAACCAAAACCCTTTTGTCATGGATTAGTGTTGTGAAAGTGTTGCAATACAACGGTGCATTTGGTTGATTTCTTTCTATACAAACGAGTCACGAATAATATAAATGAGCTTCGATTAGATCAGATATGACAAGGATTAAAGAATGATGAGATGCACACAAAAGGGGTGATTAGTATTGCTCTTGCCGTGTAATGCATTACACGATCTCACCCATTGAAACAACGGATTGTCCTTCAGGATATCAAAGAGTTTTAGCAAATAACATGATGGTAAATATATATTCCTGTATCCTTTAGCAAATTGTGAGACTGCCATCACAATGTTGAGAAATCTTTTCAAGTCTCAAAGAACATCTTGGTGCCAGAATTCGATGAGAATGTACACACCTTATCCTTGGTAACAGGGACTGTGTATTTTATTGTTCTTTTAGTCTGCAGTACAGTTCTGTGATGACACATAAGCGGTTGGATTTCTGAGTACTTAGCTTAAAGTGGGCCAGGAATTCTTCTACCCTTGGGGGTATTCATAGGATTCTAATGGTTCTGTTTGATCTACCATGTTAAACACAAATGAAATAAATCACGAGAAATACACATAGTGAGTATATCAAAGAGTTATTTCTACTTCTGGGCATAAGGCAGTTGCTAAGCAACCTGTGTCGGACTTTATGGTCATCTGTTAGGAGAGACACAAATTCAATATGCACTGAAGACACATAACGTTGTAAATGTGCACTCCCCTCCCCCCAAAAAAATCAAAACACCTGCAGTGGACTCAAGAAAAGCTGCTTGAATAAAAGCATAATGTGTGAAGGAAATGAGGCATTTATTTGCATAGGGGAGCAAGGAAAGTGGCCAAAAATGATGCATATTCATGACCAGGTAGTAACAGAAGATAAATGAATTGTTGCATAAGTTGTTTCTGTATCTGTGATGTGACTATCTGTGGACTGAGGTGACCTCACAGCCCTGCTGTAAACTTTCCAACAGCTATGTATCTTTGGAGTTTGCAATTTCATTGGTTTACAAGATTCTTTCATGTCTACATTCAATATCTCAAGATATGAAGTCTAAAAATTAGGAGAAGTTTTTAAAAGATGAGAAAAATTTGGGATTGGTTCCAGGTTAAGTTTAAGAACTCTCCCCAATGCACAACGTGTGAAGGATATGGTTTTTGCTTCTAAAATGAATTGAAGGCTTTTCTTCCTTTTTCAGGATACATGTATATTTTCTGCACCAGGGGCATCGTTGAAATGGTAAAGCATGGGCTGAATAAGCACGAGACCTTGAGTTTAAAGCACCATTACCGTCACCGAAAACAAACATACTTTTAAAATTTCTAGTATAAGAATATTACCTGCTTGATTTTACAATGTCATTCTGCTTTATTTTCTAGAATTGTGTTCAGTTGTAAGGTTTCTGTACCTGCCATTTGCAAGCCACTTAACCACAGGACAAATTTTTTTGACCTCTGTGAACCTCAGGTTTCCTAAATAAAAAACATGGTCATAAAATAGCAATCTCATGGAATTGTGGGAATCTAACAAGATCATATTTATAAATCCTTCGTAGAAACCACGTGTTCCTTTGGAGATAATTATCAGTACTTTATAGAAAAGGTTATTAAGACTTATTGTAGTTTAGCTACTAAAGGCATAGAAAGCAGTTGTAAAGGAGAAAGTACATTATGATTTCTATTGTGTTGTCTTCTTTTGAGAAAATAATTATATTCAGTTAGGATTGAAGTCATTATTAAATTCAAAATTTAGAAATATTACATTCAATGTTTAAAGTATAGATGGTAGCCTGAATTAGGAAGAGTTGTCTAGGGAAACAGAAACAGTAGAATATATAATGTGTGTGTGTGTGTGTGTGTGTGTGTGTGTGTGTGTGTGTGCATGTGCGTGTGAGCCTGAATGTTGAAACTTGAGAAGGACAACAGGTAAGTGGTTTAATTCCTGGTAGAACCCAAAGACCTGAGAAGCAGGAATGTCAATGCATGTGGTGTCAGGGAAGATGGCTGCCCCAGCTCAATCTCTACCTTTTGTCTTTCCTCCATCTTTTCTTTCTTTCTTTCTTTCTTTCTTTCTTTCTTTCTTTCTTTCTTTCTTTCTTTCTTTCTTTCTTTCTTTCTTTCTTTCCTTTCTCTCTCTGTCTCTCTCTCCTCTCTCTCTCTCTGTCTCTCTCTCTTTCTTTCTTTGTCCGGTCATGGGGCCTGAACTCTGGGCCTGGGTGCTGTCCTTCAGCTCTTCAGCTCAAGGCTAGCGCTCTACCACTTGAGCCACAGCGCCAGTTCCGGCTTTTTTCTTTTTGCTTATGTGGTGCTGAGGAATCAAACCCAGGGCCTCATGCATGCAAGACAAGCCCCATTCTTTTTTTTAATATGTTTTTTTAATTGTAAAAATACTGTACAGAGGTCTGGGAAGGTGGCTCAGTGGTAGAGTGCTTGCCTTGTATGCATGAGGCCCTGGGTTCGATTCCTCAGCACCACATAAGCAAAAAGAAAAAAGCCGGAAGTGGCGCTATGGCTCAAGTGGTAGAGTGCTGGCCTTAAGCTGAAGAGCTGAGGGACAGTGCCCAGGCCCAGAGTTTAGGCCCCACGATTGGCCCCCCCCAAAAAAATACTGTACAGAGGAGTTACAGTTACATGAGCAAGGTAATGAGTACATTTCCTATCAAGCATTGTTGGCTCCTTCTTTGTTTTTCCCCTATCATACCTTTCCTCCCACCTCCACAACTACACTCCCTCCCAGACCCCCACCCACCCAAATTGTAAAGTTTGTTTTTCAACATAATGTCTTGTACATCTCATTGTTACAATGGGTCAACCTCTATCCCCAAATTAGAGAAGTGTATATACAAGATGCAGGGCACCAATATCAAATACAGTGAAAACAGGGGTTATACCGTGGGGGAGCACTCCATCTCTTCTTCTATTCAGTTTCTCAACAGACTGAAAGATTGCCACCTATATTGACAAGAGTCATTTTTATTTAGTTTACCAATTCAGAATAATTCCTTCCAGAAATAAACTCACAGACATATCCAGAAATTGAAAAGAACACTTTATTAGCCATCTGGATAAAATTAGCCACCACTCAGCTTTCTTTTTCTTTTATTCGTTCCTGCAGTAAGTATACAGTGCCTGAAATTTGTTTGTAATTTTTTTTGTTTGTAAATCTTTCAGTAATGGAATTGTAATGTATTTAGTATAAGGATGATACAAAATCCGCATCATTACTCTGACATTTCTCATAGACTCAAGGAGGTACTTATTAGCAGAAATCAACCTTTTCTTTTTTTTTCTTTTTTTTTGGCAAGAATTCCTGGGTTCATGTTTGGCAGTTAGTTAAAAGACTGTTCATATTTTTCATGCTTCTGGGTTCAGTCATTTTGGAGAGCAGTTTTTTTTCTAGGTTTTATTATTTATTTATTTTGGGTCCAGTCGTGGGCCTGAACTCTGGGCCTGGGTGCCATCCCTCAGCTCTTCAGCTCAAGGCTAGCACTCTACCACTTGAGCCACAGCGCCATTTCTGGCTTTTTTTTTTCCTGCTTATGTGGTGCGGAGGAATTGAATCCAGGGCCCCATGCATGCAAGGCAATCTCTCTACCACTGAGCCACCTTCCCAGCCCATGAGAGAGCAGTTTTGATGAAGTAGATACTCCAAAATCCATTCCTTGAGGAGTTAAGGCCCATGTTTTTTAGGGTACCAGTTGTGTTCAGGTGTTCTCTCTATTTGTTTAGTAGCACTACCTACTCTACAGTAGGCACTATGTAAGGTTCTGGGAATGATGAGGTGAGCAAATAAACCTTGACCTTCACCCTTTCTACTGAAGCAATGGGAGAAATACATTAAAGTGATAAGTGCCTTGAAAGAAATGAATGATATAGGGATAAAGAGGTTGCTCCTGAGCAGGGTGAGTGAAGTGAGATGAAGCAGGAAAGATCTCTGAGCAGATGTTCTTTAGACTGAAACCATTCAGCATAACATGTGTACCTGGACCTCACAGATGCACCTGTCAATGACCTTTCCCTTCAGATTATGGCCAGACTTTCGAGTATGAGTAACACAACGTTGTCTTCCATTCCCTTTTTCCTTTATGAAGGCACTTAGATTTTACATTTGTTTTCTGAGGCAGATGTTTCATTTTTATTGATAGATGTTATGTCATCCTATAGTAAGCCAGTACTTTCATTTAATGAGGATTGTTTTCTTCTACATGTTTTAATTTCAATTCTTTAAAAATTAGCAAAAGTCATCTGTTAGTACAGATCAGGGAGGAGCAGCAATGCACAAATTAGCCTGTGGTTGTACAATTTTTCATGTTTGTTTTATTCTACCTTGATTGCCAGCTTCTCAAAAACAATTGAATAATGGTTCAAAGGGAATTGAGGAGGTTGTTTACACCATGCTAGTCACTCCATTTTCATCAAATTTTAGCACTTTCAAATTATTACATTATATGTATTTAAAGACAAGGCCCTGGTCAACAATAATAAGTGCTTAGGCAGGGGGGTGTTTTCAATTTGATTATCTTCAGAACACCTGTGAGTTATAACAGTAGGACTGTACTAATCTATCCACTTTAAACATTAATAGATTAACACTATTTATATATTTACACGAATAAAGCCTAAATTGCAGCCTTTCTAGTTTGATTAGGTGTTTTGAAATTTATAATCGGCACCCAACAAAAGCTAGAAAGATATTGTGAGAAAAATAGGCAAACAATAGGAAACAAAAGAAAATATCATGTTGCAACATCTGTGACCCATGTCTTGTCTGCTAAATGCATTACAGGTGGGCTGATTCTAAAACCTACCTAGGAGGGGCGCAAAAGTCAATCAGGTGTTCACATAAAGGAAATGATCAGATTTTGTTTTTCCTAAAGAACTTTTATTGCTCACCTTTAATTAAAAAAGCAACTTGTAACTATAAGCCCTCTGTCTTTTTAGCATTTTCAAATAAAAGAATAAAAAGTAGGCGTACACCTGTAATCCTAACTACTCAGGAGGCTGAGACTGAGGATTATAGTTCAAAGCCAGCCCAGACAGGAAAGCCTATGAGACTCTTATCTCCAATTAACCACTGGAAAACCGGAAGTGGTGCTGTGGCTCAAGTGGTAGAATTCTCTCCTTGAGCTGAAGAGCTCAGGGACAGTGCCCAGGCTCATAGTTCAAGCCCCATGACTGAACAACAACAACAACAAAAGAATAAAAAGTAATAGCCCCTGTTTTCACCGTATTTGATTCTGGTGCCCTGCTTGTATATACATTTTTCTACTTTGGGGAGGGGAAGGGAAATAACAAAATGCTGAAACAGGGTTATACCCATTGTAACAATGAGATGTACAAGACACTATGTTGAAAATGAACTTTACAACTTGCAGGTGGGGGGGGAGGGAGGAGTTGGGGAGGTGGAGAGGGAAGGGATGGTAGGGGTAAAACAAAGGAGGAGGTAACAATGCTCTATAGGAAATGTACTCATTACCTTACTCATATAACTGTAACCCTGCTGTACAGTATCTTTACAATAAAAATAAAAAAGTAATATGAATCTGTTTTCTATTTATAAAGATTACACAAAGGCATACCTATAAAACATAAAGTAAGAAATTAGACTGAGGATTGAAAAATAAATGTTCGGATTACATATTCTCATATCTTTCAGATTCTATGTATTTCTAAATCATTATGTATATGTTATCCATAAACACTCATAATCCTATTTTACGTTCTTTTTGTATATACTTAAATAAAACTATATATAAATAGTTAAATATATGTCTGTATATGTAAATACACTGGCAAGACATTTTGAAACCATTATGAAAAGAATATAATGTGACTTATAGAATGAAAATTTTAAGATAAATCATTTAAGGAATTTTCTTGTGGTTTTGTTGGCATTTTGGCCAACAAAAGACTTGTAAGACTTGGACTTACAGCAGCAATTTAAGTATATCTGATTAAATGATTGTATTTATCTTTGGCTGACTAGTAGGAACATGAAATACTGATGTATTCAACTTGACCTTCTCATTGATCCAAATCAATTATTCTATATATATTTCTTTGTAGTCATCTCATTAATAGCCCAGTGGAGATACACTCATTTTCTTTTTTTTTTAAATTTTTTATTGTAAAGATACTATACAGAGGGTTACAGTTACATGAGTGAGGTAATGAGTACACTTCCTCTTGAACATTGTTAGCCCCTCCATTGTTTCCCCCCTACCATCCCCTCCCTCCCTCCTTTCCCCGAAGTTCTTTTTTTTTTTTTTGATTGTGATTAAGTGATTACATAATTTCTAAGTCACAAGTTCATTCTAACTTTCCTGGAGCAAATTGTCTATTACAGTCTGTAATATATAACAGTGTTCACATGTTATACACCATACATGTGATCAGCAGCATGGGGATATTTAGTAGTGGTTCAACCAGATGAGCAGGAGTTCTTTGTTTCTTAAGTCCTGTTAGTTTTATCATATCACCTAACATTTTGGATTTATCATCCACTTATCAGGGGGACCATGTACCGTTTGTCTCTTCGCTCTTGGCTTACCTCGCTCAACATGATTCCTTCTAGCTCCATCCATTTCCCTGCAAATGCCATTATTTTGTCATTTCTAATGGCTGCATAATATTCCATTGTGTATAGATACCACAATTTTTGGATCCATTCATCTGTCGTGGGGCATCTGGGTTGTTTCCATATCCTAGCTATTGTGAACAGTGCTGCAATAAACATGGAGGTGCATGTGTCCTTGTATATTGGTTCCTGTTGTTCAGGGTAGATGCCTAGAATTGGTATGACTGGGTCGTAAGGGAGGTCAATCTTTAGCTTTCTAAGGACCCTCCAGACTGCTTTCCAAAGTGGTTGTATAAGTGTACATTCCCACCAGCAGTGTAATAGGGTTCCTCTTTCTCCACATCCCCTCCAGCATTTGTCCTTGGCTGATTTGTGGATGTGGGACATTCTCACTGGGGTAAGGTGGTATCTCAGGGTTGTCTTTATTTGCATTTCCTTTACCACCAGGGATGATGAACATTTCCTCATGTGTTTCTTTGCCATTTTTATTTCTTCATTTGAGAAGTCCCTCTTTAGTTCCCTTGCCCATTTAGTAATTGGTTTGTTAGGTTTGGGAGGGATTAGTTTCTTGAGTTCCCTGTATATACAGGATGTTAACCCCTTGTCTGATATATTGCTGGTAAATATTTTTTCCCAATTAGTTGGTTGTCTTTCTAGCTTAGTTGCGATAGATTTAGCTGTGCAGAAGCTTTTTATTTTAAGGTAGTCCCATTTGTCGAGTCTCTCTCCAACTTGTTGTGACCCTGGGACTCTGTTCAGGAAGTTCCTTCCTGTGCCTATTAGTTCAAGTGTCTCTCCTACTCTGTCCGGCAGTAGTTTCAGAGATTCAGGTTTAATGTTAAGGTCTTTAATCCATTTTGAGTTGATGTTGGTGCATGGTGATAGGCTGGGGTCCACTTTTAGTTTTCTGCATGTGGCTGCCCAGTTTTCCCAGCACCAGAGGTTGAAGAGGCTGTGTTTCTTCCATTGTATGTCTTTGGCTCCTTTGTCGAATATCAGCTGGCTGTAGGCCTGTGGATTTATTTCTGGATCTTCTATTCTGTTCCATTGGTCTTCGGGTCTGTTTTTGTGCCAGTACCATGCTGTCTTTGTTATTATAGCTCTGTAGTAGAGTTTGAAGTTCGGCATGGATAGCCCTCCCATATTGTCTTTATCCCCTAGAATTGTTTTGGCTATTCTAGGTCTTTTGTTGTTCCATATAAATTTTTGGACTGTTTTCTGTATTTCAGTGATGTACGTCATTGGGATTTTAATAGGAATTGCATTGAATTTGTATATTAGTTTTGGAAGTATTACCATCTTTACTATATTAAGTCGGCCTATCCAGGAGCATGGGAGGTCTTTCCATTTCCTAGTGTCTTCTGCAATTTCTTTCTTTAACTTTTTATAGTTCTCATTAAATAGTTCTTTTACATCTTTGGTTAGGTTAATTCCTAAATATTTTATTTTTTGGGAGGTTATTGTGAATGGGGTTGCTTCCTTTATTTTCCTCTCTTCCTGTACGTTATCAGTGTATAGGAAGGCAACTGATTTTTGTGGGTTTATTTTGTATCCTGCTATTTTGCCGAAGTGACTTATGATTTCTAAAAGTTTGGGGATGGAGTTTTTGGGATCGGATACACTCATTTTCTAAGAATAATCCTAGCTTTAATTCAAAATGATCGTCTCTATTTAATGAATTCATTAAAATATCTGGACACCATTTTAAGAATAATTAGACAAGGGAAGAAGTGCTTCCCAATTGTGATGTGGCCCCTGTTGCTTGAAAAGTCTCCTCAGTTTTTTTTAGGTGTGATACCATTGGGTGAGTGCATGGGAAAAGCCTGACTGGATAACTGGCAAGTTTTGTTTATTGTTTCTGTTCTGGAGGCATAATTCTTCAGAGTTTGGACTTTGGAGCACTCTTCTAGGAATTATCTATTTTGGAGAAAGCATAAGTGATAGTGTTTATTTTCTCTTTTCCTTCTCTGCAGTTTCAAACTCATGAAAAAAAATACCACAATAGTATTCTTGTAACCTGGTTCCTTGAAATGAAAGGAGTTAATAGGTGGTAATTACTTAATGATTTGCTCAAAGAGGAAGTATAAACACACACACACACACACACACACACACACACACACACAGAGTTTACTTGGGTATATGTTTTCAGTGTGTATCCTTTCACATTAGGGTAGTTGTCAGCAGCTACTGTCTAGACAGCTTGAGTTGAATAGCTCTTAAGAGTTTCTGGGTAAGCTGGGAAGGTGGCTCAGTGGTAGAGCACTTGCCTTGCATACCTGAGGCCCTGGGTTCTATTTCTCAGCACCACATAAGCAAAAAAAAAAGCCAGAAGTGGTGCTGTGGCTCAAGTGGTAGAGCACTAGTCTTGAGCTGAAGAGCTGGGGGACAGCGCCCGGGCCCAGAGTTCAGGCCCCATGACTGGACCAAAAAAAAAAAAAAAAGATGAGCTCTTTGGGCTGGGAAAGTGGTTCAGTGGTAGAGCACTTGCCTTGCATGCCTGAGGCCTGGGTTCGATTCCGCAGCACCACATAAGAAAAAAGCCGGAAGTGGTGCTGTGGCTCAAGTGGTAGAGTGCTAGCCTTAAGCTGAAGAGCTGAGGGACAGTGCCCAGGCCCAGAGTTCAGGTCCCACAACCGGACCCCCCCCCCAAAAAAAAAGAGTTTCTGGGTGAGAGTCTGACCATTTTCCCCACCCTTTTGACCGTCAAGGGAAAGGAAGCCAACAGAAGCAATAGGGTGGGGTGGAGGGAGATTTTTCTTCATTGAAGGTGCTGCTTCCATTCATGGAAATGTATCTATTATTGAAAACAATTACAGTGTTGTCCAAATTTCTATTGGTGTGGTCACTCTTCTTTGATTCTATGAAAAAATTATTTTTTATTCTATTTTATTTTACTTTTCATCAAAACACAGACATTTGTGCTGAAACCTGTTCAGGATTTGTTAGAACATGTATGTTCCGTTCTCACTTCTGGGAATTTGTTAAATATTCCACACTAGGTGTTCTTGAAATCAATTGGAATAGGAACAGGTGGTAGAGCTGCCCTGTTTCTCACTACTGTGTCTACTGTGAGTCCCATTAGAGGTACTCAGATGATGAGCTTCATTTTTCGTGTCCCAAACTTTACTTGTTTCTTCTCTAGCTCCCTCCTGTTTCCCCGTCAATATCCATCAGCTTATGACCCTCTCCCCCAATCTAAGAGTATTAGGAGAGGATTCAGATTCCATGAGTCATTGATTCTGAGGGGCAGTGTGGAAATGGGCCAGGCACCTCCCTATAAAGCATTTCTCATTTTGCTTTGGTCTTATCTTTTTCTCTCTCTTGGTTGCAATGTTTTGAACTTCATGGTGTTTCTTTGTTGCTGTTGCTGAATGTTTTGTGCTTGTTTGATTCACTGCAGTGGAGGTTGAGAGAGGAAGTGTTATGTACCAGTTTTTATTCACCATCTTAGCTCAGAACTCCCCCAAGTTTTTGTTAGCCAGGAAAGATCTCTACTCATTGTACAAAAATTTCTTCTAATCTGCAAATAGAAGATTAGGTAGGATACATTATCATGTGAACAAGTATTTAATTACATTAGAGATGCAAATATTTTTGGAGATTATACTTTTGTAAACAAGGCAATCTTGTTATAATGGAGGATTTGTGATAACTGCAATGTAAAGGAGCCTCAGAGGAAAAATTAAAAAGATGGAGTATGCATAGAATACAATGGATATCAAAGACCTTGTGTAAAATCACAACGTGGTACATTCTGTAACAATTCCTTTAAATGTCTAGCTTACTTTTCATTTCTCTGAACTGAAGAAACATTGTCTCAGACTGACACACTTCTGAATGTTTTAAATCTCTAACAATCAAAAGCACACTTGGTAGAGAACTAATTTCACACCTGAGGCATTAAAACCCAGAGTCTGTATTCATTGTTTATTTTACATAATGTAAAACAGCATGAACCATGATGTATTATACAGTGGATGAATGGGGATTGTAGAAAACAGGGAATCATTTTATATTCACACCTGGGAGATGACATTTTATCTATTAGAAGTTGTTCTGATATATCAAATATAATGATTCTTTTTCATTCAACTGAATTTTTGTCACTAACATCCATTATGGAATAAAAGATTTACATTTTTTGATTGTATTTTTCAACAGTGTGGTGGTAATGTTATGAGTCACTGTGATATCAATATGGATGCCTAATAAACCAGCCTTTGTTTTAAATATGGAATGCATAAAAGTAAGATATCATCATAAAAATACTGAGTTATAAAATGACAGTAGATTTTCTAACTTCTTGGGACAATTAAAAATAAGCCTTCAGCAATACAATGATTCATTTCTTATTATAAAACTTTGATGTCATTGGTAATTTCTGGTTTAATTCCTGGATGTAAATGTGTACTGGTATTGCTCAATTTAAATTCTTTCATGTATTAGTGAATTAATATCAGTGAAATAAATACTTATAGCTTGATCTATTATTTATTTATTTATTTTTATTGTGAAAATACTGTACAGAGGGGTTACAATTACATGGGCAAGATAATGAGTACATTTCTTATCAAGCATTGTAGCCTCCTCCTTTGTTTCCCCTTCCCATCCCTTCCCATCCTCCCCCTGCCCCCCACCTAATCTTTTCCGCCTCCCCTCCGCTCCCCCCCCTCCCACCAAAGTTGTAAAGTTCATTTTCGATATAACATCTCATTGTTGCAATGGCTCCACCTGTATCCCTAGTTAAACGATTTGTTTTTCCCTCTCTCCTTCACAAATTATACCGACATCAAATACAATGAAAGCAAGGGTTATGCTGTCGGGGAGGGACATACATAGCAACAAAGAAATAATCTTATAAATGTGTTAGAAACAATCGCATGAAAGAAAAAAAAACATTTGAATATATATCTTAGGGTTCATTTCCCTAACATCACCTTATCTGACTTTTTCATTTCTATAGAGTCATTACTATTAACTCACAGTGGTTGGCATGCTGGTTCAACGTAGGAATTCTGGTTTAGAGTTCATTGGGATTGGCCATCTTGTGGAGCTGCTATTTCAAGTGAACTGCTCTGTTTTCATGGAGTCCAGTGGTTGAAGGAGGCTCAGCTGGAAGATGAAAGCTTCTGCTCAGTTTTTGAATCCTCAGCTTTCAATCCTTTAAGTAAAAATTTGCAGCAAGGAAGTTAAATATGGACAGTAGACAGAGGTGCAAAGTGATCTGTTTGTTGTTGTTGTTTGTTTGGGATGCTCTTGATTATATTCCTGCTTTTCCCATATCCTGTATTCCCATATTCTGTACATCAAAAGGCAAATTGTATTTTCTAGGCTCTTTTAATAGGTAGCTTCCAGGTAAGTATGCTCAATGGGAGGCACCTGTGGGAAAAAGAAAGTGAAAAGATGATTATTGCAACATTATTTACCATAGCTAATATATGGAACCAACCCAGATGTCCCTCAGTAGATGAATGGATCAAGAAAATGTGGTATAATACACAATGGAATTCTATGCCTCCATCAGAAAGAATGACATTGCCCCATTTGTTAGGAAATGGAAAGACTTGGAAAAAATTATTGTAAGTGAAGTAAGCCAGGTCCAAAGAAACACAGGTCCCATGGTTTCCCTTATTTGTAATAATAAGTATATGTCTGAGACAAGCAGAAACGGTCAGATAAATTGATGTTAGGTGAAATGAACCCCAAGATAAGGACTCAAATGTTTTTTCTTTCTTGCTATTGTTTATAACATATTTATAAGATGATTTCTTTGTTGCTTTGTATGTCTCTCCCCCACAGTATATCCCCTGTTTTCACCGTATTTGATGTTGATATAATTTGTGGAGGGGAAGTGAAAAAAACAAATCGTTTAAATAGTGATACAGGTGGACCCACTGCAGCAATGAGATGTACAAGTCGTTATGTCAAAAAACGAACTTTACAACTTTGGAGGGGGGGGTCGGGGGGGGGCGAGTCGGGGGGAGGGGAGGGAGGCGGGGGAACAAAGGAGGAGGCAACAATGCCTGATAAGAAATGTAATCATTACATTGCTCATGCAATTGTAACCCCTCTATGGTATTTTCACAATAAAAAATAAATTAAATTAACAAAAAGAAAATGAACAGAGTAGCTTGTGCTCCTGGGGACATTGCTGATTGCAGAAGATAGTGGAGAGGCTCAGCTGTGGGACACCTGGACCCTCTGGTTGTAATAGCATCAGAAGGATGCTGTGTGGTTTGATGGGTCAGGCAGTGATGGTAGAGGTTTCAGTGGTGCCATAGTCTTTGACAGAGTCAGAAGTTAATTTGCTCTGAGATTCTGGTATTCTTGCTTCATCAGGGCTTCTTATTCCAGTTCAAGGGATGGTAGCAGGTTTGGAAGTTCTTATGGTGTGTTTTAGATGGCTTTACCTAAAGCTTTCCAGTCTTTTATTCTTTTGAACAGTTTACAAATGTTCCTTGTAGCAAATTTCCCGTGCTTGAACTAATTTAGCACAGTTTATGTTTCTGATAAGACCTCATTGAGTCTGTACAATCGGTATGTTTTCAATGTGAAATAATTTGAGAATCCCTTTTGGGCTCTGCAGTGTGCGCTCTCATCCATTTGTGTGGCTGTTGATCTCTTTTAGAGGAAGGACAAGTATCAGAGATTCTCTGTTGCTGTCTTTATAAACATGAGGTGATGGTGAAACTTATTTCATTGACAATGTTGGCATTTCCTGACACCTATATGCATTAGCAAAAGTTATCCTTATAAAGAAGGCAGGCAATACACACAAGACATGTCAGCATTGCACAAATGACTTTTTCTGTTTACCACATTATCTGCACAGGACCCATCATGGCACTTTGCAAATTTGGATTGGAATTGTCTTCCTTCTCTTCGGCCTCTTTCCAGTGGATTGCAAGCTTCAAGGAAAGATACCACATCTATCTTTTTTTTTAAAGTATTATTTATTTACTCATCTACATTTTCTATTTTATTAGCATTTATTAATATACAAAATGGGATTCTGTGTTCATTCGATGTATATATAATGTACTTCCATCAGATTCATTCCCTTTATTAGTCTTCCTTGTTCCACTTCTGTTGTATTTACTATTATGCCAATTGTACCTAGAGAATACTGAGTATGTAATCACTTCTCTCCAGAAAGTATTGAGAATGTAATAACTTCTGAGATATTTCAATGAATTAATGAACACTTTGCTCAGTCTGTGTGTGTGTGTATGTGTGTGCATCGGGTGTGTGCCTGCACACACATGTGTACACACGTACTTGGGTGAGGGGTGAGGCGATACAATGTACAACTTTGTAACCTTGATTTCTCTTTGGTTGTTGATCTCTTAATTCCTGTTTATTTTATGACAATTTTTGCTCATAGTTAATATAAAAGCTATTTTAGGTTTCCACTGTTTTAACTCTTCAACTCTTAGATTGTGGGTTTTTTTGTTTATTGTTTAGCTCAGTCCCTCTTTTATATTTTCTATCTTCCTCCTTTAGTTAAAATGATGAAGTTTCATTTATTTCCGTCTCTGTCTTTAAACTCTTGGGCTAATTAGAAACTATAAATTGGATTTCTAATTTTTCCATACTTATTGCTTAGAATGTCTCAAATTAGATCATATTTGCACACATTACACAGTTGCATTTAACTTGATAATAGCTTGCTGAGGAATCATATATAACAATATTTATAATAAAAAGACAATACTATTTTACCTTTTTTTTAATACTTCCTATAGGAAACAATTTCTTTTCTTATTTTTCATTCTGTGGTTCTGTGGACCAAATCAAGAACCTTTTGCATGCCAGGCTAGCTCTCTTTAATGGAACTATATTCCCAGGATGAATTTATTAGGGGGTCATTTTAGTGTTTGGGATAAAGGATGTTCTTACCAATATATTTGTGATGATGGTATTATTCCTGAAAATTTATTTCATGTCATCAAATATTCAATCCAGTATTGAAATATTCCTAATGATTTCTTTTTTTCTAAATTCCTTGTTTAAATCACTATCCAAATGAGGTCCAAAATTATAATTAAGAGGATCTTAAATCTATTTTAATTTACATTTTCCTTTCCTGTCTTTTTTTCCTATTGATATTTATTCTGTAAAATTTCCTACAATACAGATTTTGTTGATTGCTCCTTTTTGCTTTTCTTTAATTCGCTTCTCTTTTATTTTATTAACAGTGCATTTAGATATTTGTTGGAATTTGTTTTTTCCTTGCAGGGAAATTCTATTAGGCTATATCATAGATGGTACATGATATCATCTTATCCTTCTTCTGTGGCTAGTGGCAGCCATTGATAATTACAGATATGTTATGTTATTAGAAATGACTAAATGATGATGCCTTCACGCTGCATTTAAAATTCATTGGTGGAAATATTTTTAAAAGAGAAACTTTCCTTAAAGAACTATTTTATTTTATTTATTTTTAAATTATTTTGTTAGTATACATTAGTTGTATAAGGGAAATTTCATTGTGTTATTTCCATATATACAGAGTATACTAATCAAACTCATTCCCCTCTATCACTGTTCCTTATCTTCCTTCTCACTTTTAAAATAATTCCAATATTCTCATTGATCTAAGCCCCAAATACCCTGAGTTAATTCAAACAAGGGAGGATTTATTAATTTCCAAAATAATGAATTGAATTCCTAAGATTTTCTTAAGATAAGCAATAATTTTAAACTATCATTGAATACTCATATAACTTGTCCTGTTTGGTTTTTCAATCTATTGTGGTTATTCTTGTTGATTCTCTCATAGATCCACTTTTGCTAGAAAGGGTTTCTTGTTTCCCCTTGAATCTTCTGTATTTATACTCAGTAGTCTTTGATAACTTTTTTGGTTTCTAGATTGACAAAATGTTCTAAAACCATGTTCCATATTTTCTGCTGTAGTGCTAGAGACGTCTAATATTCAAGACACTCTGATTATTTTCTGGGGAAAACAACACTTAAAAAGAACATGCCAGGGGCTGGGAAGGTGGCTTAGTGGTAGAGCGCTTGCCTTGCATGCCTGAGGCCCTGGGTTCGATTCCTCAGCACCACATAAGCAAAAAGAAAAAAGCCAGAAGTGGCGCTGTGGCTCAAGTGGTAGAGCGCTAGCCTTGAGTTGAAGAGCTGAGGGACAGAGTTCAGGCCCCTTGACCAGACCCCCCACCCCATGCTCCAAACAAACAAAAAAAAGAACATGCCAGCTTTTTAGGAACACTTTCCCTTTTTAATGGACAGAGCTGTGTTAAAGTGAAGTTAAAAACATTTAATTTATGTTGATAATTTCAGTTCAAATTTAAAACAGAGATTTTTACTTAATCTCTTCAACATTACATTTGATTCTTCTTCAATTCTTGGTAAAATTGATCATAAACACCACTAGATTTTTCTAGTTGAACAATGTATCCAGTATAATACACCAATGGCCAATAGCCATATGATTACAGAAAACAATTTTAAATGTTTTTGTTTTGCAGTGTTTAAAAACATGTATATTTGCAGCTCTTTGAGCTCTTTGTGTATATTCTTACTAGATGAGCAGGATCAAATTATTTTATTTTAAAATCACTTGAAAGGGATGGGAAAGGAAAACAAAGGAGGAGGCAACAATGCTTGATAAGAAATGTACTCATTATCTTGCCCATGTAATTGCAACCCCTCTATATGATATTTTCACAATAAAAAATAAAATAAAATAACTTGAAATAATGCATCTGTACTTATAACCTGTCAATCTTATTAATATATTTTGCTTTTACTTTCTATCAATTGTTTAAAAATTCCAATTTATTATTAATAAAATATTTCTATAGATTCAACATGAAATGCACAAAGTAGGATGTATTCTGAAAATATAGCTTTAGTCTTAGTTTCTTTTGTTGATCATCTCCTTTTCCTGTGAGTAAACTATTTTTGTTTGTTTTTACTTGATTTACTGTTTGGACTGCCTTTCCATGTGAAGGACAGTGTACAAAAACATACATTTTCTTCTTCTTAGTTACTATAGTATCATGCTCATTTTTCTCTAATTGCTTTTTAAAAAATCTTATGAATTGAAGATAACGCTATATGAGTGTATGGGAATTTTTAAATTTTTGCTTTCTATATTTATGTTATGCTCCATTGTGCAAATGTAACTTTGTATATTTAACTAGTCTGCCTTATTAGTTTTTGGTCTATATATTAAAAATAGTTTTGAAAAATACCTTTATGCATAATTTAAAAAATTTGCAACAGTTTATATTTGGCATAGATTCTTTAAGCTAGGTTTTCTAAGTAAGTTTTTTTTGGTAGTGTTAAATCTTTTTATAGAGTTTGCACTGTTCCCCATTCAGCAATATTTTAATATGCATGTGCATATATATGCATATATAGCAATTATATATGTATATATTAAACATTTTTTGTCCATTTAAAGGTGAGAAACACTCAGTATTTTTTAATTTTATTTTTTGTAAAGATGCTGAACAGAGGGTTATATGAGAAAGGTAATGAGTACATTTCTTGTCGAGCATTGTTACCCCCTCCTTTGTTTTAGTCAAGCTTATTCAGATACTAAGATGTACATATATTTTAATGATATTGTTGTCCACCCTGATGTCCATGCCTTTATTAGGATGTTTTTGCCTTTGACATGGTAGAATATTCTAGAACATTCTTGAATTTTTCCTATTTCTTCCCTGCTCATTATAAACCAGCTACTTTATTTACAAACTATAATTCAGTGCTTTTTGTGCTCATTGCTGCTACAATGAAGAGGCATCTGGAATCCAGGTAAAATACAGGAATCAAGACATTTTTAGGTTTTAGTTAACAAATGGATGATTGGATGTCACAGAAGGAACATAGAGCATACTTTTTTCCTTGAAGTACAAATTAACTGCCTATCTCTTCTCTTCTCCCTTAGAAGACAGATATAGGTAATATGTAAGTGCATTAATGCATACCTAGTTATCTATCTGAACTATCTTAGTTCATACCAACTTTTTTTTATTCCAATCAAATCCCATAAGATTTATTTTGGCCTTTTCCATTTATGAATTTGTAGCCATTTTAAAACTTGAAAACATTGCTCTCTTGTTCACAAAATATTTGCTCAAATATATGACATAAGTAGGAGTCCTATAAGTCATTTCGGAATGACTAAGAAACATCTTGTTTTTTTATTTTTAAGTTTGTTATTATAAAGATGATGTACAGAGGAGGTACAGTTACGTAAATCAGGTAATGAGTACATTTCTCTTTGAACAGTGTCACCTCTTCCCTACTTTTTTCCTGTTTTCCCCTCTCAGACCCCCTATCCCCCACAAGTTATACAGTACATTTCCAACATAGTGTCTAGTGAGTATCACTGTTAGATTGGTTTGCCCTTTGTCCCACCATATCTGTGATTTTCCTTCCCTTCCCCAAATCAGATAAACTTATATACAAGACAAAGGGTACAGAAATAAATAACAGTGACAAAAGGGGACAAACTAAATGAAAAAAAGAAGAAATAGCTTCAAACAGTACAATGCAACAACCTCATGTTTCAATTTCTTGGAGTTTATTTTGATAAGCATCGTTTTTTATGGTCATATGCACATAGCTATTGAGCCATTGTGATCCTCTTCTAAGAATATCTTCCTTTTTACTCACTGTGCAATGCTTAGAGTGCTGTTTCATTAATGATGTCCAGGTGTAATTATTTGTCCTTTATTGTCCATTAGATTAACTTATAGATTTATAGACATATTCTAATTATTACAAAATCCTATTTTTCTTTGGGTTTGGCTTACTTTGCTTAATATAATTTTTTTTTGCTTAATATAATTTTTCCAAGTCTCTACATTTCTATATAAATGGGGCAATATCATTCTTTCTGATGGATGCATAGAATTCCATTGTGCATATATACCACATTTTATTGATCCATTCATCCACTGAGGGGCATCTGGGTTGGTTCCGTATCTTAGCTATGGTAAATAATGCTGCAATAATCATGGCATTAGTGTAGACTGTTTTGTGGTCATTTGGGTAATGCTGATCCCAAGATTTTGTAGCTTCCTTTTTCTGGGGCTGAGATCCCCAAATATCTGTTTTTTTTTTGTTTTTTTTTTTTTATAGAGCAAGCCTTCAGTATTCCTGGGCACCTTTCTTCATTGACTCAGGTTTGGAACTTTAAGCTGCTGCATTTTGAGGGTCTTTGATATATTGAGTTTATGGCGCTAATGACAATTCTATTTTTCTGCTTATCTTTATATGGCAGTGCTTATCTTTAAATTGTAATGTGGCTATATCTGGAGAAAAAAATATTCTCATTGTAAATGGTTTACAGAAAACACGAGAGTTCTAAACTAGTTCATTGTGTACTAGGCCTTTGTCCCTCTCTGAATATGGGAGCCTCTAGCAGTGGAGGGGATGAAAACAGAGTGATTTCACTGTACTGGGCATCTTGGCCATTCCTTAACATCACCAACCCATTAGCCTCCTTTGTTTCCCTGTTGAGTAGGATGTATTGATTTATTTTCCATAATTCATTCTTTTGGCAAATATTTATTGATTTTATTATATTTTCAATGTTCTCAGTACCAGGTCCACAAATGTGAGCAAGAATAGACTTGGGTCTTCTGAAACTCTGGTTCTAGTGGTGAGACAAATGTTAGAAAGGTAATCTTGTAAAAAAATGGTGCACTGTGGTAAGAGCTGTGTATAAAAGTATGGGGAGTTTTGCTTTCCCTCTTTGCAGATGACATGATCTTGTATTTAAAGAATTCCATGGGCTCCACTCCTAAATTACTCAAGCTGATTCAAAGTAGCAGGGTATAAAATTAACCCTCAAAAACCAATGGCTTTTCTGTATGCCAACAATGAGAAAAGCGTGGCTGAATTCAGGAAAGCAACTCCATTTGTAATAGCCCCACAAAAAAATAAAATACCTAGGAATTAACTTAGCCAAAGAAGTGGAGGACCTCTATGATGAAAACTTTAAAAACCTGCAAAAGGAAATTAAAACAGAATTTAGAAAGTGGAAAAACCTCCTATGCTCCTGGATTGGAAGGATTAACATGGTAAAAATGGCAATACTTCCCAAGGCTATCTACACCTTCAATGCAATGCCTATCAATATTCCAATGTCATTTTTCAAGGAAATAGAAGAGGCAATCCAAAAATTCATATGGAACAATAAAACACCCAGAATAACAAGAATGATCCTTAACAGAGAGAACAGTGCTGGAGGAATATCAATACCAAATTTCAAACTCTACTACAAAGCCATAGTAATCAAAACAGCTTGGTACTGGCACAAGAACAGACCTCAAGACTAATGGAATAGAATTGAAAACCCAGAAATGAACCACCTAATCTTTGATAAGAAGCTAAAAAACTAAAATAGAAGAAAAGCAGCCTCTTCAGTAAATGGTGCTGGCAAAATTGGTTAATCACCTGTTGAAAACTAAAGCTAGATCCTTCTATATCACCCTCCACCAGAATCAACTCCAAATGGATCAAAGACCTTGGAGTCAAAGCAGACACCCTGCAAACATTACAGGATGGAATAGGAGAAACCCTAGGTCTCATTGGCACAGGCCAAAATTTTCTTAATAAAGACCCAGAAACACAACAAATCAAAGAAAGGTTGGACAAACAGGATTACATGAAGCTGCGGAAGTCCTGCGTGGCAAAGGACAAAGCTAGCAAGATCAGTAGAAAGCCCTCAGATTGGGAGAAGATCTTCACTAGCCATACAATGGACAAGGGTCTCATATCTAAAATATACCCGGAACTCAAAAAATTAAACCCCCAACAACAAATCCTCAAAGAAACAACTCTGATAAATAAGTGGGCTAAAGACTTAAAGAGAAACTTCTCTGAAGAGGAAAGAAGGATGGCCAATAGACTCATGAAAAAATGTTCACCCTCTCTAGCCATAAAAGAAATGCAAATCAAAACAACATTGAGATTCTACCTCACCTTAGTCAGAATGGCTATAATCAAGAACTCTAATAACAGATGCTGGAGGGGATGTGGACAGAAGTGATCCCTACTGCATTGTTGGTGGGAGTGTAAACTTGTTCAACCACTTTGGAAAGCCATGTGGAGGTTCATCAAAAGACTCCACATAGAGTTCCTCTATGACCCAGCAATCCCATTTTTGGGCATTTACCCAAATGATCACAAACAAGACCATACTAAAGCTACCAGCACAACTATGTTTATTGCAGAATTATTTACCATAGCTAAAATATGGAACCAACCCAAATGCTCCTCAGTAAATGAGTGGATCAAGAAAATATGGTATATATACACAATGGAATTCTATGCCTCCATCAGAAAGAATGACATTGCCCCATTTGTTAGGAAATGGAAAGACTTGGAAAAAATGATATTAAGTGAAGTAAGCCAGGTCCAAATAAACATACATCCCATGGTTTCCCTTATTTGCTATAATTAGTATGTGTCTGGGACAAGCAGAAAAGGTCAGATAAGTTTTTAGGTGAAATGAACCGCAAGATAAGTATTCAAATGTTTTTTTTCCTTGCTATTGTTTCTAACATATTTATAAAGTATCATGAGATTTTTGTTGTTACTTTGTATGTCCTTCCCCCGCGGTATAACCCCTGTTTTCACTGTATTTGATGTTGGTATAATTTGGGGAGGGGAAGGGAAAAAAACAAAATGCTTAAATAGGGATACAGATTGACCCATTGTAACAATGATGTACAAAATGCTGTGTTGAAAAACACACTTTACAATTTATGTGGGAGGAGAGGTTTTAGGGGCGGGGAGGAGAGTGAGGTTGAGGAGGTGGGAGGAAGGGATGGTAGGGGAAAAACAAAGGAGGAGACAACAATGCTTGATAGGAAATGTACTCATTACTTTGGTCATATAACCCCTCTGTACAGTATTTTCACAATAAAAATGTATTTAAAAATATGGGGAGTTTTGATTGCTTATAACAAGAAGAAAAGCTACAAAGACCACCGTCAAAGAAAAAGGAATTCATTGGAAAGACCTTGGCTATCTACTAGGTTTAATGGAAGGCAGGAGTACTAGGCATGAGATATGATTTCTAGGAGCCATGATTCAAATCCTGCCTGGAACTCGTCTGATTTGAAAACCATGACAAAACATCATGTGACACATTTGCAGTGCTGCCTCTTTGGTGCCTACTCTTCATTTACCACAACTGCATCCCTATACCCTTTCTGTGTCCCCCTGCCCTTACAGCCTCCCTTAGTGAATGCTATCTGTAGACACTGTGAATGAGACTAGGATATGACTAGGTGGATAGCCTAACATTTTCTCAAGCTATCAGATACTGGGTGTCTTTTCAGCTTTTTGTGAGGAAATAAGATTTTGCCTTTGGCCAAGAAAATAACTCTAACTTCTTCATAAGAACAAAGGAGTTCATATTTCCACTCATATATCTGATGCTTTGTATTTTTTTTTAGCACTTTCTATAGTAGGAACATAAAAGGAATAACAAATAATTGGTTTCAAAAGGAATCTTGGAATTATTTTAGGAATGATTTAGAATAATTCAGACAAAAACACTCAATTTGGTCCTTTAAAAACCTATTGCTAGATGATTATGTATTAATATATTTGATTTTGTAAACTAACCTCATTGAGAAATTCTATTCATAATAGGATATTATAGCATAGACTATATTATACTTTAGAAATAACGTATTTAAAAACAATGACCTAACATTTCATATTTGGAGGATCTAGAGCATGTTTAAGTGCGCACGATGTTTCAAATTATTTAAGGGAAACATTTTTTTCCTGAGCCTTCTAACATTAAACAGATAAATAATATTTGACATTTCTTGTTGTTCCTTGGTGCATTTTTGTCCTAGGACTTATTTCACATTCCATCAGTCACATTCAGATTGATGGAGTGCAATCATTTAGCATTTCTCTTGTCTTTTCCCTTTGTTATCTTTAACTTCTAAATTTCTCTCACAAATTTGAGAGAAATGTTAATGCATCCTACATTGTTATAAGCTATAAATAAACAGCAAATATTTTAGTTGACTATTGTTTAATGTCAATGCTTATAATGAGAAAACAATTTATTAGTAAATTGAGAAGAATAATCTGATTTAATCAGTTCACCTTAAGACATGAAAATTAGACAATTTCACTTGTTTAATATTCATTTCTATTACAATCTAATTTTTACGGTGCAAAGCGACTTGCTTTCTCATTGTGCTAATTTTTCAGTCATCCTTGATGCTATTTTAATGACTACATTTCTTTCCCTCTCCTTTTCTTTCTTTTCACTCCTTTCTCTTCACTTTCCTTTCTTCATCCTTTTTCCTGTCTTTATCTACCTTTTTCTTTCATAGAGAGAATGCTCGAGATTGAACCAAGGACCAACAGGTAGGCACTCTATCACCTTTGCTACACCCTCAACCCCGAATCCTTTTCTTTCTATGCTAGAACTGTTTTTAGGAGAGATGTCCTATAGTACAACGCAGGTTACTTGTGCATTTAAACCAAATACATTTTTGGTGGTTTGTACTGTGTCTTAACACTATGTTATAACATTCTCCCCTGTGTAATTTTAGGTTAGCATTGACCCAAAGGGCTTTGGTAAGATTGGGAAGGCAGAAGTGAAGCAGGAACCATCATTCAAGAAGGTGGCATGGTTAGATGTGATGGACAAGTACAGAAGAGCCAGAAGCTGCCAGCTATTCCTTGCAAGGATGTCTGCATTGTCCGTTGACCTCCCATGAGTCTCCATCTTAGTGGCTGGATGTGCTTAGCTTCTGACATGGGAGGGATGTTGACTTCTCCTGATTATGCACCTTGCCTTCTGGAGTACTCATCCCTGTCCCTGAATATTAAGTCTGACTCCTACAATAAATCATTGGCCCATGGCTCATGGTGGATTGACTCCTGGGTGACTCCTAACCAACTCAGTTCTTCATGCTGAAACTTATTTACCATGAGGTGTGTTCTTGTTTTTTTTTGTCATAAATTACTATTTATGTTTTAAATTTGATATAACTGTCTTGATATCTCACATTGGATTTCCATTATTAGCAAGATGTCTAAACTGATTTTCTTGAATTATTCAGTGTTCACAGTCTAATGCATTCTGAATGTAATCCCAAATATAATCATAACTACTATTGTTAAAACTACTATGCTAAAGACTTTGAGCAAAAACTTCATCTGAATATATTCTAATATACCATATTAATTATTAAGGCTAGAGCCAATATATTTGAGTCCTCAAAATGTGTCTGAATATGTAAGCAGTTAGTAATTGACTTTATATTCTTTTAGATCCTGGGTGATGGTTTTGTGGCATAGCTTTGTTTCATTTACTTATAATGTTTGGTGATGTACAAAGTCTACTTGAGAGCTGAGAAATTATTTGAATTTAGGGCCTTTTGCTTACTAGGCTAGTGCTCTACCACTTGAGCTACTTCTCTAATCCTTTTCTACTCTAGGTTAGTTTTTAGATAGGGTCTCATGCTTTTGCTCAGGACTAACCTTACACCAAAAACCTACCTAGTTATGTAATACCATACTTGCTTGTTTGTTGAGATGGAGGTCTTCCTAATGGTTGTTAAGACTGGCCTTGAACCATAATTCCCCTCAGATATCCTAATCATGTAGAGGCCACTGAACCTGGCTGAATTTTAAAATTGAATTATTGAAACTCTGAGAGTCTTAATATTCTTACCAACATCACAGTTTTAGAGCTTAGAAAACTGATATATGAGCCTCGCACCGGTAATCCTGTAATCCTAGCTCTCCCAGAGATCTGAGGGCAAGAAAGTCCATGAGACTCTTATCTCCAATTAACCACCAGACAGACAACCAGAAGTGGCACTGTGGCTCAAGTGGTAGAATGCTAGCCTTGAGCTGAAGAGCTGAGGGATAGCTCCCAGGCCCAGAGTTCAAGACCCGCGACCAACACACACATACACACACACACACACACACACACACACACACACACACACACACAGAAAACTGAGGTGCAGTAGGGAAGAGTAATTTATACAAGATTTCTGGGAGCATAAAGCTGAGCTGGGTTTTGAGCCATGGCTTCAGGCTGAGGACTCACGCTCTGAACAATCTAGCCCCCAGCTTCTTGTCAAGATCAGCCTGGTGATCATGAAGAGAAAGCTCTGTGGAGTTAGAAAGATATTGGATAACACATGAAACAGTCCCATGACTTGCTAATTATTTGCATATGACTAGGTCACTTAAACTCATTTGTCCACTTTGCAAAGTGCAACATTTCATTGTATTACTCAAACTGTAATTGCAATTGTCCCCAAGGCTGACAAATTGTAAAGCACATGGTAATTAGTTTAATCTATCTATATGTGTACATTTTCTATATACTGTCCTTAGTAATAGAAAAGGTGTTGAAAAGGAGAATAGTGGGACACATTATGCCACATTTCTGGATGGATGAGATATTGCTTATTTAGAACTTAAAAGAGGCACAAGTAAGCATGGTGGATCATTGGTGTAATTTTCAATACTTGGAAGGCTGAAATCAGGAATTTCAGTTTAAGGATAGTCTAAGAATAAAAGTTCTCAGGACTCTATCTCAAGCAGTGGCTACATGCTGTGCATATCTATCATTCCCAGTGATGAAGGACAGCACAAATCACACATCGAGCAGTCCAGATGGGACCCAGCATAAAAAAATAGACTCTGCTTGCTCTTCAAGCATGAGGCCCAAGTTCTAGTCTCAGTATCATCCCTCCACTAAAAAAGTTGAAGTAATCAAAAATAATACAAACAGTAATGTGAACTAATGATACTTATAAAATAAAAATTTAGACACTTTCTATCACACAATGGACAATTTTGAGGCTATATTTTAAAATATTCTCCATTAAAATCCATTAAAATGTTTATGAAGAGTTTAAGACATGTTGTGGCTCAAGTGGTAGAGCTTTTGCCCTGAGTGAAAGCTCAGAGACAGAGCCCAACCCCAGAGTTCAAGCCTTAGGACTGGCCAAAATAAAAGAGAGAGAAAAAAATGAGGGAGGCGGTAACAAGTTTGACAAGAAATGTACTCACTATTTTACTTTTGTAACTGTAACCCCTCGTACATCACCTAGACAATAAAATTAAATTAAAAAGAAAAATAGCATAACAGAAGACTACATATAAATACATCAAAAACTGGTGGGAAATACTTTAAAATATTAATAATAAGGGATCAAGAAATAAGTATATAGTTTTATTTTCCTGAATTGGCATTAACTTTAAAATAAAGCACAAGATTTGTTTGAGAAATTTTGAGCTGCAATCAAGAATGCTACTCTGCTGTGAATTCTTGAGTGTGAGTTCTACACCGAAATAATGGTGATATTAATAAACTATTTTATTTCATTGGTAAAGCTAAAGAAGTATGCAAGCCAACTCTTTTTTAAGAAGTGGTAGGCATACATTTTCTTCTCTTCTTTATTTTTCTCACAATTATTACTATGTGTAAAGGTGCTTGCATTAGCATGACATTTCATTTTCTGCAGAAGGGTACATGCAGTATTTATATGTGATATATCATTACTTTGAAGTCAGTTTATGACAAAGAGAGCCAGAACTCTTCCACAGGGCCACTTCTTTCTGTGTAAAGAGGCAGCCTTTCATTGGATTGTAGTAATGGCCATAGTACTTTAGCAAATAGCTATAAAACATGAAAACGTCCTCTTTTCTCATATTAATCCATCAGGAAGCTTTCAGGGATTCTTCTTGTCTAAAATATTCATAGGCAGCAAAATGTCCTGAATGCCCTACAGAATTTGTGCAGAGCCAGCCAGATGATTGATAGTGAAGTTCTGTTCTGAGTCACTCACAGTGTGTAATTCTATTTGTCTTGCCAAGTATGGGAGGACAGGCAATTCACAGGTAACAGACACCACATTTTCTTACGTTTAAAAAAGGACTTGCTGTCTCCACTTCACTGAAGATAGAAAAAAATTATAAAATAAAATAAAAAGCAGGCAAACAAACTATTCTTTGTAGAGTAATATAATGTTTTATCAGGCAGATGTTATTTATTATTGGGTACATTTCTCCTTGCATATTTCTATCATATGGCACATCTTAACTAAATGCTATATAAAAGTTTATCTAGTTAAGGAAAATCCAGTTAGGCTGCCTACTACAAGAAGGTACAGTGTCAACACTGAAAATTGCCCTTAAAGAAGAAAAGTTTTCATCTTCCAGTGTTTTTGAATATTGTTAAGATATTCAGTTTCCATTAGGTTGATGTTAAAACTGAAATTCTGTTGTGGTTTATCTCCTAGAGTCAGGTAATTAATAGATAGATAGCACCTGCTATCTGGATTTAACACCTTGAACCACTTTATTTCCTTCAGGCATGATTCTTTCATTTGCACTTGGCCTCCAGTCTCTGAGTTTTGGCTGAATCAGTATCTCAGGATCAGGTGTAGGGGACGTGTTTTTGCCTTATATGCCTCAGTATATAAGCTATCATTGTCCATGACAAGTGCTGTACATCTAAAATGAATTGCAATGTACAGGTAAGATAGAGTAATTACACTACCTGGATCTTTTCTTTCTGTAGTGAAATACTGTTTCCTAGAAATACAGGAATATAATAACATCACTGTAAATAAATTGATATGTGGTGGTTCAAGCAGTTGGGGTCTGCTACCTATAGAAGGAAGGGTTTAGCCTACTGATAGATACATGTGCTTAATTTGGTTACTATATTCAGTTAAAGGCAGGTACTGCATTTCCATGTGATTCAACTTTTGATCACATACATCTCTTTGAACATAGTAGGAAATCAATGAACATTGCATTACTGTAAAAATCTATAAAGGTCTTAGCTTGCAGGCAATAATCATTAGGCCAAAATTACCAGCTGATGATTTTCATAGACCTTGAAGTTTGAATATCACTGTGGCTAGTTTGCTTTATATTTCTCTCCTACAATATTTTCATAATTTAGCATTTAAATGTCTTTATTCCTAGCACAATTATCTAATCTTTGAGACAGTCAATAAATTTGCTCAGAAATTTGACCCCTAAGCAATGGGAAACATTTGCTGACAGAAGTGAACAAAGATATTTACATAATCTAGCATATTCTGAAAATATTTCCTAGGTTATTGTAGTTCATTGAGAATTCTTATATCCTTTCCACTGAAGTGGTGAAAAGTTGCTTCTCAATGATATAAAAACAAATGAGGGGCTGGGAAGGTGGCTCAGTGGGAGAGGGCTTGCCTTGCATACTTAAGGCCCTGGGTTCAATTCCTCAGCACCACATAAGCAAAAGGACAAAAGCCGAAAGTGTCGCTGTGGCTCAAGTGGTAGAGCGTTAGCCTTGAGCTGAAGAGCTGAGGGACAGCGCCCAGGCCCAGAGTTCAAGCCCTGCGACCGACAAAAAAAAAGATTTATGAATACAAATGGTGGTATGTATTGTATAGAAATATTTTCATTTTCGCTGGGCGCTGGTGGCTCACGCCTGTAATCCTAGCTACTCAGGAGGCTGAGATCTGTGGATCGCGGTTCAAAGCCAGCCCAGGCAGGAGAGACAGCGCCCAGGCCCAGAGTTCAAGCCCTACGGCCGACCAAAAAAAATTTTTCATTTTCTTTTATCATATGCATTTGTCTCATCTAATATAGCTTTCTTCATTCTTTGATTTTCTAAATATTGCAGATGATTTTCTACAGTTAGCTTTATAAAGCTGTACATTCCAAATATAAGCAATATTTACACAAGTTATATTTATCTGATATTTATACTTCTTACATGTGGCTTATTTCATTTACCACAATCTCATCACATTTGCTCTACAAATGGCAGGATTTCCCATCTTCTTAAAGTTGAATGAATAATATTTTCTTGTAAATTATATACCACTATGCCTTTATCCATATGTAGGTCTATGGACACTTGGCTTGTGTTCATGTTTACGATATTTATAAACAATGCTTTAGTGATAAACTGATGACAGAGAGTAAGCTGTCAAGGACCAGAGGGTAGGAGAATTGAAAAGATGATTTAAGGGTGCAAACTTTAATTTGAGAAGAAAAAGTTCTGATATATAATACACACCATGATGATTATAGTTAATGATAATGTATTGTATACCTAAAATTTATTAATAAACTAAATCTTATTGTATAAATAGTACAAATGGGAACGTATTGAAATAATGCATATGCTAATTGATTTTAGTTACCTTCATATGAAAGTATACTGATAGAAAAATGCCATATTATATATCTTAACTATATAACTTTTTATTTGTAAATCATAGCTCAATAAGACTCAAAAAATGTAATTTAGAAAAGTAGGAAATTTCCTTGATTATTTAAAAAGTGTTTATTCTGTATATTTATTCCTTTGGCCATGAGGTACAACAACAGATAAAAGAGAGCTGGTTCCTCATGCTAGTGAAGAAAGGAGAGAATTACTGCAATTTCTGGTGACTAATGGAAATAAAGAATGGGTTCTTATGGATGGTATTAACAAGGGGCTCTGTGCATGTGTGCAGCAGTTTGGGTAAGTGCTCATGGGGGTCATGACATTTAGGTGAGCCTTAATGATGTAGTCAGTTATGCATGCCAAGGGCCAGAGGAAACCTATTCCAGAGAAGACTGAATAATGCAAAGGCCAAACAGAACAAAAGAACATAAAGAGCGCCTGTTCTTCAAAACTTAACCTTGCAGGCTTTGCTAAACAATTTAAATTTTATTCTAAGAATAGTGTAAATCATTGCAGGGCTTGAACCATGGGAAAAATCTGATCTGATTTAAATTTTATTGAAGTCATCCACTTATGTAGGAAATACCTAAGGAGTTTTAGGGAAATATAAGTGGAAAAAATAGGATAGATTAGGCTTCTGCAGTAATCCAGTGTTTGCTGAGAATGAGGTGTGGGCAGTGGAATTGAAGAGTAGTGAACTGATTCAGGATTTTTTTTGGAGGTAGAACTGACAGGTCTTATGGTGGGCTGAAATGAGGAGAGTTGTGACATGAAAGTTTATGCAGTGCTGAAATATATGCTAACTTGAGTAGATTCAAGTTGACAATATAGAAGGAGACTGACTTTTTTTTTTTTTTGGTCGGTCATGGGGCTTGAACTCTGGGCGCGGCCTATGTACTGTCCCTTAGCTCTTCAGCTCAAGGCTAGCGCTCTACCACTTGAACTACAGCACCACTTCTGGTTTTCTGGTGATTTATTGGAGATAAAGAGTTTCACTCTTACCTGGTTGGGCTGGCTTTGAATCGCAATCCTCAGATCTCAGCCTCCTTAGTAGCTAGGATTACAGGTGTTAGCCACTGGCGCCCGGTGAGATTGACTTTTGTAGATATGAATTTATTTGTTGATTTGTTTGACCAAGAAGGCAATAAATTCAGTTGTTACAAGTTTACACTTAGGACAAGTACAAGGAACTGAATTCCAGGGTTCCATCACATTATCTATGTGACATTTCTTTTCTTTACCTGAAATCTCTTTTTTTTGAGAAAAAGATAATAACCATATTTACTCGAGAGTTATGATAAAAAATAAAGCAGTTCATCTGAAACACTTTGTATGCTGTGGTGCATGCAATGCTCAATTTCAGCTATTATTAAAATTTTTGTTTGTTTGTTTTTTGGTCCAGTTGTGGGGCCTGAACTCTGGGCCTGACCACTGTCCCTCAGCTCTTCAGCTCAAGGCTAGTGCTCTACCACTTGAGCCACAGCGCCACTTCTGGCTTTTTTCTTTTTGCTTATGTGGTGCTGAGGAATCGAACCCAGGGCCTCATGCATGCAAGGCAAGCGCTCTACCACTGAGCCACCTTCCCAGCCCTTATTAAAATTTTTAAATAAAATTGACAGCTCAAAATATTCATCCTGGTATGGAATAATGAGAAAAGATCCTCGTTACCTAGCCGGATATTTGGTATTTACTTGGATCAAGTTCTTAATTTTTTTGTCATTCAAGATGAAAATGTTTAGGTAACTCACTTCTTCTGTAGAAATGATTATCTGTAGGATATCCTGTTTGCACATAAAATTTGAACAATATAGAAATATTGTTTGCTTTACAAGTGTTAAATGTACCATGGGAAAATTTGAATTATTTTTCAAGTCTAAACTAAAATGTTTGCAAATCATAGTAATAGACATTAGTTGCCATAAGGTCCACCATAGAGTAATGCTTATTTTCTCTTATTTCTCTTGAGAGTCTCATTCTCTATCATGCCATGAGCAGACAACATAGACTTAAAGACAGGATGTTCAGGCAGCATTTTATTTTTTAAATTGATGCTGCCACACGTAGACTCTGGCAACGGAATGGGTCATTTCTGTCTGTCTCTGTGGCTGTCCCTCTTAGGGGTCTTTTGGAGCAAGAACCATGTCGATAGGAGGCAGCCTCATTAGTGCTGCAGGATTCATCAATTAAAACTCATCCTTGGCAAGGACTTCTTCCCTCCTGTTTGTCTGTGGAGCAAGTATCTGTTTTTAAAGGATAACTTGATTTGGCTCCCTTTCCCCAGGTTGACAATAATATTTATAACAACAGCAACACACAGAAATTTACTACTCACGGAGGACTTCTCTGTTTTGTGACCAACATTATATATTCAATGTTTATGAATCTTGAAAAAATGAAGAGCAATTGCTTATGTCAGAGAGTAAGTAGTATATTTCTTGCTTCTTTTGCTCACTCACTAAGTTTTTATTTCATTTTATTTTTGTAGCTAAGAACTCAGAAAATGTTCTGTACACACAGCTGGAGGATTGTGTTTGGGTTTTGGATTGAGAAAAGGAGAGGTTGGAGAAAGAATGGGCATGTTTAGACAGGAGGCGCTGTATAGACAGAAGGCTCTACAAAAATATGTGGAGTCTTGTATGTGGGTCTATTATATTTGTTCAATGGAAACAATTTTGTATTCAGGGTCCAACTTGGCCTTCTGTTTTGAAGCTAGCATAATGCTGAGCAGTGAAACAACACTAGGACGGTCCATAGCTCAAATCTATGCTATGGTATCATGGTTCCAGATTGACGTCTCTTTTTTCTAAATTGGGAATTTATGGCCATAACCATTCATTCAGCCAAATGGCATGGGGAACAACTGCACAAGTCATTAGTTTAAATGGTTAAGGTTCATATTATATATATATATATATATATATACATATATATATAATATATATATATGTATATATATATATATATATATATATATATATATGGTTTTACAGTGTGTGGAAAGACCACTTACTGGCAACTTGAGCTTCATTAATAGGAAGGTATTGAAAAGCCATTGGCCTTCATTTGGCTGAGTTAGGCATGTTGCCTGGAGGATTTTGATCATTTACTGGAGGTGGGAAAATAGAAGCAGGGGATGAAGAGACTATGAGAGAATTTTTTACTTGCGATGTAATATAACATACTGTATGTCTCTACTGTGAAAAATTAAATTGGGCCATCTGCTGGTGGCTCATGCCTGTAATCGTAGCTCCTTAGGAGGATGAGATCTGAGGATCGTGATTTAAAGCCAGCATGGGCAGGAAAGTCAGTAAGACTCTTACTTCCAATTAATCACCAGGAAACTGGAAGCAATGTTATACCTTAAAGCTGCAGAACACCTTGAGCGGAAAAACTCAGGGACAGCATCCACACCCTGAGTTCAAGCCCCATGACTGACAAAAAAAATTCTTTGGAATCTTAGTTGGGGATCTACATATGTGCTTCATTTTAAGCATCTTATACACTAGGCAGGTTGAAGGAGTATAGGATGAGAATGAAGATTGTGAAGCTGTTTTTACATACATAGTTCTCACATACATGGTTAAGAAAAGGGATGTGGTTCTATTTTACTGAGAACCACCAAGCTATACTTAATGATTGACTCTTGCCTTTTCCAGTGCCTGACATGTAAGTAGTCCAGAAATATTTGTTGAACAAACTTTCCATTTGATAAAGAGTGAAGAGAAGGCAGCTGAAGAGTGGGTAATATTCTTCATGGTATTGGGGTAGTATTCTTCATGATTTTGTTCACTTTGAACAAGTGAAGAACTTGAAGTATTTGAAAGTTATATGTGTGTGTGTGTGTCCAAAATTATGCAACACCTGTGCAAAAATTATTTTTTGTAACTTAAGGATAAACCAGGCAGTCCATACATTGGTAGAACTGATTTGATTTCCTAAGCCTACCTTTATTTTCACATCGAAGGAACCTGTTAGGCTATGGTTGTGATGGTGGGTTGGCTAAAACAGGACAGAATTAGGCCCACATAAGCTGGACACTGATGATTAGTAGACGGACTTCTGTTGACGATCTTGTGATGATTTGTGGCTTATAATTGTTTATGTTCTAGCAAGTTTTGTTTTCTCCAGGGATCTTCCTTACAAATGAAAAGAAAGAGGAACATAGAAGACTTTCCCTTCTCTTTCTTAATTTTTTTGCATTCATTTTTCTTTTGGCAATATTGATGAAATAAGTAGATTGGAACCTAGTTGATTTATTAATCTAACCCTGATCAATGTGGATTGCTGAAGGACTAGTTAAGGTAATGAAGAAAGTGACCAAAATAAATGGACTTTGAATAGCCAAATCTATATCGACCTGAGCACAAAAACTTTTCTTTGTTTCAAACTGTCAATTTGGCAATGAAGCAGGTAATCTTAAAGGGCAAATCCTTTCTTTCAGTCTCTAAGACATTAAAATGTTAATTCCAATGCTATTTTTGATAGGTTGTTATTTCAAATGTTTCATTCCTAAAATAAAAATATTGGGGCCAACATAAACATATTTTATCTTTTAATCCAACAAAGTTTTAGCAGACAATATGTTTAGAAATATGAAGTTTTTATAAGAATGTATGATTGTATGAATATTTTGATTACCAGTGTTATTGTTTCAAATGAGAAATGCGGGTAGGTGTATGAGTATTTATGTGTGCATATATGTATGAAGTATTTAGATCTATGCTAAAACAAATTTAAAATAACATTGGTTTGAAACCAGTAATATGGCAAAGAAAAAAATTTCATGTGAGGACCATTAATACAGCAAAATTCACTTCTTTGAAATCATAGCAAACAGATGTGAAACTTGATCTGTTCATCTTGTATGGATGTTTTCTAGTCTGAGGATAGTGTCCCACAGATAGCGTTTGTTAACTTCTCTTTCATGTTTCTCTCCTTCTACAAACAGTTTGTTACAATTT
Source organism: Dipodomys ordii (assembly GCF_000151885.1). NCBI lineage: Eukaryota > Metazoa > Chordata > Mammalia > Rodentia > Heteromyidae > Dipodomys > Dipodomys ordii. The sequence goes on from NW_012267264.1 coordinate 13,451,557, forward strand.
CATCGGATTCATCATAAGAATTTAGAGATACTTTTCACCTTCTCCCCAGGGAGTACAGTTATCTCTTAGCAACTCTTCTGTTGGTACAGCACAAGGAAACTTGCCACATTTATCTTTTTAGACGACTCATTTTACAAAGTAGTCTGCTTGCATTTAGTAGCTGAAAAGAATCAAACAGAAGGAACACATTTGTGAAAGCATTTCTCACTTTCCAAGAAAAGGAATAAAATATTCTGATAGTATATAGCTTTCTTTGGGATCCTGCTACAGTGGCATAGACATGCGTGGGTGTCTGTCTCTGCAGTGTACATGTCTTCCTTCTGGAAAAGGATGAGAGACATGATACTGGAAACTGGTATATATGATCCTGATGTTTGAAGAATATTGGGAGCTGCAGAAATAAATTGGGGAACTAATTTTAATAGCCATCCGACAAAATATCTAGGTTGAAAAATAGGCCTGGCAATGTGCTGCGAAGTGATAGACTCACCGAAGAGAACCTCAAGGACTCTCAAGGAGAATAGATCTTCCTCTGCTGGAAGATTTGGCACTAATGATAAAGTAGATAATATCTGAGCTAAAGGCAGATTGAAGCAAGCAAGTTGGGGGGGGATCCCATTTGTGGGCCGACAGCCCATAAAATCATTTGGTACAGGATAGGACAGACGTGTGTGATTCTCATTGGCTGCCTATATTGATAAAGCTGTAGAGTTGTGGGTCCCTCAAACGATCTTATAAATACCTAAATGGCCCTTGGCTGAAAAAAAGATTTCCCACTATATCCCTCTTAATTTTATCGAACTTTGGCCAGACTTGATGGTTATATGCTTCCTCCAGAAGCAAGGGCCTTAAAAGGGAAATTAACTGATGAAATCACCCTTTTTACTCTTACAAATTGTCTATCTTTATCTCTGGTAATACACTTAAATGTCTGGTTTATCTAATCTCCTAATGCTTGCATTTTGCATGGTCTACCTTTCCCTATCTATTTCCTTTCAATCTACTGTCTTTCTATTAAGACATGTTTTGTAGGTCTTGTTTTTGTATCTATCTTGTCAATTTATGCCTTTGAATAAGAGTGTCTAGGGCACTACCTTCATTTTTCCATTTGATTGAGGTCTAGTTTTCATTATTTTTTTCACACACACAACTATTTTCTAGTATTTGCTCAAAACAGCCATAATGCATAATAGTTCATTTAAAGTTTTTATAGCACAAGAAACATAAATTATTGTAAGAAACTTTAAAAGAAAATCAAACACATGCTCTCAAAGGGTTGCTGTTTGTTGGTTTATGGTTTAGTTAGGTTTAAACAATACAGTTTAAATATATAGACTTTACTGGCCTGAACTCATAAAAGAATAAAATTAAACTGTTTAGAAAATTGCTTCACTATCAAAATCTGCCAGATATAATATCATCTGCTCTATGGACTGTATTCTTGTTTACCTCAGTTGCCACAGCTCTATTTCTGGCTTTTTGGTGATCAATTGGAGATAAGTCTCATGGGCTTTCCTGCCTAGGCTGATGTGAATCACAGTCCTTATAGCTCAGCCTCCTGAGAGCACAGAGAGACCTGAGGAGGAACATGTATAAAGATGAAGGCAAGGATTGAAGTGATGCTGCTGTAAGCCAAAGAGCACCAGGAATCACCTGAAACTAGGAAACATTTTAAGAGCTGCTGGAAGCAGTATGGCCTTACCAATGTTAGCCCCTCGGGCTCCTCTAACATGTAAGGGAAATAATTTATGTATTTTTTAATGGTCTGAGATTTGAATTCAGGGCCTTCTGCTTGACTAGGAAACATTCTACCATTTGAGCCATATTCCTAGCTATTTTTTCTTTCATTAATTTTGGTCTAAGGCTGTCCTCAAAGTTCATCTTTACCTCCTCTGTAGCTGGGATCACAGGCTTTCACCACCATTCTACACTTACTTTGTGGACAGAGTCTTAATAACTTTTTTTCCCAGGATGGTCTTGAGCCATAATCCTCCTAATCTCTGACTCCTGAATGACTGGGATTACATAAGCTACCATGTCTAATTTATGTGTTTTATAGTGAATCAGTTCATGATAATTTGTTACAGAATTCCCAGGAAATAGACATAATAAAACCAGGCTTATTTTCTCATTTCTATCAGATTGCTACTAAAATATGTTGAGCTCAGCAGTCATAAATAGCCATTCCCTTTGCTCTTGCACTCACTAGTCCCTAGTCCTAATTTAATTTTTAATACTTTCATATATTACATAGCTAGTTTAGTTATTTATTTTCCTTACAAATAAGTGCAGTAGGACTTGGCATTGTTGTCACATATAGGTCCTGTACCTAGAAACCCAGTACATAAAGCAGGTGAATTCAGTGAACACATGGTATAACCTATAGTGAACTTCCCACTGATAACAACTTTATCAGGGTTTTACAGTATTGTTGCTTTTTTCATTGCATACCATGGTAGATCATGTTTTGTTTTTATGTTAAATTAGTATTTCCTCAATTAGCTCCAATATGTAGCAATTTCATCTGACAAATGAGTATCCTGAGAACCAGGCATAGAAATACATACTTACAATCTAAGAACTTGGGAGACTAAGGCAGGCTGATCCTGATTCAAGGCTGGCTTCAGAATAATACCTTGGTTTAAAAAACAGAAAGACAAAACACAAACAACAAGTTACAAAGACTCTTCCTAGAAGGTAAAGAATACAGTAGAGTTGTTGTTGTTGTTGTTTTAAATCTGGAAAAGCTGTAAAAAATCCTGGGAATATTCCTATGGCCTTGTTTAATCCTGAGAAGTCTTGTGATATGCTCACAAGATCTATCTTGCTGCCCAGAATCACTCACACCACTGAATGATCTGCTTTACTTATGCTGATATTTTGTTTTAAAACCATTACATTTTTGGACACTTGAAAATTAAAGCTAATAACTTTAGTTCTTTCTATAGTTAGCTGTTAGAATACTTCCATATTTGCAATAATTAGAAGTTAGGATCAATTGTTTTGTTTTGTTGGCAGTGCAAAGCACTTGAAGTATTTTGAAGAGAAAGCTAGAAATTCATAAAATGGATTTTTAACAGATGATGAAAAGATTAGAAAAAAGAATAAAGAGAGGATTGGGAATGTGGTTTAGTGTTGACTGCTTGCCAAACATGCATGAAGCCTGGGTTCAATTCCTCAGTACCAAATAAACAGAAAAAGCTGGAAGTGGTGCTGTGACTCAAGTGGTAGAGTGCTAGCTTTGAGCAAAAGAAGCTCAGGGACAGTGCCCAGGCCTTGAGTTCAAGCCCCAGGACTGGCAAGAAAGAAAGGAAAAGGAAAGAAAGAAAGAAAGAATGAAAGAAAGGAAGGAAGGAAGAAAGGAAAGAAAGAAAGAAAGGAAGGAAGGAAGAAAGGAAAGAAAGAAAGAAGTGATTTCACATTTAGGTAGAAGTTGGTAAGAATCTGGAATACTGCAGGCAGTTAGGAAGGAAGGAATGGTGTGAAGAAGAAAAAGAGAGTGTGGAGGTAGAATCAATGGTATTTGATGTAGCAGGATATGGTCTTATGAAGAGTAAAGGATTGAGAAGAACAAATTGATTCAGAATGTGGTTCTGGGTAACAGAGTCTCATAAGCAAACAATACCAGGCTGCAGGAGGAAAAGAAAGGGATTGGTATGTAAAAAGATGAACTCATTTTAGAAATCTGTATTGCTTGATTTGCTACAAGGCTAGCATAGAGGTGTTCATGTTTTCTTCAAAATTCCTTTGTTGACTTACGAAGTATTCTCATTGAATTGATAGATTGTCATAAAATCTATAGGCCCAAGATACAATTGTATGGCCTGATTCCATTATGAGGGTAACTGTAGTTAGATAATTTATATTGTATTGAAGAACACTAGGAAAAGATATGTTGACCATCTTTCACTTTATAAAATTAAGCACCAGTTGCCTTCAGTTTGCATTGTTTCCTTACTTTAAAAGATGAAGTTCTTCTTATCCCCTATGTATTCTTCATTTATGAAGGGACAAGATCCAAATACTGTTGAATGAAATTATTTTAGTAACTTTGGCTGAGTTTTATATGGCCTAAAGGTTAGAATATCAAAACATTTCCACACATTTGGCACAACTCTTTAGGAAGGCCCTTTATACAAAAGGCCAAAATTAGCATAGGGACAAATGATCCTCTTTTCTGTACTCAAGACTTCAACCTATTCTAAATATTAAATCCAAAAGCTTCCTTTTGGTGAATCGGAGTATAGCTTAAGGTAATTTTTCTTCAAAACATTCTCTTACCTTGAATGTAAGTGAATCTTTTTTTCCTGCTATTTACAGGGAATAGTTTGGCACACATAGAGTAGAACATGAACCGATTGTATATCAGAGATCTCCTTTTCAATTTGTTATTATTGGATGACTAAATTTTAAAAACAAATATGCAAATAAAATGTGGCAAAAAATTTCAGAGCATTTGGAATATTCTTTTGCTTCATAGAGACAGCATGCTGAAATGGAAAGAACATAGAATTTGACATCAGAAAAATCTGGATTGAAATAAGCATTTCTGGTTTCAACCAGTGTCATTGTTTTAGTTTGCTTATCTGGAACATGAAGATAGCACTTCTACCTTATCAGGCTGCAGCAATTAAATGAGGTAGTGGATAGGAAGTATAAGAATTACTGTCACAGTAGAGAGATATTTTGGATAGAATGTAGAGGATGAACTTATAGGTTATTTTTTCACCTATTAATAGAAAAGTGTCAATATGCAAAACAAATTGATTTTTGATAAAGGACACAGCTTATAAAATTCATGTCTTTATCATTTGGATGGATGTCACTTACAGGAGAGGCTTTTGGTTCCTCTGAGCCCTCTCACTGTTTGCTTTGGCTCTATTATGAAACAGCTTTGATTGCATGGGCAAAGGTAAGAACACAGGTGGCTGCACAGATATTCTCAAAGCACCATAAGGGGTGAGAAAATACCACAAACTGCCTCCGTCCGACTTGCCTTAGGACTCTGGAGACATCTGTTGGTTATGTTGTTGGAAAGAAAAATCTGCTCTTCCATGACAATGGGAACATTTCAAGCAGCCACTGGAGCATTAAGGAAGGCAATGTCCCTCAGAGACTGATAATAGGTCATTTTATCAACTGTATTTGGGAGCTGCCTTCTTGTAAAGTTTTGTTTTGTGACCTGGGTTGGGGTGGGACAAATTCTGAAAGGCATGAAGAGACAAGCTCCCTTCAATATGTGCCATTTTCCTGATTGTACAGGCAGTTCCAGTTAGAGAAAAGAATGTTTAATTTGTTTACACTCAAATTATGTACAACTATAATAGAGAATTTCTTTAAGAAGCAAATGTGAAAAAATTGTTTTGGGGTTGTGAGACTTTTCTGCTTAAATAAGCTTTTACAAAAGTGGATACTGTTTGTCTAGACCACCCCCAGATAAAAGGTTGATGACTCCTTTCTTTTTTGTAAAAGACAGCTTATTAAGCATAGAGCTCCCCTATGACCCGGCAATCCCACTTTGGGGCATTTACCCAAATGATCACAAACAAGACCACACTAAAGCTACCAGCACAACTATGTTTATTGCAGCATTATTTACCAT
>NW_012267264.1:13461253-13565111 GCF_000151885.1 Dipodomys ordii
TTCTAACGTATTTATAAGATGATTTCTTTGTTGCTTTGTATGTCCCTCCCCCACGGTATAACTCCTGCTCTCAATGTATTTGATGTTGGTATAATTAGTGGAGGGGAAGGGGAAAAACAAATCGTTTAAATAGGGATACAGGTGGACCCATTGCAACAATGAGATGTACAAGATGTCATGTCGAAAAACGAACTTTACAACTTTGGCTGGGGGGAAGATGAGGGTGGGAGATGGGAAGGGATGGGAAGGGGAAACACAGGAGAAGGCAACAATGCTTGATAAGAAATGTACTCATTATCTTGCTCATGAAATTGTAACCCCTCTGTATGGTATTTTCACAATAAAAAATAAATATATAAAATAAATTTCTCTTTTTGAGCTACCTGAGACACACTTGAGTCCAATTGTAATACATCTAATAATTTAATGTATCAAATAGTTTCACAAAGCCTAATTTTGTTTGATTTCTCACTTTTAAAAATCTTATTTGAAAGAAAAGAAACTTTAAAGTCTCACCTAGTTTTAAATTCCAGCTCCTCTAGTTTTTGGATGTGTGGGTTTGTATAAGGCACTTTTACTTCCTGGCTTATTGCTTCAAAGTTAGTGTATATATAATACAGCAAGAAGGATAGAGTATTGATTCACACACTGTATCTAAAGCACAGAACACATATATAGCTGTTGTTGTACTTGTCTGATTGCTTTTGCTTAAAGGTATGCCATTTAACCAAATAAGGCTAAAGCTCCTAATTTAAAATCAACTGTTTTTTTTTTATCATGAGTATTGTGTGTATGTATGTGTTTGTGTGTGGAGCCCAGGGGTTATAAAAAGCATTGCTGTTTATGGAAGCAGGCCAGATGCCCTGCAAATAGATGAGTGGGTCAAAAAATGTGGTACCTATACAGGGTGGACTTTTATACAGCTTTCAGAAAGAATAACATTATGTTATTTGCAGGGAAATGGATGGACCTAGAACAAATCATGTTAAGTGAGGTAAGCCATGTTAAGAGAGACAAATGGCACGTATATTTATCTCATATATGGAATCCAGATCTAATATACACTGGGACATGATAAAGTGTATAGGACTCTAGACATTCACACAGAGTGCGATCAAAAGAGGATAGTCTTAGGGGAAGAACACAAAGGCACAATACCAATGTGCATCTGATCATATAAAATGATATTTATTAAAATGAACTCCATTGGGAAGTGGCACTGTGGCTCAGTGGTAGAGCACTGGCCTTGAGCTGAAGAGCTGAGGGACAGCGCCCAGGCCCAGAGTTCAAGCCCCACGACTGACCACCACCACCACCACCACCACCACCAACAACAACAACAAAGAATAAAATGAACTCCAGGAAAGGGAAAGGAGGATTTTCTTCATTGCTGTTTTTGTTTACTTTTCTTTTGTCTTGTTTGTTCATTTATCTGTCTTTGGGAGGGTAAGGGGGCACAGAAATGGATAGACAAAGGGTTAACAAATGCAGCAGTGATTCTCACTAGACACTTTTAAAATGAACTATGCAATTGTGAATGGGGAAGGAGGGCAAAAACTGGGAGAGAGTTAGGTAAGGGGTGACACTGTTAAAAAAGAAACGTACTTATTACCCAACTTACATAACTGTACCCTCTCTGTAAATCACTTTTACAATAACAATGTAAAAAACATTATTTTCAAGGATTTATAGGATAGATTTGATACAAACACAACAAAGACACCTAATTTAAAGTGATATCACCTTCTAAGAAGTTTGTAGCAATTATGGGGGTAGGGCATGTAAATATATATTTGGTATATAAATGACAAGAAGTGACATTCAGTTGGCATTGCCAGCAAATTTTATTGTGAGTCATATCTACATCTCAGTGTGTTAGAAAATACAAAAGGAAAAGCATTATTTGCTATCTGGTATTACTATCTTTTTTGATCTTGTGTGACATTATTGTCTTATAAATGATTAATATAATATAGGCTTTTTAAGTCATTTTCTTTTAAACTCTATAGCACATAAGATGAACAAATTTAATGCATTAGCTACTTTAGATTCTTCACAGTGGTCTGTCTTCAAATATAACGTGTTTCTGGATTCTGTCAATGGTTGTTTTTTGGAAATAAAGAACTTAGAATCATACTAGGTTAAAATAAGTGTAAGTGCCTTTGAAGTAAACAGCCCTGTGATATTAAAATAATGTAAGTAAAGTTATTCTAAATAGAAGGGAATGTTTCATTTTGGGAGAAGAGAACATTTGCCTTTCTCAATAATAAGTATTTCTCCATCATCATCATCATCATCATCATCATGATAATGAAAAGCATTAGAATTCTTTTAATGAGAATTTCAGTTTGTAGAATTGTTATATTTCTCTCTTGGACATGTTTTTTCTTTTCCTTTCTATGACATAGATTGTCCTAACCCTAAGGCTGGCCAATCCATTCTCTTCTTGAACTACAGTAATGTGTGTTTCAAATCCAATGATTAAAAATACCATGCTCAGTGAAGAAGATATAAACAAAGGCAAGGATCTTTTTTTTTTTTTTTTTTTAAAGTAATCTGTAATGGCTTCACTACCACAGGAGAAAAAAAAAATCTGAGCTATATTTGCAGAACACCAGAGAGCTTCCTGCGAGAGTTGGCAAATGCATCAAGGCATTGTTTGTAGATATTACTTTTGATAGGTTTGATATACAGCATAGTTTCCAGAGCCAATGGAATATTGTCTTCTTACAAATCTCATCAGGCCAGCAGTGCTGCTGCTACGGGCTGGCTTATCAGCTCCAGCCAGAGTGGGCTGCACTTGCATGCACCCCTGTAGCCTGAGAGGAAAATAAATTGTACCCAAGCAGTTAATAAGAAAGAATTATTGTGAGTGAGATGCATGACATTAGAGCAAGAGTCGTGTGTTGCAGACTAAATGTTGATCTGCCGGAGGGGATAAAACACCCCTTCCTAGACATAAAATGACACATTTTTATTTCAGATTTTCTTTATTTAAATGTATATGCTTGTTTCTTGGTTCAAATGCAAATTTTACCTAATTTGGAAGTGATTTTGGGTGCTATTGAAGAGTTAATTCCCAGATTTTGGTGTGCTTTTCTATTGACTATTTCTATCCATTCCAACTATTTCATGAAACATCTGCTTCTTTCTTTCCTCTTTTTAAAAGTAGGTATACAGTACCAATAGGTCCATCAAATCTGTGATATTATTTAACAGCATGAAACATAAGAATGTAATCTTGATATTATGATAAATTTACTGATGGAGTGTTTGGGTTTCTTATTAAATTTTGCAACTGTTTGAGTTAACATTTCCAGTGCTGAAGGATGTGTGCTTGAAAAACATGATTAGTAGAATTTAGTAGGTGTTAACTGTTTGCTTAAAGTATGACTTTGATAGAAACAAAAAAGAACAGGCTGTCTTAAACCTTCATTTTAACCTGTTAGATCCCAAGAGTGTGTTAATATTTTATCATAAAAAGATGCAGTAACATCTTTCATGGTACTTGGGACCCAGGTCTGCTAGGCAGGCTCTGTACCACTGAGCCTCCAGACATTTTTTGCACTGGTTATTTTTTATGTTTTTTATTGTAAAAATACTGTACAGAGAGGTTACAGTTACATGAGCAAGGTAATGAGTACATTTCCTATCAAGCATTGTTACCTCCTCCTTTGCTCCCCTACCATCCCTTCCCTCCCATCTCCACCTCCACAACTACCCCCCAATTCCCCCTCCCATTCCCCCCGCCCCCGTCTAAATTGTAAAGTTTGCTTTTCAGCATAGTGTCTTCTGCATCTCATTGTTACAATGGGTCAACCTGTATCCCTATTGCACTGGTTATTTTTTAGATGGATCTTGCTTTCAGCCTGGCAACCTCATAGATTGTAATATGCCTATTTGAGGTTTCTTTTTGTAGGTAAGAAGACAGGTGCCTGTTACCATGCCCAGCTTTATCTGTTGAGATGGAGTCTGGTGTACTTTTCAGCCAGGGCTGGCCTCAGACTATGATCCTCCTAATCTCAGCTTCTCAAGTAGCCAGGATTGCAAACATGAACCACTGGTACTGGGTATGGTGAAATAACTTGGAATTATTATGTGAAGAAATTAGACTCTGTATGGAGAGCTGAAGTTCAACATATGAGAAAAGAATTTTTAAATTGTTTTCTGGTACTGGATTTTGAACTCAGGGTCTTATACTTGTTAAGCAGTCACTCTACTACCCGAATTACACCACCAGCATTTTTTGGCTTTAGTTATTTTTCAGATAGTGTCTTGTACTTTGGACCAGGATCTCTGATCCTCCTACCATTTTTCCCACATAACTGGAATGCCATGTATTCATTACCATACTTGTCTTGATTGGAATGGAGATCTCATTTATTTTCTTTAAGCTAGCCTTGAAACGGTGATCTAGATCTACCTCACAAATATCTAGAATTACAGGCATAGTCACCACACCCAGTCTGAGAAACTAAATGCCATGAATTGATTTTTTTCTTAAGGCACAGAACAAGTTTATTTGAAAATGAAAGGAAGACAGGGAAGCAGGTCAGGGACACCTGACCTGAGGATCCCATAAATTAAATTTTCTTCATCTATAATGAGAAGTGGAAGAAGCCAGATATAAGGTGACATAGTACTATTTTCTGTAGGAAATTAATCCCATTGATTTTAGCAGTTTAGCCAGTAATAAAATCATGAAAATATACGTTTTGTCTCTTAAGAATCTGGTATGGATCTTTCTTGCACACAGGCAGTTTTCTTCCTGGTGATTCCAGGATCCAATGCCTTTTTCTTTGTATCTACCATCTCTTAAGGTCTCACAGTTCTTAATATTCATTTGGAAATTGTGAGAGAGATACTAGAAAAGAGTGCCCAACTTAAAAAATCCCTGGCCGAGAAGAGACCCATATGATTTTCTGATAATATTCTGTGGGTAATATCTAAAAAGCATCACATAAAGTAAGGGAATCTGAGTGTGGTAAGAACCTGCTCAGCTCTTCTATCACCTGTCTCACATATGACCATCTACAAATGCCATGTCTTCATGGCTGAAGACAGGATTTTCACTTAGAAAATGGCCTGAAGTCTGTCTAGCAGTGCAGAACATGCCCAGATTGCCTGGCATGTCTAGCAAAACATCAAGGTTATGTGGGAACAGGTTGAAGACATTTCCTTCTCTTACTATTCACTTAATAACCAAAATATGAAGGGCATATTTCTACCTATTAAGAAATTAACAATGAAACAGAAAAAGAAAAACAAATGAATTAATTTTTGACTGAGAGCCTTTCAAGATAATGATTTTTAGTGTTTAGAAGGAATAAAATTTAATAGGGGGAGTCTTCTGAAGAAGATTTAAATATACATACACACATCATACTAAGTGATCCAACTGGGAGATACAAATGGAGCATTACTAATTTGAGTAATCTAAAATACAAATAATTTCTGGACCCACCATTCCCATGAGGAACTAAAACCTGTGATACAAAAGTCAAATTTTGAGAGAAAAAAACTTCATTAGATTAACATATATCATACACAAAATATATATGCTATATGTAACACCAATCATTCTTGTCACAGATGCAACACATCTAACACATGCAAATATATGACATACCTAACATATACATGTGGAAAAACCTCACCAGATTAACACACATCACATTTAAAACTCATATGATCCATGAAACACATATATTTTTGACATGCATGCCACATACATGATATTTGTGACACATGAAACACACAACAATCCGACACACATGCCACATGCATGGCATCTATTGCATATATGTAACACATGACATTTGTGACACACATACCACATACATGACAATGCAGCACACAAGATATACAGGGCATTTCTGACACATATGAAACATACATGACATTTGTGGCCCACATGCCACTTATAGGATGTTTGTGACATACACGCTGCACATATGGCATTTGTGACACACGTTACACACATGACATTTGTGACACATGTTACATAAATGACATTTTTGACATTCACACCACCTACATGACACACACATAGTTTATGGAAAATGGCTGTGAGCTACAAAGGGCTCAGAAGAAGATACTTATTTTCAAGGTAAAAGTTTAGGGAGTGTCTAGATTAGGGTCCAGGGAATCTGCTTTAAGAGATTCATCTCAAGGGATTCTAGAATGCCTTGGATTTAGGATTCTCTGCCCTAGGGCTGTGGTATTTCTGTGAAACAAGCTTAGGCATTTCCAATTTCCAAAATTTAAAAAGCCTGACTACTAAAAGCTAATCTGAAATAATGTTACCTGAATGCTGGGACTGTATGTCATTGGCAGGGTAGGGGAGAGCATCGCTGCCTTTGGAGACACATCTGAACATACGCCCTCCCTGACCCTGCCTTTTCTGTTCAATCTGAGAGCAGTATGGCTTTTCTTAATTTGTGTAGATAATAAGGAATATGCTTTTGTTTTTGTGGAAAGCTGCTTTTTTCCCCTTGAACCTTCCTAAAAGCATTAACGCTCACCATGTAATGAAATATGCTTTTATTTGAAGACAGAAAATGAAGGAAAGAAACAAACAATAATTAAATCCCCTAAATAATGTGAAGTTTGTGGTTAAATCTCCATGCAACTCCTTGAAAATTTAATAAGGGAATAAAGTCTGTTTTCCATTTGTGTAATACAGTGCCACATTTCTCTTCTCTATGAAATTGTCTCTGGCTAAAGTGTGCCTCACAATTTAGGTTGCTGAGTATCTAGCTTGAGCGGATTTTATGCGCCTATTTTTTAACTCAAGTCACTCATGTACAACCATATTATCTCACATCAAAGTGGGATATAAAACCAGGAGACTAGGTGAGGGGGAAAAAGTCAGGGATGAATGTCATATTATACGATGCAATTACACACAGTCCCTGACTTACATATGCCTGACTTAGGAATGTCCTTGCATTTACAAATGGACTCTCCAGAGAGGGTCAGCAGATTTCTCCCTTTATTTCCTTCCTTCCCTTGCTTCTCATTCACAGGTTGAGTACCTTCCAGGCTGTGACAATCTGTAACTCTATATTTCTCATTGTTCTCTCCATCTGCACACTGGACAATTAATTTTTTGTTAAAATATGTTTATTAGTATATATTATTGTACAAAGTGAGAGATTCCATGCTATGTATGTGTTTTGATTGTATTTATACCATTACTTTTTCTTTATTTTTACATCTCTCCCTCTTTTTAACCTTACAAAGTTTTAAAAATGAGTTTCATTATGTCCTTTTTATCAGGGATATCATATAATTGGGAAAATAGTAAGAAGTAGGAAAATAAAGCAAAACCTTATGGAAAAGATGAATTCAAAATTTATTCAAGTTTATTAGTTATTCTCTCCTCTTTGTGAGCTCTTGTGTGCTTTTTTATTTTTTTTAAAACTAAATACAGTATTCACTTTTGCCAATTTACTGCATCTTGTGATTTTTTTCCTTTCCCTGGGTCCCCTCTCTTAAAACAGGAAGTGTTTTGTGACTTATGGTCCAGAGTGGCATATGTCCTATTGCTGGGTAAAGAACCCTGGATAACAAAAAAGATGTACTTGTTTCCCTGGGAAAAAAAATTAAAATCTAGTTTTCTACAGAATCAGTGATTGGGATGATGACAATTATCCATCTCTTGGATGTTGTGAATAAAAATTTAATTTTAATTTGCTTTTATTACTATACATAATATCCCAAGCAATTAATGTTTTCATCCACACTATTTTTTTCTCTACAGAAAAATTGCAAATTCCAAATGACTTAAGTATGAATAGCCATATCTATCTATCTATCTATCTATCTATCTATCTATCTATCTATCTATCTATCTATCTATCTATCTATCTACCTACCTACCTACCTACCTATCTAGGCTATTGACTATCAGGCCAGATGTATCTATTATTTGGTCTTTTTACACCCACAATGCCCATGGACTGTGGTCCATATACCATATATGAGATCTTAGCTGAGTGGCCAGATTTTTTTTCTTGATCCTAAGACTGGAATTCAGGGCCTGGGTGCTGTCCCTGAGCCTTTTTTTGCTCAAGACTAGTGCTCTACCATTGGAGCCACAACACCACTTTTGGCTTTTTTTTTTGAGTAGTTTATTGGAGATAAGAATCTAATGGCAACTTCTCTGTCCAGGCTTGCTTTGAACCTCAATCCTCAGATCTCAGCCTCCTGAGTAGCTAGGATTACAGGAGTGAGCCATCTGTACCTGACTAATGAGGTCAGTTTTTATTGACAACTACTCCACAGGCTGACCAAGGGAAGATGGCATAACATAGTGCAGGAAACTTTTATTAAGCTAGATGGAATAAGTCATTCAGAATGTTTTACCATGAAAATGTAAACTTAATCCCCGCTATTTATCAGTGGATATTATTGAAGATGAAGGTCATGAGATATAGTGAGCATCTTTCAAGTTGAGATTTTTGAGGGGCTTGCTGAGATTGCAGAGCATGCAATAGGTACAATCTTAGAGTGAAACCCAAGCAGGACATCAGGACTGCTGAGACTCCAACAATGTTAGTTCAGGACATTCTAATTCCTAGTTCTTATATGCCTGAGGCTTAACTATATTTTGTTTCCATCCTTGGATCAAGAACTCCTGATCTCTTTCCTCTTAGCACTGTTCTTTCACTGAAGCATCATTCTCTCTATGTTCTTTTGAGTTCTCAGTCTATCACTCTTCATGGGGGCTCCTGGCATAATGACTTTTATATTTGTAAAGAGAGTATAGCTCCTGAATCTATATTAGCAGTGTAATTGATGTAATATCCTAAGTTAAAGTTAGGCTTCAATAAAAGCATATCTATCTATCCATCTATCATTTATCTATCTGTCTGTCTGTCTGTCTATCTATCTCTAGCTCCCCTTAAAATTGTGCCTGATTACTCTCATTCATTGCACATTTCCAGAGCCTACTGGTTTTACAACCCTAGGCAAGGCTGCTTATTTGTCCTCTTCAGAGCTACCGAGTTCTTAAACTATTGTAGAGCATCTAGTAAGTAGCTTATGAAAGTAAGGAAACTAGGACTACAGTTGGCACAATGGTTTGGAGAATCTCAAACTTGTAATGCAATTGAATGAACAAAAAAACCTAAAACCATTTCTAAGAGCATTGGATATTAGCTTTTATATGGTTATTGTTGAAGTGGAAAGGTTAACATACTTCATATCTCTTTCCATTTCCTTGTAGGTTTGTTTTATCTTGAGTGCGCTGCTGAATCACTGAGCAGTAAATTGATTTTTAAGGCAACAGTTTTTTCTAGAGATCTGGTGATGTGGTGGTAGGCACGAATATGAGCTCCCGCTGATCACTTTCAGGTGTTATGAGAGTCTTTCATTCATTTAGTAATTTAAGAGCAACGAGCTTTTGCTTCTCTGTGTGTAAGCATATAGTTTTCTTTTTAACTGGATTTATAGAAATTATGAAATGAATACTTGTTATAAGTTGTCAACAATACAGAGGTATATAAAGAGTTGTCATTGTTCCGCTCCTCTGCCAGGCCTACCATTCTAGTGTAGTTAATACACTCCTTTAACGCACATTAGGAAAGCCATGTCTCAGCACATAGTGATAACGCAGTCTTTGTTATGTACTCCAAGACATGGACACAGAGATTTTTCTTTGTTGTTGTTTTTTTAATGCACTACATGATTTCTTGTTTTCTTTTGTGTTCCTCCTTTCCTTATGGTTTATCTTCTGTTATCATATTTGATTTTGGTACCCTGGGTCTTTTATATATGTTTATCTCAATTAGGAAAGGGAAGGGGAACAACAAAATGGTGAGACAAAGGACACAGGGGGAACCTATGAAACAGCGATCCTCACAAGATGCCATGCTGAAAACAATCTGTACAACTTGAGGGGTGATGGGGAGGAGGGAAACAGGGAGAAAAATGAGGGAGGGGGTAACATGTTCGACAAGAAATGTACACACTACCTTATTTGTGTAACTGAAACCCCTCTGTACATCACCTTGACAGTAAAATTAAAATAAAAGTCTTTGTTGAATTAGTAAGATAAGTTGCATATCCATTAAAAACAAAATGTGATTGCACAAATTATGATGTTTTATTGCTGTGACTTCTGACTGGTCACTTTTTTTGTTTCTTTCACTATTTGTGTGGTACAGGGTTTTGTTCTTACTAGCAGGCACTCTACTGCTTGTCATGCATTGAGCTCCACTTTGCTATGATTAGTTTTGAAATAGGGTCTTACTTTTTGCTTAAACCAGTCTGGACCATGATCCCCATTTATGCTTGCCTGGGGTGGCACATCTTTTTTTTTTTTTTTTTTTTCATTTGAATCCTGACTGACCTGGAAGCATGATCCTTTTGATCTGAGTATTCTGCATAGTTGGGGTAAAAAGTATGGGTCTCAGAAACCCAGTTGTTGGTTGAAATAAGTTATTGTGAAAGTGTTGTCTGGGCTGGCCCTGAACCATGATCCTTCTGATCTCTGCATCCCAAGTGGCTAAGATTAAGAACATAAACCACCTGATTTTATGAGATATATCCAGTAGAGAGGTAGTATGGAAAATGAACATGTACAGTACAACTGTAGACCAGGTATACATACCATCTATGGAGAAAGAGAAGTAAGTGACTACAGTTTAGTTTTTGCTTAAGTGACTCTTTGGGATAACTTTAAAAATGAGTGGAAGTGCTTTCTGTTAGTGAAAAAACCCTAAGGCTAGGTAAGTGTACCTATCAATTTGTCTGGCACAGTTTCTGTTTTTGTTTGTGACAGTCATTTATATTTAGTACCTCTTTCCCTTTCAAAAATGCCCCAGCTTTCTTAAAAATGGTCTATTTAAACCAGGAGGAAAAGAGACAAGCTGCAGTTTACCAATAAAATTTAAGGGGAAACAACAGCTGGAGATTTTGCCGTGGAGGGACTGAATGACCCAGTAGGCAGCAAGCTTTGAAAAAACCCAAAACATTACAGAAGAAGAAAATGAAAGTGATCAATTAAATGTTTCTTCTTTTGCCTGGATGAGGGAAAATAAAAGCTTCCGGTTGGGTATGTCTGAGAGATTATCCTAGCTAATGTTAGGGTGAAGATTTATATAGTGTGCACATTATTGCTTTGCCTTGGGAATCAGACATGTGGAGTGTTTATTAAGTAGGTTTCTGTTTTTGTTGAACAGGTATTCTTTTTTCTCTTACGACTTGGTTCCACTCTATGATCACATTTCTTTGCATAATTTGTATTTGATATATGTATGAGTCCCTGCTTTGAACAGACCATATGGAAAACTCCACGAGTACCCTGGGAACTGGGGTGTGCGGTGATTAACCATGGCTTCTGCTATTTGTGTAGCAGATGAGTGGAGCTGTGAAATAAAAGGCATCACACAATTGTTTCGTTGCCCTTATTTCGTCCTTTGTTTGGTGATGCTTTACGAAGGATGAGAAAGTAAAATAAAGTGTGAAGTCCCAGGCAAGCAAAAAACAGAAATGGCCTAATGTGGTTGAAAATAAAATTGAAGAAAGTAGAGTCTTTGTTGCATGAATTTGAAGTCTTAAAGAGCAAACTGGTTTGTGGCCATGAATCTAAAAATAAGGCTGTTGGTTTCTCAGGAACTCCAAAGAACTTTGGCTGAAGAGGCTGTCTCTTTTAAAACTCTTAAAAACGTATTTGTGCCGGGCGCCAGTGGCTAATGCCTGTAATCCTAGCTACTTAGGAGGCTGAGATCTGAGGATCATGGTTCACAGCCAGCCCAGACAAGAATATCTGGGAGACTCTTTTCTCCAATAAACCACCAAAAAACCAGAAGTGGCTCTGTGACTCAAGTGGTAGAGCACTAGCCTTGAGCTGAAGAGCTGAGGGACAGGGCACCAGCCCAAAGTTCAAGCCCCCCCAAACAACAACAACAACAACAACAAAAAGTATTTGTTTTAATATTTATTTTATGTTTGCAAGTTGTTTGAGAGATGGTTGTGGGGTATTTAAAAAACAAACAAAAAACAAACAAAAAAACCGTCTTTTGTAATACTCTTTGTGGAAATTCTCTGACCCAGGGAGTTTCTATCTAGGTTAAATAATAAGTCAAAAATAAATTGCAATAAATAGTACATCAATATATCAGTGTCAAACTAAAGTTTCTTATCACTTTGTAACCAAACTATTAGTAAGCATAAAATACAGATGAAATAAATTTCATGGGCTTTGGAAAACATCTTTACCTTGTCCATCCAGGTTTATAAAACATGGCTAGTTTCCACTAAATATTAAAATTTAGCTAAACCTGAAAAATATTTCAATATAGTAGCAAACTAGATAATTTATTTACATGTATTTGTCAGTGCCCTGAAAGTCCAAGTCAAGAAACAGGATAAGAGTGTACCTGAGAAATTTAAGAACTTATGGTATACCATTCTTCCATTGGTCTTCCTATGTACACAGATTCTCTAAAGCTGTGTAAGTCAGGACTTCCTAGTAGGAATCTTCTCCTAGATGACTCAGTTTATCTCATTTTTATGATAATCTGAGCAATTATTCAGAAAAGGGAGATTTGGGATTATCTTTCCTCATAATGGCTCCTTTGAACTTCTTACCTTTCCTTTGCACATGTTGGACATACATGTCAACAAATCACGATTTGCCACTGTGAAAATTCCTGGTGCATTCAGGGATACTTCATTTTGAATTTATTCCTCAAAGAAAATCCTGCCTCATACAGCAATGGAAAAGAAATGACTGAAGTTTTGAGGACAGATACTCTCCATGCTGTGTTTGGGGTAGGGCACCTGAAGCACTTGCTTGGCACCAGCAAATTTGTGGTGAGGGATGCTCTGTTTCAGACACATGGCATTTTCCATGTTACCACCATCAAACATATTCTTCCACCCACCCCCCCAAGTACATCTGCCCCTTGTACACAGCATCAGTCTATGCTATCTATTCATATTTACGTTGCACCTATATTCACATCTGCTATTTCATTTGGTATCCACAGTCGTACTTATTGATGGCTTTGCTGACACCCAGGATGCTTGGTCCTACTCTTTCAGATTATTCTCTGTTTCCCTCTATGTCGCTCATTAATGTGTAAGACTGTAAGGCTTCCAGCTTGATCTGAGCAGGAGCTACTCTGACTCTTCACCAAATGTCATTTAAATCTTATACAGTGTCCAGAACATAGAATGTGTTCAACAAAAATTTTCTGGAGGAATTAAGTAAAATTGAGCTAACTAGGTGAAGTAGAATTCAAAACTACAGCTTGATTCATATCATTAGAGAACCAAATCATCTTGAACAAAGAGTGAGATTTTTATTTATTTTTCCCTTCCTATATGTGTGCAGTCATCTTTGTAGTGATGCATTTAAAAATAATTATATATTTCATCTGCTTGGTGATTATTGCTATGCTTTCATTTTAGCAAAACAAAGTAATTGAGAAAACACCAAGGAGATAGGTAGAGAAAACTATTCTAATATAGTGTCAATGGTAAAGTGAGTAAGATTAATAACTAGATCTACAGTGAATAATAGAGTTCAGATTTGAGAATAAAAGCAACTAAGGGGGAAGAAGGGAGGAAAGCAATGTAACAAACAGGGATAGCTGCATAGAAGGCGATTTCATTGGCAAAGTGAAAATTATAGCCTTTTATTTGTTACATTGGAATCCAAACTCAAGGCTTTGCACTTGTTAGGACTGCACTGCATAACTTGAGACATGTCCTTCCCTTCCCTTTTTTTACTTTAGTTATTTTTTGTGGTTGTTGACAATGGCTGACCTCATAATATAATACTCCTACCTAAGCCTCCCATGTAGCTGCGATCACAAGCTTGAACATGCCCAGGTTGTTGATTGAGATGGGGTTTTTGGCTTAGCTCACCTTTGACTTACGTTCTCTATCTCTATTTCCCAAGTAGCTGGGATTACGGATGTGAGCCATTATACCCAGCAAGAGTAACCAAGGTCTGGAATTAAATATTATAGTGTGGAGGAGTGGGCAGCTCTGCCTGTACTTTCTATTCATGGGCGAACATACAAGTGACTCAGCTGCACAGAAAATTCTTACCGTTGATGACTACACAAAGGAACAACAGTTGTTAACTCTCAGTGGAGAAATAACTTAGAACATAAGTGAAACAAGGCCCTATTTAGCTACTATTAAGGGACCTTTTTAAAAATAATTGCCTGTACCTAAGGTTAAAATTTAATTTGGTTATATCACTGAATTGCCTCCACAACCTCTAAATAAAGGTCACTTGTGACATTGAGAAGGTATAAATGGCTAATTAATACTTTATATTGAAATTGAGTTACTTAAGATTTTGAAGAAATATTCGATGGAATAGTAATTGGTACAAAGATTTCAAATTACTTTAATTTCAAATGATCATAAAAATCTAAAGAAGAAATTTTAACTGCTGACTTTCAAAGTCTATTTTTGAGTGAATAGCAAGTGTTAATTAGACAAAATTTCTCATTATTTTTAGAAGGACATTCTTGGATTAAATATAAAGAACTTAAAACCTGATGCTGGCATGTTGGGATTTTCTCTTCAGGAGTTTTGAGTAAACTCAAGAAGAGAGATTAGAATTTCCAGGTTTTTGTAACCCAAGTGTTTAGTGAAGAACACCTATGCAGGCATTGGGCACTGAAGCTTGGTGTGTGCTGTTGGCCTGGGTAAATCATTTGGGTTCCAGAGGCTGAGACTGAAAAGAAACCATTTTGTTAGTTCCAGCTCCAGGCAGAGGTAGGCACACAGAAAAGAGAACTACAGAGAGAAGAAGAAATAAAATGTAACCTTTGCTGATGACACTGTATGCCAAGCTTTGGGACAATGACTTCCTAATTGCTATAGATTTAGTGGACCCAGTCTTCCTCAAAGGCAAGTGTGGAGATTATGTTTATGACTCAGAAACATTTGAGTTATCATTTCTTGAGTGTGAGTGTAGAATCAATGCTCAAGTGAACCAGGTCCAGATTGCACTCAGGGCTAAAGTCCATGTCATCTTCATAGGTATTGTTCTGCCTGCCTTGTAGAAGTAAGAGTGTGTGAACTGTGATAGCGGTAATGATGAGACTATGCTGAAGAAGAGGTAATTTGAATATGACCATTCAACAGTTGGAAGCTATTCACATCAGTGCAAATGACTTAAGTTTCCCATCCATTCAACAACTTTGCATCTCTTGGATGTTTACTGTGAAGCAGACCCTATGCTAAGCACTAGGTAAACATAACAATTAGTGATGTCTCCTGCAGGAAGAATCTACAGTGTAGCAGATATTCATGTATCAAGGAAAGGCATGAGAAAGTAAATGCTAACTGTTGGGTTTTTAAAACAAGGGTTTTTGGATGATTGCAATCATTAGATACCAACTTAAGAATTCCATTAATTGTAATCTATAATTTGTTTATTTTAATTTAAGCCAGCTGAGATTTAATTACTAAATGATATTAAAGCCAGTCTCATTTTCTTTATTAGGCAAGTCTATGAATTCCATAAACAAAACAAAACAAAAACAATCTCCTGTGTGTGTAACAACAGTGCAGCAATCAAGTACTCTTAGACTGAAGAAAAGACAAGTATTCATTGATATTTTACTTCTGCAAAGTCTTCAGTTTAAAGGCAATTGATGATTGTAAGACTTCCCAAGTATTTAAGTATTAAATACTACTCGTATGGCTGAATTTTTGTGAAGATGTAAGTTTTCAACTCCTTTGGATAAATACCAAGGTATGTGAATAGTAAATCATATGGTAAGGGTTTATTTTATAGGAAGGTGCCAGGAAAACTGTGCTCCAATAAGGCCCTATTAGTTTCCATTTTCAGCAACATTGAAGGAAAGTTTGATGTCTTATTAAAAACAATGTAATGGTTATATTTAAATTTTGTCTAGAAATTATTTGGATTTGAGGACAAGTTTCAGTTTTATCAATACTGTTTATTTTATTGATGGAAATCCTTCGATAAACAATATACCATATGAGTTTAGAAATGAATTCATGTTTTTAGATAGAATGAAGTGTTAAAGTTCTGCCTTTATGTTATTGGAAAGATACTATTCTTGGCTATTAGTATAAGTCTCTACTATGTCCTTTGTCCTTAAGACTGACCAGAAGGTTTTGTGTATTATTTTTGTCAGATACATGTAGGTTTATAAGATCAGAAACCATTTTTAGCCTTTTTTCCTTTTTCTAAGAGAGAAGGAAATTCTTGGTTATATTAATATTAAATGAAATACATATTTTTGATATCATCTTAAATGTTTTTATTTAAAAACTTGGTTTTTAAGCAAGCATTTAAGAGCTTCCAAAGAGTCAGTCTTTTAAAAAATGGACTATTAAGACTCTTAAGTCTCTTAAATCTTAATTTGGATAGGGTGTAGTATTACTGCTTTGTGTAAATATTGTGATAATCCTCTGGCCTCTGGGAAACTCAGGCCTGATAAGTGAAACAGAAGTGAACTCAAAACTTAATTAAGAAAGCCAACATTCTAGAACTTTAAAGCTCATAGAGATGCTAAAGACAGAGGCAACATTTTTCTTGTCTCAAGTATGGAATTACAAGGCTAGTTTGACCTCTTTACCACAGTAACTACACATAAGGCATCCCTTGCCTTTCGACTGTTGTGCTTCTTTCAGAGAAGTGTTTTCCTTTCCTTGTTCTCACAGTTTCTCCTAGGTACATGGGTCAAATGGAAGAAAAAAAAGACATTGTTTGGTTCTGTAATTTCATTTTTCCCCTTGTTTGTTGGGAACTTGTGATATATGTGCATTTAGTGTCCTCGCAAATGATTTCAGATTGTTATATTTTCTCCTTAGAAATGTCATTTTTAAAGAAAGTATTGAAATGTAAATAGAATAACTCAAACCCCTTATTCATTGAGTCTTCTTGCATTTCTCATAATTTGAAGATTCAGAGACAAAGCACAAAATTTGAATTGGCATTAGCTAGAAGAAACAGGAAAGTATAGCTGGTAATATTTGAACGCAAATAAGTTTCTTTTTCATCTGTATATTTCTTTTGTTTTTTTGGTCCGGTCGTGGAGCCTGAACTCTGGGCCTGGGCGCTGTCCCTCAGCTCTTCAGCTCAAGGCTAGCGCTCTACCACTTGAGCCACAGCGCCACTTCCGGCTTTTTTCTTTTTTCTTATGTGGTGCTGAGGAATCGAACCCAGGGCCTCGAGCCACTGAGCCACCTTCCCAGCCCCTGTATATTTCTTTTGTATTTGCTCACTTGGATTTAAATGATAGAAACTCATAGAGAATGATAAATGGAACTCTTTACAGAAAATAAAAACTATGGGATGATATAAAGTTTGAACAAAGAGGTATATATATATATATAAATGTATTTATGTGTATATATATTTGTATATATGTGTATATATCTCAAATCTCTACTGGATAGCACAGAATTTTTAATCTATGATTGGTTTAGATTCTACATTTTAAACTATCCAATGAGTTAGGATGTTTAGTCAGCAAGAATAAACAGATTTTATTGAGCTATTTTTTGCTGATTTTAAAGCAAACCATTTTTACCGCTATGTTGATAAGATACACCAAGTCAGAAGATGAAAGATCCACAAGTCACAGTTTTCCTTAGGAAATCTATAAGTTTCACACTTCTGGTTGACTGGGATAAGGGCCCTGTGCATTTGCGCACACCAGAACACAATATCATCAATAATCCCAAAGGTTTGCAGAACTTCAAAGTGGAACAGAAAGCCCCAAATTAAATAGGGACTATCTCATTCTCCTTGAGAATTTCAGTTGTTTTGTCACCAAACACTTGAGTCCCACCTCCTAGTCCTTTTCCCTTTAGTTAGTTTTTAGTTAGGATCTGTGCTTTTTGCCCAAGCCAGCCTCAGACTATGATCTTCCTGTTCACACCCCCTATGTAGCTGAGATTGCAAGTATGAATCACCACACCCAGCCCTGTTCTATTTTTTTCTCTATTCTATATTCTTATGTATCTTATAGAAAGAATTCTGAAACTTAAGTTAGAAGGGAATTGTGTTTCATTTTTTTCAAATGAGGAAGAAGATATGTGAGAGGAAGCAGAAATGGTATCCCTAATAGTTTAAAATATTAGCTCCTTAGAATCCGCTATGAGAATCATGATCCCCTCTTTGTTATCTTATGAGGCATTATTACCAAATTCTACCAATTAGCTTTCTTTTTTTCTTATTCTTCAAAGCATCCTATTCTCATTTAAGGAATAGTATTATACATTTCCTTTTTTAGTCAGTTTGCAAACTGAGTAATTATTTTGATATCTGTTATGACTTTAGAATTCTATTTAAATAAAATGTATCATCAAGATTTTTATATCACAAAACATAATCAAAAGATTCTAGTCTCTAGTTTGTTTATTGTAAAAAAGAATTTTACTTTACTCTGTCATTATCTTTTCCTTTCAAGTGAGATATCAAAAGAATTTTATACAAATAAGAAAGCAAATTTAGGTCAAATTTCACATAAGAAGAATGAAAATTACACAAAATAATATATTATTTAGGGGAAAAACCTTTTCAAATGTCTGAACATAATAATATCAGGCTAACCTATTTTTAAAACAGACTCTCAGCATCATAGATATAATGTATGTGTATTTTAAGCATAGATTTATTTAGACTATCAGATCTCAGGGATTTTAGATTCAAAGAAATATTTTCATCAATTATTAGGTTCACTATTCTTAAGAAAAAGAGCATGTTATTTTGGGGCATTATTTCACAAAACACTTCAAAGCATGATCTATTTCATAAAACATGAGGAAAATGAGTCTTCCATCTAATTTTAGTTTTCCATATTCCCTTTCCAGGTTTTATAATTTATGTAGTCAAAAGATACTAGCAGGATAAGAATAGGTATTTGGATATACACATAAGCTAAATTCATGGTCCTAAAAAGTTCAGTTGACAAATCTGAGTTTCATTATTTGGTTGAAACTCCTTATGCAGATTATCAAAGAGTCTCTATCACTTTCTCTTCTGTAGGGAGCCCAAGTTACAGATTTTATCCTAGAAATTTGTCTCATTTTCTTTTTCTGCACTGTGAACTTTCAGGAAATCTGTGTTTTGTAGGTGTTTGAGGAGGATATCTGTCTGGTTCTGAATATTGTTCATATTAAACTTATGCTTTATACTTCAGTTGTGTGACCACATTCTGTATCTTAAAATGTCCTTTTTTCTTTTTTTTTATTGTGAAAATACCATACAGAGGGGTTACAATTACATGGGCAAGATAATGAGTACATTTCTTATCAAGCACTGTTGCCTCCTCCTTTGTTTCCCCTTCCCATCCCTTCCCATCTCCCAACCCCACTCTCAACCCCACCCCGCCCCCCTTGTCTTTTTTTTTCTCTAGGCATGATAGTTGAAATTTTATTGTCATATAAAAGGAAACTTACCAGTTAAACTAAATGAAAATTAATTTATCAAAGGTAATGGCTGGTGCTTCTCTGCACTATGGAGTGGATATTTAAGCCAGACTTTGGTGGTTCATGCCTGTAATCTAGCTATTCAGTAGGCTGAGATCTGAGGATCTTGGTTTAAAGTTAGCTAGTAGAAAAGTCCATGAAACTCTTATCTTCAATTAACTACCAAAAAGTTGGAAGAAGAACCATGGCTCAAATGCTAGAGCGCCACCCTTGAGCAAAAAAGCTAAGCTACAGCGTGAGGCCCTGAATTCAAGCCCCAGTACCAGTACAAGGATACACACATAAACACACACACACACACACAACACACACACATACAGAGTCACACGCCCTAGTAGATGTTTAGTTTTTAGCCTTTCACAATTCTATCATCAGCTTTTTGTAGCAACTTTGTCTTCAGAGTCTTATTGGAGGACAATATTTAAAAGGGGACCTTTGTGGTTTCTAGTAGCTGTGGTTCCTAGTGATTCTGAAGTTTGATGAACTACATATATGTTGGTAAAAGTAACTACAGCTTAAAGATTGGCTATCAATAATTTTATCTCATATATAGAACTGAGGTATATTATTATAAATGATCACTAAATATAGGGGAAAAGTTGACACCATCAGCCACAAAGAAGTTTTATTTATAAATTCTTACCTTCTATAACCAGAGATGTTAATGGCAGTTCCTGTCATAAGTTCCAAAGTTGTTTTCTTTGGAACATTAAATTAATATTTTATATCACATTTACATTTTGTTTATATGCAGATCATGTTGTTGCTTATGTTTATTCAACTTTGTATTTAGGTTGAATTGTGTGCATAGTTAGTGCTGTCCTTAAAAGGGCAGTTTAAAATTGGGTAAATAATTTTTTTTTTAGTATTTATTGGTTGTTCAAAGGAATTTCATTGTAATATTTACATATGTGCATAAAGTGTGCTCAGATCAGATTTACTTTATCACTCTCCCTCTTGCTATCTTCTTAAAATAATTTCAGCTGATTTTTATTGCTCTATTTTCCTGCTTACATATAAAGTACTTTGACATAGTCATCTTTCTTCACCTTCTTTGCTTACTTGTCTTTTCCTATCCCCAAATACTCTGTTATAATTCCCTCTCATTCATTTTCTCTAATGTATGTTAATTGTTCAGAGAGTTTTTATGTGGACATTTTGCACATTCCTGTATTGTAATTCAGATTATGGGTTAATATTTTAAATGATGGCAATAGCTACAATTTAGTAAGCACTATTTGGAAGAATATTTCTCACTTGCAACTTATAGTGTTCTGAATTACTAGAATTGTTCTTTTTAAAGGTTATGTACAGAGGGGTTACAGTTACATAGGTCAGGTAATGAGTACATTTCTTTTTGAACAGTGTCACCTCTTCACTCATTTTCTCCCAATGTTTTTTTCTCCCAAACCCCTTCCCTGAAGATTGTATAATTCATTTTTCAAGTAGTGTCTAGTGAGTATCACTGCTGAATTAGTTCACCCTGTGTCCCATTACTTCTATGCTTCCCCATTTACTCCCCAAAACAGAAAAACTTACATACAAGACAAAGCATATAGAAATAAAAAAATAGTGACAAAAGAGGAAAAGCAAAAACAAAAATCACAAAAAGTAAAATAAAAGCCCTCTTGTTCCCATTTCTTGGAGTTCATTTCAATAAATGTAATTTTATATGATCATATGAAATATCTATTGAACCTTTTTTTTCTATTTTTTTTCTATTGAACCTTTGTGATCCTCTCTTAGTAATATTCTCCTTTGGTCTCAGTATGTGAATGTTTAGAGTCCGGTTTAATTTATCATGTCCAAGTATAATTTTTTTTTTACCATCCATTGGATTTACTTATAGATTTATAGACACATTCTAATTACTAGAAATGAGGGAAACTATGCAACCTATGTTTCTCTGGGTCTGGTTTATTTCACTTAATATAATTTTTTCCCAAGTCTTTCCATTTCTTTATGAATGGGGCAATATCATTCTGATGTAAGCATTCTTTTATATATATATATATACATATATATATATATATCAGGTTTTTTGATCTATTCTTCAATTGAGGGCCATCTGGATTGTTTCCATGTCTTGGGTATAGTAAACAATGCTGCAAGGAACATGGTTGTGCTGGTGACTTTAGTGTGACCTGGTTTGTGGTTAATTGGATAAGTGCCCAGAAGTGGAATTTCTGGATCATAGGAAGCTCTGTGTTTAGTCTTTTGAGGAACCTCTATATTGCTTTCCAAAGTGGCTGAACAAGTTTACATTCTCACCAACAGTGTAATAGCATTCTCTTTTAGCCACATTTTTTTTAGCCGGCATATATTTTTGTTATATTTCTTGATAATAGCCATTCTAACTGGGGTAAGGTAGAATCTCATTGTTGTTTCAATTTGTATTTCTTGTATGGTCAGAGATGTTGAACATTTCTTCATGTGTCTATTGGCCATTCTTGTTTCTTCTGAGAAATCTCTCTTTAAATCTCTAGTCCATTTATTAATTAGGTTGTGGTTTCTTTGAGGATTTGTTTTGGGGGGGGCTTTAATTTTTTGAACTCTAAGTACACTTTAGATATGTGGCCATTGTCTGATACATAGCTAGTAAAGATCTTCTCCCATTCTCTGTGCTTTCTATTTATTTTGCTAGCTATGTCCTTTGTCATGTAGAAACTCTTCAGTTTGATGCAAGATAAATAGAAAACTAAAGGTCTGACATAACATATGACTCTGTTAAAACATAAAGTATTGCAGGCAGATGGTGCAGAATACATATACCTATGTAATATTCACCTGCAGTTATGTCCATCTTTGTAACTGAATCTAGGATATGTTTCTGGGGTCATCCATCTCTGCTAAATACATTTACTTTGGTTCCCTTTAAGAGATGGATAGATTTCAATTGGTTACAAGTCAATATCTTAAATATTTACTTGTTTTCAGTTTGGCACTCCAAAAAATTCTTCTTGATGGGTCCTAAGCTTTCAATATGATACATGTAGCCATGTTTTATTTTCTCTATTGATTACACTCCACTGAATCTAGAGATTTTAGGAAAGCTAGTTCTTCCATATCTCCTCCATCATCTCATTGTATGTTTCCACCATTCTTGCTTTAGCAGCACTCACTGGATGGCTAGGTTTTGTGGAATAAGAGTAACACTGATTTTTGGACAAGTTGTATGCACACTACAGTTGATTCTAAAATTGACATATGGTTTCACCATATATTCAAATATGCTTAGCGTACATTTAGAGTCTTTGTTCTCTATTTATAACTTGGGAAAAATTACTAGCCGTTACTGATATCGTTAAAGAAAGACTCAGACATCTGTTAGAAATATACAGCCAGGTGCTGGTGGCTCATGTGTAGTCCTAGCTACTAAGGAAGCTAAGATCTGAGGATCATAGTTCAAAGCCAACCCGGGCAAGAAAGTCTGTGAGACACTTAAATTAACCACCAGAAAACCAGAAGCGGCACCATGGCGGCTCAAGTGGTAGAGTGCTTACCTTGAGCTGAAGAGCTCAGAGCCATGGCTTACCAACAACAACAACAAAAAAAAAAAAAAGGAAAAGAAAAGAAAGAAATATATAGGGTTAGCAAATATCAATTTTTGTAATTTTGTAGGACTGAGGTGATACCAATTTAAAATATGGCAGGCTGTTTAATTCTGTGGGTTGCTTAGGTTATACTTCTCTATGAATACTATGATAGTATCTCTTTGTACCATGCACGTTAGAAAACTGAAATATCTCAGAAAGTACTAATGGAAGTAGATTTGATGTTTTTATCATTTGAGTGTCTTGATTTGGACAAGAGTATTGGCCTTCTTTTCAGGAACCCTGGAGAATTTAGGAGAATCCGAGAGCTTTGTGTATGCTGGAGAGTAGAGCATTCCAGAAATTTTGACAAGATTTGTGCGGCTAAAATTCTTGATTTCTCAGTAAAGCAGTACAAACTTCGAGAACCAGACCAATCTTGTTCCCTGTGGGTCCAATCTATGATATCAGCTTGAAAGAGCACATGACCTTTTTGAGTGCTTGCCCATGGCCCCTAATAAGAATTCATACAATGTAAGCTTCTGTAGCTAGAATTCATTTATGATGCCTAGAATGCTAATATGCACTGGAGAGCTGAATATATCAATGCACCTGAGTTCCTGTGGAGGCTTATTCAACTTCTTTGATGAGGAATTCTATTTTGGGAAGTAACAGAAAGGCCTGGAAGGCATTAAGGTTAACAAATGTTAAGAGTTTTTTGGGATGCAAAGGTTTCTAGTTAAAGAAAAAGAACAAGCTCCTCACTGCCATAATCTGGTTTTCTTGAACTTCCCTTCTACATTTAGATCTTTCTCAGTCCTTCTCCTTTTATCTCCATTTTTCTAATATAATCCCCAAGGTTGTTAACTTCAAAATTGATAAATAATACAATTTATTATTTACATAATGTTGAACTAGATGCCTTATCATGTCATTGAATTGAATCCTAACAAAAGTCTTGCAAGATAGTACTCCTTCTCTTCAAAGCATTGTCTGTGTGTGTTCACTTATATGTTGTATGTACATGTGTTTGTGTATTTAAAGCATCATGATTGTTGTAGACTAGCTTTTAATTTTAAGTGTCATCTTTTAATTGGATTAAGAAAATATGACATCTATTAGAATATTTTAGTCTGCTATCACTTAGACTTTATTCTAATTTGTGTTTATAGGATAATGGGAGTTTCATCCTTATGTAAACAACTTTAACTGGCTTATTTAAAATTGGAGGTCCCAGAATAAATTGAAATCCAAAAGATGACAGAGTGTAGTGATTTGTCATTTCGTCTGTTTTCCTTATTTCTACCTTTTTTTTTTGGTGTGGATAACTATGAAGTAAAATGCAGCACAACTGTTGTGTTTAGGTACTGCTGTTTATATTGCTTTAGTAAAAAGTTGTCACCATGAAAATCAAAGGCAGACACATTATTTTAAATGCTGCAATTAACAATATGACTGTCAGCAACACCTCCTTGGTGTCTTTGATAGTGTGGATAATGTATGTTTTCTCTTCAGCTTACTGAGGCTCTGGTAATGGAAGCTAAGCTCAAACATCAAAGAAAAGAGGTTTTCCTTTGTAAGGAAGCATCATTACATTTTCACACCATTAGGGTGACAGAAGTACATATCCTCTGCATGAAGTAGATGCTTTTGATTATGTTTTTCTAAACTAAATACAGACTAAAACACATATAATGTTGGTCATTATTGTATATGTATCAATCCTTTAGTGTCCCAAATAATTCTTATTGATTACATTATTAACATTTTTAGGAAATACTGGGATGTTAAAGAGCTTACTAATTGCCACTCATTTTAATTAATGATTAGTAGTTACCATGGCATATCAACGTCCAATTTTCTGTCTTTTAAATGACATTCCCTTGAAAGCTTGAAGCATTCTTCATGGTAGCCTCATAAAAGTCAGCCTCAGCAATTACTAAAGGGAAGGCAACAGGCAATTTAATCTCCAATGGAAATCATGATTAGATGTGGAACAGTGACAGGAATGTCTTTTATTCCATGTTACTCCATATTGTTAATGAACCATTTTACTAAATAAAAGGAACATATACTTTAGATCCTGAGACAAGTCTTACTTGAATAAAGTAGATGTTGTAGAGCAAGTGCAGATGAGCTACAGGTACCTGAATGGTAAAAATGCAATTCCAAAGGCATCATTGATAAAAAAATAATAGCCCTGGTGATGCTAATGAAAAAACTGCCCCAAATCCACAAGAGGAAACAGTCTTTCATATATCCCAAAAGTTTGCCAGATGTTGAATGTAAGCTATCCTACAGGGACCAAAACCAGTAAGAAAAGAAACATGTTTTAATGGCTTAGCTGTTGCCTGATTGCTCAAATCTCATTCATCTCTTTGGTATAGCTGCTGAGAAGCTAATAAGGCCAAAATACTAGCCTGAGCCACTGCCATTTATTTTATTTCCACATATTAATATTAAATAACATCATCACAAAAATCATAGCAATGATCACTTAGTTTGTTTTCATCGATCAATATTCTTTAGAAACTGTAACATTATCACAAAAATTCTAGGGCATATAAAAATAAGGATGTTGTTTTTGTAACTCTTTAAAAATGGCATTGATTTTTTAAAATTACATAAAATTAGTCTTGATGTTTATAGGGAAACCATGTTCCTTCCAAAAATGCTTTTTTCTATTGACAACTGAAATAATTTATTACTTCAGTGTTCTGCAGGTGACAATAGCAGCAAAAATGTGAAGAACAAAAATGCTCATGCTTACTCTAACAACAGAACCTGTTCAGTTTCAGATGTCTATTTTATTTTATTATTTGTGCCACTGCTTTCTTTTTGTTCTATTTCTTTAGTTTCAGTATACATATTGTAGTTTGTTTCCTTCAATTCCTCATGCAGCCAGAAGATCATTGATAATCCCTGTGTTATTTGGCACAGAAAGGTAAAAAGAGATCAGCGAAACATAACACCATTCAAAAATACATCTAACAAGAAAGATGTGTATTAAAGACTTATTTAAAAAGGAAATAATGATCTACTTAGTAAATGATTCTGACACTATTGAATATCCATATAAAAGGGACTAAATTGAAGAAACATACCTCATATCATATACAGAGACTTCAGATAGATTAAAGTGCAAATTTCATCCTGAAACTTTAAGAAGGGGCTGTAGCTGTAGCTGAGCATGAATGAGGTCCTGTATTTGATCCCTAGAACTACAAATAATCTGAGAAGACAATGTAGATTATTTTAGGTACTTATTAGAGACTGGAAAACTTTCATTAGAGATGAGGCTCTCGATATATAGAAGAAAAAAGAAATACATTCAAACAGTTTCAAATTAAAACCATTTGCATAAATGTATTCCAATAAACAAATTCAATAAAAATTAAGGGAAATTTGGAGTTGATGGAAAAAGATTGATATCTGTAATATGAATATGATCTTTAAATAAGCAACAGGCCCTTAATTAATAAATAAATCATCTCTTTGAAAACATACCAAAAATGAGTCTGTGATTGATCGAAGAGTCATTCTAAGTGAATAATAATGTTTGTCAAAAAATATAAAGTCCAGTGCAGAGGAGGGGAGGAGAGGAGAGGAAAGGAAAGAAAAGGAGAGGAGAAACATTTACATGTATTCTACAAAGCCCAGCTAGCAAATTTTATAGCCAGGCAGTAACCCCCAAACCCATGTGTCTTGTCATTACACATCACCTTGTGTGACTTGTGTGACTTCTGCAACCTCTCCATGCCAAAAGAATAATATTAGAAAAACATAGCTACCCATGTAGGAATTTGGGTTAGTTTTGGTCAGTATTGGCTATTTAAAGTCAAGACTATTATACTTTCTTTATCTTTTTTCTTTTTTTCACATAGAAGTCTTTCCAAGTTACCAGACAAAGATCCAATCTATAAATTTTAGTGAAACCAAGCATTCCATTGACAGGGAATACTGTAAAATTTTCTATTTCAGTTTTCTCCTTTGAAGACTGGGAGTAATGCTCAAGTCCACTTCCTGTGTTGTTATATAAAGTACTATAAATAGTACTATAAACAGTTGTATATCAGCATCAATTTTGTCTAAAATTGTGTACACTTTGGTGAAGGAGAAGGAAAGAAAGGTTGTAAAGTAAAATATATGCAAAAGAAAGGAAAGAAATCAAGAATTCAGTTCTAACTATGAATAGAGCTTATTGATCCTTTCCCCTATTCATCTCCTCCATTTCCCCTTTTCCTTTTCTTCCCCTTCCCTTCCCTTCCCTTCCCTTCTTTTCCCTTCCCTTCCTCTTCTTTCAATCAGGACTTTTATTTTCAAACAGGTTCTTACTGTCTAATTCAAGCTGGCTTATAACACTACATAGGCCCAGCCTAGCCTTGCACTCACTATCCTCCAGCCTGCTTCTTGAGTGTGGGGATTACAAGCATGAACCATCAGGTCTGTCTGTTGTCTTAACTAGTTTCAAATCCTTGTGTCATGGTTTGTGAGAGATTGTGTTATCTTTATACAGGACTGGAACTGACTCCTCAGAACATGTACTGACAAAAACCCAAACTCACTAAATAACTATTTGACGTTTTTAGGTACTTTGGATACAATTTAGATTTTTGTTTTTACCAGTCCTGGGGCTTGAACTCAGGGATTGAGCACTGTCTTACTTGACTCACATTTCCACTTCTGGCTTTTTTTTTGGTAGTTAATTGGAAATACAAATTTCACAGACTTCCATGCCTGACATGGCTTTCCTGGCTTTGAACCACAACCCTCAGATCTCAGACTCTTTTTTTTTTTAACATCTGTGTGATTTTATTTATTTACTTATTTTCATTCATTCATTTACTTTTATGCATTTTATTGTTATTATAAAGGTGATATGTACAGAGAAGTGACAGATAAGTGTGATAAAAAGTGCATTTCTTTTTTAAACAATGTCACCCTTTCCCTTGTTCTCTCCCAGGTTTTGCCTCCTGTCCCCATTCACGAGCTGTATAGTTCATTTTCAGCACAGTGTCTACTATCACTGATGCATTTAGCCACTCTTTATCCCTCCATTAATGTGCCCCCTCACATTTCCAGACACAGATAAATGAACAAATAAAACAAATAAAAGCAAACAGAAACAGCAACAAAGAAAAAAATCTCTTTTTGCCATTTGTTGGAGTGCATTTCAATTAATATTATTTTAGATGATTAGGTACACATATATTATGCTTTTGTGTTCCTTTGAGTAGCTAGGGTTTCGAATATTAGACACTGGCGCCAGGGTAGGTTTTTTTTAATATTACTAATATTTGATCTTTTCTTTGGTCATTGGCAGGGAATTAGTAGGGAAGAGCAAAAGAGTAGAGACTACTTTTTATGTATATTTTTTATTGTAAAGATACTGTACAGAAGGGTTACAGTTACATGAGAAGGAAATGAGTCTACTTCCTATCAAGCATTGTTACCCCTTCTTTGTTTTTTCCCTACCATCCCTTCCCTCCCCATTTCCCCCACTTCTCCCTCTCCACCCAAAGTTATAAAGATCTTTTCAACATAGTTTCTTGTACATCTCCTGTATCCTTATTTCAGCATTTTGTTATTTTCCTTCCCTTCCCCCAAATTAGAAAAATGTATATACAAGATGCAGGGCACTGGCATCAAATACAGTGAAAACAGGGGTTATACCATGGGGGAAGAACATACAAAAGAAACAAAAACAAATCACAAAGTACATTATAAATACATTATAAAAACCAGCAAGAAAGATATAGCCTCTTGTGTCTTTATCTTGGGGTTGATTTCTCTTAGAATCAGGTTATATGGTCATATATGGCTTTTGATCTTTTCTGCTTGTCCTAGACATATACTAGTAATTGCAAATAAGGGAAACCATGGGACCTATGTTTCTTTGGGCCCGGCTTACTTCACTTAATATCATTTTTTCCAAGTCTTTCCATTTTCTAACAAATAAGATGATGTCATTCTTTCTGATGGAGGCATAGAATTCCATTGTGTATATATACCACATTTTCTTGATCCATTCATCTACTGAGGGGCATCTGGGTTGGTTCCATTGGTTCCATATCTTAGCTATAGTAAATAATGCTGCAATAAACATAGTTGTGCTGGTAGCTTTAGTGTGGTCTTGTTTGTAAACATTTGGGTAAATGCCCCAAAGTGGGATTGCTGGGTCATAGGGAAGCTCTATGTGGAACCTCCATACTGCTTTCCAAAGTGGTTGAACAAGTTTACACTCCCACCAACAATGCAGTAGGGTTCCCTTTTTTGGCACATCCCCTCCAGCATCTGTTGTTATTAGAGTTCTTGATTATAGCCTTTCTAACCAGGGTTAGGTGGTATCTCAATGTTGTTTTGATTTGCATTTCTTTTTATGGCTAGAGAGGTTGAGCATTTCTTCATGTGTCTATCGGCCATTCTTACTTCCTCTTCAGAGAAGTTTCTTTTTAAGTCTTTAGTCCACTTATTAATGGGGCAGTAGTTTCTTAGAGGATTTGTTGTTGGGGGATTTGATTTCTAAGTATATTTTAGATATGAGACCCATGTCCATTTTTGGCTAGTGAAGATCTTCTCCCAATCCGTGGGCTTTCTATTGATCTTGCTTGCTGTGAGAGCCTACTTCTGTCTAGTGTTTTCATTAATTTCCCCACAGAATCTATACTGAAGGCTGACCCATTGTCATTCATCTCAGGATTTCACAGGTGTCACCCATTAAAACAATGAGATGTGCAAGACGTTATGTGGAAAAACTTTGGTGGGGGTGGGGGATGCGGGGGAGGGTGGGAATGGGAAGGGATGGGAAGGGGAAACAAAGGAGGAGGCAACAATGCTTGGTAAGAAATGGACTCATTACCTTGTTCATGTAATTGTAACCCCTCTGTACAGTATTTTCACAACAGGTGTTGATATGATTCACGAGAAAACCTTTTTGTACTTTTGAGATGAGTTAATGTGGGCCAAGTGTGCATTTAGCCAAGCTAAATTAACAACTTCATGTTCTTGAGGAAATATAGAAAAGTACATTGTCCAGTTTTTTTTCAGGAAGGATGTGATATAAGCTTTCAGAGAAAATTCTGGATTTTGTAAACATTAAAATTCTTCTTTCAGGCATGCTTAATTTTCAGTCAGGAAAATGCTACCTCAATTCAAACTGCAATAGTTACATTTACCTGTGCAAGAGACTTGCAGAGGTGATCTTTCTGTACTGCTATATGCATTTTGATTTGTCTGTAAACACTAGGGGATGGACATTGAGGTACAACTTGAAATTAACTTGTTTACTTATGTAAATGTGCTCTTGAGTTTAGATTTATTAAGAAAACCTTCTCAAATCAAGTAATACCAAAGTATGAGGGCTGTTTATTGAGCTGAGAATGAGAATTAGGAAGAAAAGGAACAGGTTTGGGTGTTGTATGGCTTACCTAACAAGGGTAAGAGGTATAGCTAAGTTTTGGCAATTGATAATAACATTGGATAGTTAGAAAAAAAGAATATTGACAAAAGGATTTATAAAAACAATGTAGATCCATGAAGCCCAAGCTGTAGAGGGCTTCACGTACTTCCCAATAGAAAATAATATCATGATCTCTTGGGATGCATGGAGGAGGCTGCATGTGACTTCTTGGTAATTAACTGGTCTAAGGTTTTTTCTTTTTTGTCAGTCGTGGGAGCTGAACTCTGGGCCTGGGTGCTGTCCCTCAGCTCGTCAGCTCAAGGCTCTACCACTTGAGCCACAGCACCACTTCTGGCTTTTTTCTGTTCATGTGGTGCTGCAGAATCAAAGCCAGGGCCTCATGCATGTGAGGCAAGTACTCTACCACAGAGCCAACTTCCTAGCCCCTGATCCAAGGGTTTTATCCAATTATCTCATCTAGCTACCCTGAAAGCTTCAGAAGACATCATCTGTGTACTATTATTCCTTATTATGCTGCTCAGGAAGTTGTGCACTCATAACCATGTGCAGAGATATATTCTTAGGCAAAGCCATAAAGGCAGAAGACAGGAAAAAAATAACAGATTTGACATGAAGTGACGAGGGCCATTGATTTCCCAAATGGAAACGCATATACTTAGACCAGGTTACCAGAGAGAATTCACCTATGTCTGAGCCCAGATCTCCTCTGACAGTCTTAAAAATATCATTTGTCATCTGACCAAGAACAAATCTGTCTCAAGGGCCAAACTCACAGAGAATGAGCTGATAGAGATTGATGAATAAAAACCAAAAAGCCAATCTATTAATTTATATTGAGACCTGAATGTGCTGAGAGGAAACAAGAATCATGTTTGCTGATCAATACCTTTTCTTTCTGTGGTAAATCTCCTAAAGGCAGACTATAACTAGCAGCTTGCTCAACGAGCCTGAAATAGGTTCAGAGGGTAGGTTATGTGATTGATATTTGGGTGCTCATAGATAGGTCAACATGCTCTGTGTTTTGGGGTCATGAACCCCAAAGGATTGCAGAATACTCTAATGGCTGATGTGGGATCTTCTTTCAGACAGGCTGCTTTGATAGTCATTACTTATTTCTCTTTTTGAAAAAAAAGATTAAAACACAACTGTACTTGGACATAGATACTCTTAGATACTCACAATTCCAGGCTTCCTGAGGTCTCTTTGATTGTCAGTATGTGTAACATAGGAATGGAATCTGGCACGTAGCACAAGGCCCACAGAATCTGAGGAATCAATGGTACAGGTAACAAATTTGTTACTCATGTCTCTACTGTGTTTCTAGTAGTCTTTCTTTTCATGAATTGATTCATACAGAGTGTGAATCAACTTATAAAAGTTTACCTCTAGCTATTTCTTTTAAAAGAAGTACACTGCAACAAGCAGTTAAAACTCCTTTAAATAGAAATCTAAACAACCTTTGCACTGTTGCATAATTCAAACTGTTAAGTTCCCAAATGAATCTCTCAAAATCATTAGCTCTCAGAATATTCTTAAGCAATATGTTACTTTAACAGAAAAACATATACTTTGACTAAAGAATTACCTATTCATCTAGGAGTAAATAATCTTGATCTAAATTTTATTTCAAACTATAAGTTTACAGTGATTTATTTTTATGGAAAATTATAGTTAAATTTTCTTGGATTTATTATGGATATTGGATAATTTTTCATGTGAACTCCATTTTTACAATTAATAAAACTGAAGTAATTACTTGCATGATGCTATCTTTGGTGAAGGTTTCTACCCTTCTAAAAACCTATAGTGTAGTGGTATTGTAAGGAATATTAAACTTATTTAAAAATTTTATTTGTAAAGATGCTGTATAGAGAAGTAAGACAATTAGTAGATTTCTTGTAGGAATATTAAACTTTAGGATGATCTTTTGCTGCTTATTATATAAATGTTATTGCTTTTAATATTTATCTACAGTATAGCAACTTAGATATTGTCATTCAGCACTATAAACACTAGTTGAAATTTCAATTGAAAGAGTATTTTGCCATTGCTTTTCACATGGATAGTAGCTACTGAGATTTAGAGTGCATGCATGTATTATATATGTACATAATATATGTATAATGACATTTATATGCAAAAGAACTTGTAAAACTACAAGTTTGTGCTATAAAGAACCTGTAAAACTACACGTTTATAAAATATGTTATCAAAAACCTACTCTCTCCAAAAAATTCCTTTCTCTTCTTTCCCTCTTTCCTTCTTTCTCTCCCTATCTTCCTTTCCTTCATCTGTCTGTCTGTATATATGTGTGCATATATATAATATATGTATGTTTATATGTGTTATTGAGATAGTGTCTCTCTATGTAGCCAAGATTGGCTGCACATTTCTCCAATCATATCTGAAATGTATCTCTAAATTTAATTTGTTTCTTCATGTCTAAGATTCATAGCAATTTAAAGAAGTGCTAAAATATGGACCCTAAAAGTTCATCTAAGGCAAAAAGTAATTGTTTTAGCCTTCTCATTGAAATTTTATTTAAAGTTTTCTGGATATTTTTGACTGTATGACTCTTTTTTTTATTGTGAAAGTACCGTACAAAGGGGTTACAATTACATGGGCAAGATAATGAGTACATTTCTTATCAAGTATTGTTACCTCTTCCTTTGTTTCCCCTTCCCATTCCTTCCCATACCCCCCCTACCCGGTCTTCCCCCCACCCCACAGTTGTAAAGTTCGTTATTTATTGCAGCATTATTTACCATAGCTAAGATATGGAACAGATGCCCCTCAGTAGATGACTCCTGAGGTAGAGGTTTAATAGTTTCTCATATTCTCAAGAAGAAACATGACTCCCAAATGTGAGACAGTAAAATCCAAGCACATCAGGTCCTAAGGGTTTCTTGTACTTGACTCAAAAATGTACAGGATAAAATCCAGTTAAGGTTTCAAATGCACCCATTAGTGGCAAAGAGACAGAGATGATAAAAATAAGAGAGAGGGGATATACTTCTAGCTAGTCAGTCCCATGTTTTAGTAAGTCCTGGGTTAGGAGGGCTAACAATGTTGGTCCAAATATCTAGTCATACTGACTTAACATTGTTTGTTTTAATATTCCTATATGGATTGTCTGGCAAAATATATTCACCTCAAAGATCTACAGGGAGAGCTAAGTAACATGAGGAATGGAAAGGAACTAGCACAATTTCCAGTACCTAAAACTCTCAATGTTAAATTTTTATATGCAAGGAATAAAGTAATCCTCAAAACAATAATGAAGGGCTCTGTTTATCTATTAAAATTGGATTAGTATAGATATTTGAGAAATTCAGAAAGGATACAAGTTGGTGTGAAATTTGCAATGACTACATTGCCCTGCTGTGGGTTAGTATTAAAATTAAACAACTAATGTCTGTCTTTATTCGGCCATACCACTGCTCAGACACCACATTCTATCTCCAAAGAGCATTCCTGCTGCTGCTGCACTGTCTGCTGGTTTTATTGTTTGCCCAAGATACATAACACTTTCTTTGGAATTTGGAGTGAACTGCTTGGAAAAATGAACTGCATGTAGCTGATTCAATAGGACAAGCTTACTGGAGTCTGACAAGCTAATATATATATATATATATATATATATATATATATATAAACTTCTACAGGGAGGAGTTTGTTTTATTAATCAAGGTATTTGCCAAATAATAATTATTAGTAACTCAAAAGGACTTACAGTGCTCAATGCTTCTTTCAGCAGCTTGCTTATACAAGAATTTATTCATCACCAACTCATTCAACAGCATCTG
The DNA here is from genome assembly GCF_000151885.1 of Dipodomys ordii. Lineage (NCBI taxonomy): Eukaryota > Metazoa > Chordata > Mammalia > Rodentia > Heteromyidae > Dipodomys > Dipodomys ordii. Next base: position 13,495,462 of record NW_012267264.1, read on the forward strand.
TTGGGTGCTTGTGGGTACAAATCTTTACCTTCTTAGTTTTGAGGGTGTTATTTGGAAGACTCTAACTTAGTGTATTGATAACTGAAGCTGTTATGTATAAACATAAATATGTGTATATCTGTCTAGCTGTCTATATATTTTGCCATCGGTATCCATCCGGTTAACATGCACACGTTTAATCCATTACAGAATGAAAGTATTCACAAAAAATTTACCAGTACAGGATATGTACACAGTTTTCTGTCATCATTCCTTAGACAATGCAGTGTAGCAACAGTATAGAACTCATATTAGGGGGGCTGGGAAGTTGGCTCAGTGGTAGAGCGCTTGCCTTGCATGCCTGAGGCCCTGGGTTCGATTCCTCAGCACCACATAAGCAAAAAGGAAAAAGCTGGAAGTGGCGCTGTGGCTCAAGTGGTAGGGCACTAGCCTTGAGCTGAAGAGCTGAGGGACAGTGCTCAGGCCCCACAACCGGACCAAAACAAAAAAAAGAACTCATATTAGGTATGATAAGGATATTAAAAATTCTTTTACGCATATTGGAAGATTGCATAAGTGATGTGGTAGTATTACTTCATTTATATAAGGAGTATTACTCCATTTATATAAGGACTTAAGCACCTATAGATTTTTGGCATCCACAGGGGGTACTGAACCAATCCTCTATAGATACAAAGGAACAACTATGCGTATACATATACATATATATATATATACACTATACTATATAAATATATTATATATATAATATATATTATATAATATATATATAAATACTATTTAGAATATATGCTATATAGTATATTTTACATATAGTATCTATATATATACTATATACATACATACATACTATAATACATATATGCATATATACTATAGACTATATACATATTATCCTATAATAGTATACCCCATAGTATATAGTACATTAGTACAATATACTTGTTATATACTTCATATATACTATATATAATATGTAGTATCTATGTATCTATAGTATATATGCATATATACATATATATATAATGTGTGTATATATATCATTGAATTGATTTCCATTAGTCAATTCATCAAATTAAATAAGGAAAAATTGCCTGATGTTGTGTAACCAACGTGCATATGAGATAGTATACCTTCACTGATGAAATATTTATTTTAAAATCAGAATATAACACTGTATAAACTATGAAATATATTAATTGAACAAAGACTTAACAGTAAACAAGTATGCTAAGATGGCAGACACAAAGATATAGTTTGAATTTTAAAGTTTGGCAATTGTATTTTTATGGGATAAATTATGTTCTCTTAAACTCACAGGTTGAATTCTAACCCTTTGAACCTCAGAATATGACTCATTTGGAGATGGAATTTGTCCAAATTCATGTTAAGGATGTCCTTGTAAGAAAAGAAAATTTGAGCACAAACTCATAAGGGAGACCATGTGAGGAAAGGGGTTCAGACAGTTATCTAGAGGCAAATGAGAAAAGTCCCAGTAGACATCAACCCTGACCAACCTCTAATCTTGGAATTCAGCATCAAGAGCTATGAGAATATCATCTTCTGTGTGACAGCCAAATGGTTGATTTTGTAGGTAATTGTGTATAGATGACATAAGAAATAATAGCAAAGAAAATCCTCACATTATTATCAGTCTTATGTTTTACCAGCAGTCCTCTTATTCTGCAATCTATGACTCTCCTTGCTTTGATTAAAATCAATTTACTTATATATGAATCAAGAAAATGCCCTCAATACTTATTATTTGATGGTACTAAAGAACAAATAGTATTCTCACTTGACAACTTGTAGGCAATTAAGACTTATTCAAAGATGACTTTGAAAAAGATAATATTTTTCAATTTCACATAACATGTACCCAGCATGGCCCAGTCAGTAATTTTATGGAATAATAATTGTGGTTTTTTTTTAGCAGAAGCATCTTTAGTCAGCCAATAAGCATTATTTTTCATCTTAAAATTGAAATAAAAATCGCATTGCAATTAATGACTTGTTTAATTCTGATTATTCTGTACATGGAGTATTTGTGTCTGATCAATGACAAATATAGCTTTAGGAATGTTACTCAAAAAAGAATGCTCTTGTTTACCTCAACTCTTCCTACACAGTTGCTAGACAGACTCGAACTTTGTTTAAGAATTAGTAAAGAAGCTGGGCGTGGGTGGCTCAGGCCTGTAATCCTAGCTACTCAGGAGGCTGAGATCTGAGGAAAGTGGTTCAAAACCATCCCGGGCAGGAAAGTCCATGAGACTGTTATCTCCAATAAACCACTAGAACACCGGAAGTGGCGGTGTGGCTCAAGTGGTAGAGTGCTTGCCTTGAGTTGAAGAGCACAGGGACAGTGCCCAAGTCCAGAGTTCAAGCCCCACGACTGACAAAGAAAAAAAATTAATAAAGACAAAATCTATAAAAGAATTATTGCAAAGTAAAGCCAATTGTCTATGGACTCTATTTCATCAATAAATATGAGAAATGAAGGACGCATTCAGGATAAATTCAGAAGAACAAGAAGAGAGAGAACTGAAGAATTTGTTGGAAGTATTCTGTTATTTGGTTGAAGTGATAAAGAGAAATGAAACACAGGGCAAGCTGAAGAATGCTTCTATGGTAGATAAAGGAAGAATGACCCAGGGGAAAATGGATGTTACTTGAATGCTGACCCCAAATCAGAGTGAGTAACCAGATCTCTTCCTTTGTATGCATTTTCTCTTAATCTTATACTTTCTCTTTTATTTCTTCTACTGTACCTCTGCACTTTTCTTTGAGAACACTTGAGTTGACCTTCATGACTTCATTTTCCAATTCACATACCACTATCACAAATTGAAAGACTAGCATCTGAACTCTAGCTCACAGGAAAGGAAATTTTACTTCAATAATTCAAATAGAAGCGTTGTTATTAATGAAATATGGTCACTGAAAAAAAAATTTCAGCCCTAGAAGCAAGCCAGGTGGGTCCTGCAGTAACTTTCTTAAAAACTAAATATAAAAAAGTACTTTTATTTTTATTAGCATGGATTAATTGTAAAAAAGAATTCATTGTGATCATATTCAAACTTTTTTATTGATTTATTTATTTTTTGGGGTCCGGTTGTGGGGCCTGAACTCTGGGCCTGGGCGCTGTCCCTCAGCTCTTCAGCTCAAGGCTAGCGCTCTACCACTTGAGCCACAGCGCCACTTCCGGCTTTTTTCTTTTTGCTTATGTGGTGCTGAGGAATCGAACCCACCTCATGCATGCAAGGCAAGCACTCTACCGCTGAGCCACCTTCCTAGCCCCCTCAAACTTTTATTATCTCCCCTTTTTACAATTTATAGCTTTCAAAAATGTCAGTAGTATTGTAATAAGAGTATGGTACAACTATGTGAACACACATGTATTTAAAGCATTTAAAATATTATATTATTTAGCTCAATTATATCATATAGATAGAAGCAGTTGAAATAATAGAAGAGTTTGTAAGAGAAAAAACAAAGTGTTACTTATTTAGATGATCAAATTAAAATTGACTACAAACTAGAAATTGAAATGATAATGCTATACTTTATTAAATACTATTTATGCCTTGAGTGCCATCTTTATTCATGACTATGTATAAATCCAGAAAATACCAGTTTCTTATTAGATAAAATATATTCATTCAACAGAAATAATAATATAATTATTGGAAAAGAATGTTAGGGAATGTTGTTACTCTAAAACATTCCAGAGGACATTTAGTTCAATTATGTAGAAGCTCATTGAAATGGCCAGAATTTGTTTAAGTTTTGCATTTTCCTGTTTCAGAAGTAATATCTCCTTACTAAGTATTAAAAGTTAAGCCCAAAGTATAGCTCAAGTGGTAGAATGCTTCATCTTGCAAGTCTGAGAACCTTGGTTTAATCTCTAGTATTGACAAAAAGAGATTAAGCTACAAAAGAAAAGTTCAGTCTTCTAAGGGACTGTCTGTTAAACACTGCTGCCTTTCCACACCTTGTTGGCTGCACTTCCCTCCAGGTTGTGCTCTTTGCTGTGTTCTGACTCACTCCTTGACCCCAGTTCACTGCTTCAGGATTCGACTCTGAGACAGGCTGGTTTCCTACAGATAGTAGGTACATGATTTTCCAGACTCAGGAATGTGGGTTCTAAAAAAATCAAATTTAAGGTGCTATTGCTGGTAATATACACTATGGTATTTACCACTAAGAAAGAAGAAAATATTGTTTGTTCAATGTGCTTGTATACTTAGTAAAAAACTCTTGTAATCATACTCTACCTAGATTTTAAGAAGTCATGCATCACCTCTTGTGCATACAAAGAAAAGATTTTGTGACTAAAAAATATTGGTTAAAGCTAGGTACTGGTGGCCCATGCCTGTAATCCTAGCTACTAAGGAGGCTGAGATCTGCAGATTGCAGTTCAAAGACAGTCTTGGCAGAAAAGTCCGTGACACTTTTATCTCCAATGAATCACCAGAAAACTAGAAGTGGTGCTATGGCTCTCAGTGGAAAAGCACTAGTCTTGATCGAAAAGAGCTCAGGGACAGTGCCCAGGCCCTGAGTTCAAGCCCCATGGCTGACAATATATATTGTTATATATAATGTGTTTTGTATACAATGTATGTTATATACATGTTATGTATGTTTGTGTGTTTGTGTGTGTGTGTGTGTGTGTGTGTGTGTGTGTGTGTGTGTATGTGTGTGTGTATCGGTTCAGTATTTCTAATAATTCTTTTACTTTAGGAATCTGACTTTTTGGAATATTTCTTTGACAGAGTTATTGTCATTTGTGTTATTTTCAGTTCAGCATCATCCTGTGTTATCAATGGCAGAGGTAGTTAAAACAGTTGCTGAGCATTCTCCCTGATTATTTTCTGCCTTTCCTTTCAGGTTGCTACGGACTCTCATCCTTTGGGTCGATTCATAGGAGCAGACAACAATGGCAATACCACAGTGACTGGTTGGCAATGCTATTCATTAGGAGGTTAGTCTTTATACCACGACTGCCAGCAATTATCAGACACATCTTGGCTAGGAAAATGTTAAAAATGACACTACCTTACAGAAGTAATGAAATAGTTTATATGAAATTCCAGAGCTGTTAGTCATTTACTTATTCAAAGAAAGGTTCTCTACTGCAGGAGGAAGAAAAGAAGCTGTGGTGAAGATGGAGGAGAAGCTGCTGTCCTCATGATCTAAAAGCTGCTAGTTTCAAGAGTACTGGGGTCCAACTTCACTCCTTTTCATGACTTGCTGTTCTTATATAACCCTAGGACCCCTGCAATAAATTCCTTCCTGGTTTAAAATGTTTGTATGGCAAAGAATTCTCATGAGTACAGTTTACATCATGCACTATTTGTAACAACATTTTATCTTTTTTAAAAAATTAACTCATCTATTTCAGGTGGAAGACAAGAGTGACTTCACCAAAAGTTTTCTCCGTGCTCCCTTAGAGTTGACAAATGTAGACGGTAGGCAAAGTTTCTTGTCAGGAAAGGCATCAGTAAGAGTCTTGGTCAGTTTGACTAGACTATATGCTTGTGAAGCCAACCACTACGTTTCAAAACTTATTTGTCCAGTTCCACTAACTTTTGTGTTAAACAGAATATGAAAAAGCATTAGAATTCTATTCTCAACACTCTGTTGATCTGGAAATAAAGTACAATGTGATAAGTTTAATATCAACTGTTTCCCACAGGACTGACTCAGAAGAACAGATGGGTTTGAGAAGGAACTGTCTGTCATTTAACCAGTGTATTCACTGTGTAGCAAAACTGACAAAGGGTAGTTAAACAAGGAGATATACTCTGTTAACAGAGCACATTTTGTGGTCTCTTTCTATCTGCAAGACACCCAAAATTGATGGACAGATGTCGGAAATTTCTAATAACAACCTACTCTTTGTTATTAGAAATATAATGAAGCTTTTTGTATGGAAAAATTCACTAAATTTGCTTCCTTGGGTATGAGAGATCTTTGCATTGCAAAAAAATAGAATCAGTATAAATGTATTTGTATAGGAGATTTACTTGATTTAAGGAGCAATATTTTCATTTCTGCAATAATAATGGTGCGTAAGTGTTAGTTACATTACCAAATGGACCACTCAGGTGGGGATGTAGAATGATACACATCAAGGAGGAGCATGTATGATCTAAACACATTTGTTATCTCAAGATTTTATCCTCTTTAGATTCTGATTGTGCATCTGTTAGATGAGGAACAGTCACCCTCCATTAAAGGGCAAATTTCTAGATTAGCAACTGTTTGTTTTTTTGCATCTTTGAGGTAATGGTACTGTATAATGACAAGCTGCTGTTAATACCTGGCTAATGTGAGTTCATTAATGCTCTTATATATTCATGTATGTATGAACTGATTAGGTGTGAGAAAAATATGTCAATGCATTCTAATCTTTGTACAGAAAAAAGATTTTTCTTATTACTTGTATAATTAATTTTCAGCAAAAGTATTATCTATTATTTAGATGAGCTATCTGGGGAAGAAATACTTTGTGTCTTTGTTATCTACTATGTCTATTAGAGATGATCACCATTAAAAGGTTAGAAGTAAAATGCCCAAATGAAAACAACACTAGATATCAAACATTTATAATACATACTTTTTTCTTTTAGTTTTCCTCAATCAAATTACTTGCTCAGGAGACACATCAAATAATTCTAGTGGAGCTAGAGTTCAAAACAAGTTAATACTTCCCAGGAGCATGGAGAGAATAAAATAAATAGATACAGCTTCATTATTTTTTTTAATCTCATATGGTTATTATCTTCAAGTGGTTCTTATCTTGAAATCTTTGTTGATGAAACATTTTGAAGAGATGTTATAGAATGGCAGATATATAATTAGGCCATGGGTCGGACAGATCTGTGAAGATTAGGCAAATTATTTACCACTTTACCTCAGTTTCTAAACATGTGAAATATGTATTAAAATACCTATCTTGTAGTAGGTTCGTAAAGACAGAATAATCACAATATTTGTGAGGCATTTAACCCAATGATAATAGATGAACAGTGCTGTCAAAAAGATCTGGACAATTATTACAGAAATAGTGTGATGAAGGAACAGAGAACTCCTATTATGTTATGGAGTAAATTGGAAGGACAGTATAAAGTGTTTCCACATTTACTCATCTGCCAAGAGAAAACTAATCACTGGATTCGTAAATTTTACGTATATATTTGATATGAAGTTGCTATTTTCCATCTTTAAGACCATCGTGTTCAACTCATCAAGTTCTCAAAGTTTATTGTATAAACAAGGATTTTAACCAGATGAACTTTCTGACCAGAAATGTTTCATTTTCCTGAATTACAGGGAACAGAATTTGTAGGCTATTAATGGTATGACCAGAATAGAGGGCACTTATTGTTTTTATTTTCTTCAAGTCTTCCTCGATTTCCATGTCTGGATTAGTTAAGTGGATGCTCACGTTTGGAATCACAGTCCAGAGCAAGAGACACAGAAAGGACTGTTTGGATTTTAGTCCTACTGTCAGAATTGTCCAATGGTGCAGACAAAATTGTGAGCAGCAGTATCCCTGGCACAGGACAGACAAGAGGACCAACTGAGGAGGCAGCATCTGTCTGGTTTGCTGTGTGCCTACCTATGAGTCCTACCTATCCTCTGTCTCTGGGTCTGGCATAATTCCTGCTCTTATTTCTTCAATCTACATTAATTCGAGAGCTATTTTGTTTCCTTTAAGTAAATCATTCCTTTTTTTTTTTTTCCAGTCGTGGCGCTTGGACTCTGGGCCTCGGCGCTGTCCCTCAGCTCTTCAGCTCAAGGTAAGCACTCTACCACTTCAGCCACAGTGAGACTTCCAGTTTTCTGAGTGGTTTATTGGAGATAACAGTCTCACGGACATTCCTGTCTGGATTGGCTTTGAACTGTGATCCTCAGATCTCAGCCTCTTGAGTAGCTAGGATTATAGGTGGGAGCCACCGAAGCCTGGCTAACTCATTACTTTTTAAAAGTTAAATAATTGGCCAATCAACTTCAACAATTCATCCAAAAAATCATACACCACGATCGAACAGGATTCATTTCAGGGATGCAAAGCAGGTTCAATATATGCAAATCAATTAACATAATTCATCACATCAACAAGAGCAAGGATAAGAACCACATGGTTATCTCAAGAGATGCAGAAAAAGCATTTGACAAGATCCAACACTCCTTTATGATGAAGGTTCTGGAAAAATTAGGAATCCATGGAACATTCCTCAATACAATAAAGGCTGTATATGACAAATCTAGAGCCAGCATTATACTTAATGGTGAAAAACTAAAGCCATTTCCCCTAAACTCAGAATGAGACAGGAATGCCCACTCTTTCCACTGCTCTTCAATCTAGTATTAAATGCCTAGATACAGCAATAAGACAAGATGTAAACATAAAAGGGATACATATAGGGAAAGAAGACATAAAACTCTCCCTCTTTGCAGATGACATGATCTTGTATTTAAAGAATCCCATGGACTCCACTCCCAAATTACTCAAGCTGATTCAAAATTTTGGCAGAGTAGTGGGGTATAAAATTAACCCTCAAAAAACAATGGCTTTTCTGTATGCCAACAATGAGAAAAGTGTGGCTGAAATTAGGAAAGCAACTTCATTTGTAATAGCCCCACAAAAAATAAAATACCTAGGAATTAACTTAACCAAAGAAGTGAAGGACCTCTATGATGAAAACTTTAAAAACCTGAAAAAGGAAATCAAAGCAGAACTTAGAAAGTGGCAAAAACTCCCATGCTCCTGGATTGAAAAGATCAACATCGTGAAAATGGCAATACTTCCCAAGGCTATCTACAAATTCAATGCGATACCTATCAATATTCCAACCTCATTTTTTCAAGAAAATAGAAGAGGCAATCCAAAAATTCATATGAAACAATAAAAGACCCAGAATAGCAAAAATGATCCTCAACAGAAAGAACACTGCTGGAGGAATATCAATACCAAATTTCAAACTCTACTACAAAGCCATAGTAATCAAAACAGCTTGGTACTGGCATAAGAAAAGACCGCAGGACCAATGGAATAGAATTGAAAACCCAGAAATGAACCTACAGACCTATAGCCATCTAATCTTCAATAAGGGAGCTAAAAAAATAGAATGGAAGAAAGACAGCCTCTTCAGTAAAGGGTGCTGGCAAAATTGGTTAACTCCTTGTAGAAAACTAAAGCTAGATCCTTATATATCACCCTGCACCAGAATCAACTCCAAATGGATCAACGACCTCAGAGTCAAAGTAGACACTCTGAAAGCATTACAGGATGGAATAGGAGAAACCCTAGGTCTTGTTGGCACAGGCTGAAATTTTCTTAATAGAGACCCAGAAACACAAAAAAAAATCAAAGAAAGGTTGGACAAATGGGACTGCATGAAGTTGCAGAGCTTCTGCATGGCAAAGGACATAGCTAGGAAGATCAATAGAAAGCCCACGGATTGGGAGAAGATCTTCACTATGCATACAACAGACAAGGGTCTCATATCTAAAATATACCTGGAACTCAAAAAATTAAATTCCCCAACAACAAATTTTCAAAGAAACAACTGCCCAATAGATAAGTGGGCTAAAGACTTACAGAGAAACTTCTCTGAAGAGGAAAGAAGGATGGCCAATAGACACATGAAGAAATGCTCACCCTCTCTAGCCATAAAAGAAATATAAATCAAAACAACATTGAGATACCACCTCACCCCAGTTAGAATGGCTATAATCAAGAACTCTAATAACAACAGATGCTGGAGGGGATGTGGATAGAAGGGAACCTTACTGCATTGTTGGTGAGAGTGTAAACTTGTTCAACCACTTTGGAAAGCAGTATGGAGGTTCCTCAAAAGACTCCACATAGAGCTCCCCTATGACCCAGCAATCCCACTTTTGGGCATTTACCCAAATGATCACAAACAAGACCGTACTAAAGCTACCAGCACAACTATGTTTATTGTAGCATTATTTACCATAGCTAAGATACGGAACCAACCAGATGACCCTCAATGGATGAATGGATCAAGAAAATGTGGTATATATACACAATGGAATTCTATGCCTCCATCAGAAAGAATGACATTGCCCCATTTGTTAGGAAATGGAAAGACTTGGAAAAAATGACATTAAGTGAAGTAAGCCAGGCCCAAAGAAACATAGGTCCCATGGTTTCCCTTATTTGCATTAACTAGTATATGTCTGAGTCAAGCAGAAAAGGTCAGATAAGTCGAAGTTAGGGGAATGAACCCCAAGATAAGTATTCAAATGTTTTTTTTTTCATGCAATTGTTTCTAACATATTTATAAGATGATTTCTATGTTGCTTTGTATGTCCCACTATATAACCCCTGCTTTCACTGTATTTGATGTTGGTATACTTTGTGGAGGGGAAGGGCCAAAACAAATCGTTTAACTAGGGATACAGGTGGACCCATTGCAACAATGAGATGTACAAGTCGTTATGTCAAAAAATGAACTTTACAACTTTGGGGGGGGATTGGATGGGGGGAGTTGGGGGAAGTATGGGAAGGATGGGAAGGGGAAACAAAGAGGAGGCCACAATGCTTGATAAGAAATGTACTCGTTATCCTGCCAATGTAATTGTAACTCCTCTGTATGGTATTCTCACAATAAAAAAAATTAAATGAGATAGGTTAAAAAAATTCTCATGTACTAGATTTTTAAATAAACTCACTATAATTGAGGCATAAGTAAGCAACATCTTTGAAGACAGCTTATTGTATTATCTTTTTGAGTTTCAGAAAGTTGTTTATTCTCTTTTCTGCATTAGTGGTATTATTTTTATTATCTTTAAGTAGTTGTACAAAGGAGTTTCCCTTAACAAAACAGTTTATGAATATATATATATATATATATTTTGTTGTTGTTGTTGTTGGTCGTGGGACTTGAACTCTGGGCTTGGGCGCTATCCCTCAGCTCTTCAGCTCAAGGTGAGTGTTATGCCAAGGTCGCAGGACCCCCGCCCCCCACCAAAAAGACCACTGAGAGTCAGACTCTACAGCTGTTTTATTTAAAGGGGTTGCAGCTGGGGCCTGGTCCTACACTCCAACACAGCAGGGCCCAGGAGGAGAGCCCTGAGCCAAGGATTTGCAGGTCTTATAAAGGCACACAACCAGGTGTTTTAGCACCACCTGTTGCTCTGCTCTGAAACAAGCAACAAATGGTCACTGCCTCAAGTACTTTAACCTTTAAGTGAGAGCTCTACTGCTTGAGCCACAGCACCACTTCCAGTTTTCTAGTGGTTTATTGGAGATAAGAGTCTCACAGACTTTCCTGCCTGGGCTGACTTTGAACCGTGATCCTCAGATCTCAGCCTCCTGAGTAGTTAGGATTACAGGTGTGGGCCACCCACACCCCTGCTGAATACAACATCTGCTCCTTCCCTCATTCATCTTAATTTTGTAGGACACTTTGAATTCTTAAGTCCATTCTTCCTCTTCTCCTCTTCATTAGTCTACCCCTTTCACCTTGACCCCACCCCACCACTTCAAATACCCACTTCCTGGTGTTTATTTTGTTGAACTATAATTTTGCCTTTAAAAGGAATTGCAGTATTTGAGTTCTTTGGATCTACTGTATTTCAGTTAATACATCTGTGTATATTTGCATACCACCCAGTATATTTACATAGGTGTTTGTAAGCTAAATCCAGCTTCCACATAGAAGGGAAAATATGCATGCTTTGCCTCTCTGGCCTGACTCACTTTACTTACCATACTTTTTTTCAGGTATTTTTATGTATATACAAATGGTACAGTATCATTCTTTCTAATAATGGAAGAGTGAAATTCCATTGTGTATATATACTACATTTTCCAGATTCATTCTTCCTTTGATGGTCATCTGAGCTGATTCCATATCTTCACTATGGTGAATAATAAGAAATTTCAAAATAGTCTTGATTCTAGCTACACTGTAAAATCAAACTTCAAATGTCCATTTTTGTACTTGGAAGTGATATGGCCTGTGATGGATGCCTATAATCCTCACATTTGGTAGGCAGAGACAGGAGAGTCATCAGTTTGAGGACAGCTAGGACTACATAAGAAGAAAAAGAAAAAAAAAGTAATATCATTTGTATGTTTTAGCACACATACACACACACACTTGGTTTTATCGTCTTGTCATAGGATACTCTGCAACAATGTGTGGCTTTCTCAACAAGAAGGCCTTCAATGGATGCAGCACCTCACCTTGGACCAGAACTGTCAGACAAAATAAACCTATTTCTTTGTAATTTACCCAATCTATAGTACTTTGTTTGTAGCAACAAAATAGGGATTCATGAACATGCAATGTTGTAATTCCCTTTTCAAAGTCATCATATAGCCACTTCTACTTAGAAAAATAAAATCTCTAGCCATGAAGATCAAATGATTTCTTTAAAAATTAAGAGCTATTGGGGCTGGGAAGGTAGCTCAGTGGTAGAGTGCTTGCCTAGCATGTATGAGGCCCTGGGTTTGATTCCTCAGCACCATATATGCAGAAAAAGCCAGAAGAGGTTCTGTGACCTAGTGGTAGAGCGTTAGCCTTGAGCTGAAGATCTGAGGGACAGCACCCAGGCCCAGAGTTCAGGCTCTATGACTGACCAAAAAAAATTGTGTTTCTTTTATGAATATGATTATAATGGTGCATGTACTTTGTCTCTTATTTAGTTGATTTCACCAGGCCTTCACATAGAGCTTGTGATGTTTCTGACACTTGTAGAAATGAAACACACTTAGTTCTTTGTATGCTGGTAAAGGAAATTATTGACTCCAGTTCTTTACCTTTTTTTTTTTTTTGGTATCTGCAATACCATGAAAATTTACTGCTGCTCCTGCTCAAGCTCACCATGGGCAGATTGCACCATTTTACCCCATGTTCTGACCCCCAGAGTGTCAGTAGATAGGGTGCTTGCTTGCTACTTTGAGCTTATACCACTACCATATGTGTACACACCTGGCTTATCTGTGACCCAAGAAGAGAAGGCCCTGGAAACAAGTTCCCTCACCAAAGTATGAACTCAAGAATGACAAATACATGTTTATAGTTTTGTGCCTTGAAGATTTTTGAGCTGGTTGTTTCTCAAGGTGTTGAACAGGTTAAGGAATAGTTAAAGTAAAAAGTAATGACTATTGGAAAAGTAATGTCTAATGAATCAGACTTGAAGCCTAGGAATTTAATAACTAAATAAAGTCTATCTTTCATGTCTGATAAACCAAGTAGTTGTAATTCTAGGCATACAGATAGATCATTGGTCCCTACTGTTCGATGTATTTCAGAGATGAGAAAAAGAAGGGAAAGGATTAGAATATGGGTGATGCATATGCATATACATATGTAGAATAATTTGAGAAGTTATTTACTTGAGAAGTCACACCATTCTAAAATGATGCTAAAGATCCAAAAAAGAAGATACAATCATTATTGTGTGATTTCTTACACAAGAAAATGAAGAAAATTATCTAGTTTCTTTATTTCATACTTCAAGTTATGATGCAAATTCTACCTTCTATTCTTTACTTATTATTTTGTTCTTTGTTGCCATCAAATTAAGGCCAAGTTTAGCTCCTTTAATATAGTCTACCAAGTTCTTTAAAGATTAGCTCTGAAGTAAAAGAGGCATATGAGAAAACATTCTGATTACATTTATATTTTTATCTTAGTAGAATATATATTTATCATTTTAAACTTATAGTCATGTTGGTTCCATTTACTTTGTAAATAAGCTAATCATTACTTGATAATTATAACTTCAATAAAAGCCAGTGTGATGTGGCATAGGCCTGTAATCTCAGCTACTTTGGAAGTACAGATAGGGAGGTTTGCGTGCCAAAGCCAACTCAGACAGTAGCTAAGCTGGATGTGTTGGCAGATGCCTGTCATCCTAGATAGGTGGGAAACATAAACAGGAATATCATAATCTGAATCAATCTTGGCAAAAATGCCAGACCTTCTTTGAATGATATCTGAAGTGCAAGAGGCTGCTGATGCTGCTCAGGTGGTAAAGGACTCTTGAGTTCTTATCCAGTACTGCAAAATTAAAACCAACCAACCAACCAGAAACCTATGGAACAACAAAGGAGGCTAGAATGTCACTCAACAGGGCAGAAAGTTAGTTCTGTTTAATGATGTATCAGCTCACATATCTAGATCACCAACCGTCATGGAGTAGACATTCAGTTGAATCTTTGTTGCTTGTGTATCATGCATCTTTCTTGGATTTACTTAGGGACAGTGTCTGCATTTATTTTTTGAGGTGCTTTCTTTGTCCTATCAGTTACTTAGGGGCATCAGTATTGGATTTTCCGGATGGGATGACTAGGAATAGCTGAAAGAAGCCTGTTTACTGCCAGATTTCTTGGCCTTGTACACAGGATAACATACCAGACACTCAGTGCTGTGCCATTTTCCCCTGAACATTGGATTCTCTAAAAATTCAATAAGTGGTTCCCTTTTGGTGAATAAGGAAACTATATTCAGTAAGGTGGTGTCATCTCCAAAATTACGTAGAATTTCCTAGAGAAAAGTTTAACGTTTCCTCCAGTACTTGTTTGTATTTTAAAAGAAAAGTAAGTCGCTCTGTGGGAAGAATGTAGTAGTTAGCAACTACATACTACATAAGTCTACTACTTAAAATTTACAGATAGTAATCTGAGGGACATTTGTTGGGACTCAATAAGCTATGTAGACAGAGGCCATTGGGAAATTTTGTTCTTCACTGAGAAGCTGAATAAGACATTCAATGGTTTGAAATGTGGTAGCATTTTAGGAGACATTTTCTAGGTGAAGGGAAAGCCAAAAGTCTGGATAAAGCATTGTAGCTAGTAGATCAAAACATGCCTGAAAATTATGACTAGAAAAATTACTTTGAGCCTGACTTGAAGATCTAGTTCTCCTAAAGACTTGTTGTTATTACTGTTAATGATTAGCTTTTGACTAGTGAATTATTTGGGAATTTGACTATTTTGCCAACTCTCTCATTACTTGGTCCTGCTTGCACACCTGTCATAATCCATGCTCCAAAACACAGTTTAATTATAGGATTCAAGTGCTGTTCTCTGTCCAAACTCTTTAAGGCATTAAGCTTAGAGCTTTGAAAATGCCACCAGTTTCTATGGAGCAAAGAAAATGTTCCTTAATTGGGACCAGCAGTTTTTTTTTTTTTAAAAAAAACAGAACCATTTGTAAAGGGAGGCTCCTTATACAAAATAATAAAAGGTAGGGACAAAGGGTCATAATACAAACCTCTTAAGAATATAAAATGTCTGACTACATGTGACACTAAATTTTTTAATCTTAAACATAGACCTTTACATGCTCTGAGAACATATGAGAGGCTTAGCTAACACAGAACAGAAATCTGAAATGTGTTACCATATTAAATGCAACCTGAGCATGTATGATGTGAGCTGTAGTAGATCTCAGTGGAACAAAATGAGAGCAAAGGAATTCAAAAGTGAGTTTTACTGACAGATTTAGATTTATGGCAAAGTGATCTTTTTGTGTTTCTCACTGCTGTCTGGCCACTATTGAAATAGTTACACCTAATGTCTTTTGGCTTGAGCTTTTAGTTGTCTTGCTCACTTTTCAAAACCTCCCCTTTTCCTTAGTTGCAGTTGACAGTGGGAGATTAGTGTCTGTATAAACTATCGTTGGTCTTCCAATATCCAATTTGTATTTTTTTAAAAATCAAATTAGTTTCCTAAAATTCAGCCGATCATGTGTTTGTTTCGCATTGTCTGCTCTTCCAGTCTTCTGTGTGGCTCCATGTGCCATTTGGCTATGTTCTGTGGAGCATTAGGGGAAATGATGGGTATATTATCAGACCATGCTACCTTATCCTCCTTCTGCAGATGGAAAGAGAGAACGGAGCAAAGAAAATGACACAACGAATGGGCTTCAGTTTCAAACTGAGGATGAAGCTAATAATGGTAGGTCTATCCTCTAGCGTTCTGATTAGGAAATAGAAATCATGCCAGGAAGCCACTGAAGTAAAAGATTTCATAAATGCTTACAAAATAATTGGGTGCTTGGGAAAAGAGTGCCCAAGGTACTTACAGTCAGAGGATTACCACAGACAACTTGATCTAAGGTCACATCACTGTATTTGTGTGGCAGAAGAATAAGGTAGCTGATGCTCATCTTGGCCTTTCTGATGTCATCTTGGCTGCCCCATGCCTCTAGAGCAGTATGCAGAACATGGCTTCTACAAACACCATTGCTTGAGGGCCATCACAGCATCTCGTGCTCTAAGGAGATGACTCTGATTCTCTTCTACCCTCCAAATAACTCATGCCTAGCTTCCTCTGGTATATCCAATTTAATATCTATAAACGTAGCTGCTAGGCCATTTGGAGACTATAGGTATCTGCTTTCTGACCACTATAATAAAGAGGTGGGATTGTATACCAGGTGCCTAGAGACAGAATCTAAAACAGGCAGAGCCATCAAAGTAGGCTCAGATGACAAAGTAGTTTCTAATGAGTACCAGTAAGTCCAGGAGCAAATACTTTAAATGAGAAAGAAATTGTCACAATCTCTAGTCTGCTATAATTATTTTTGTTACTTGTGGTAGATTGAATTCAAATTTTCTTAGGAAGGGATGCTGCAATTTACATATAGTATTGGATTAGTGCAAGTGACCAGGTAATAAGCCTTCACTGCAGGTTGGAAAGCCAGTGACCCCTATTATGTCATTGCAAACATTTGGGAACAGCACTTTGAAAGGTCCCTTGGAAAGCAGTCCATCTGCCTGCTGAGGATAAGCTTTAGGGAAAAGAGTAAGCAGAATTTAGAATGTTGGAGTTTTCTTGCTGTTGTTACTTTTGACACAGTCCTAGTAGTAAGATATTCACTTAGAGAAGAATTGGCTAGGCTGCAAGCAGAGATAAAGGAAATATTGCTAAGCTAAGCTGTACCATCTCTGCCTCTAGCTGCAATGCTAATGGACAGAGAGGTTGTACATTTAAAGCCTTTCAGGATTTAAATATCCACTTGCTTCTATAACCCAAAAGAAGACTAACTTTAGCAATGGTAAAGCCATTTCTAAGGCAACGAAGAGAACAGGGCTAGTGGCAAAGATCAGATAAAAAAATCCTGCCTTTTATCACAGCCCACAGTTGTGGGCTGAATTGCTACCCCTCCAACCCTCCAATTTGTATATTGAGGCTCAGATCTCCAATGTGACTACACTGAGCTTTAAGACCTTTAAAGAGATATAAAGATTAAGTCCTTGGGATAAGATTACTGTCATAGGAAGAGTGGAAAACAACAGAGCACGCTCTTATTTCTCTCTCTCCTTCTCTTTCTTTCTCTCTCCCCTCCCTCTTTCTATCCACTTTGTGTATACATGCACAGATTTGAGGATGTTGCTATCAACAATGCAGTAAGGGAATCCCTACATAGACCTGTGGCACTCTTGATCTTGGTTTTGCAATCCTTGGATTATGAGAAAATAAACTGTTTAAACAATAGTGTGTGTGATATTTTGCTATGGAAGGCCAAGGAGACCAAAAAGCTACTGAGACAGTAGTAATCTCTCTGTTTTTAATGAAATAGTTGTCATCCCATGTTAGTAATCTAACAGTTTGGCAAAGCCAGTGAGAGACAGAGCTAGAGCTTGATAAATAAAATTCAATTTCTTTAGTCCCACAATTATGACTAGAAAAATAACATTTTTGGTTTTAGTGGTTTTCACTTGGTATTGAATGGAAGGGAAATACTTTTTGAGAGGCTTTTCAAAGTTGTCTGTACATTTTATCACAACCAAAACTGGACTCAAAAGCACATGATTGTTTAAGCCTAATACGTTCCTTAAAGGACACTAAATTACATCATCAGGAAATATGGTATGAAATCTATTTGGCCACCCCATAATGCCAACCTTCAATGTTTACCTTATATGTCACTGTGGGTATAAGACAGAATGAGGAAACTATCAGAGGGTAAACAAAGGGTCAAAGAACAAAGTTGTCCTCAGAAAAATCAATCCATGTTTATCAGATTACTAGTTCAGGGAATTTACTCTGGTTCAGAGACGACTACCATCAGAATTCTTGGCGGCTGGTTGTAATAATTGTAAAGGGGCCAGTGATGGCTATATTTTAGAATTTTCTTCTTTTCCTACTTGGGAAATTCTATTTCTTCTTCACCATTGGTCACCACAAGAAGGCAAATAATCTGTGTTTTATTTTGTAGGATGTTAGATCATGAGGGATTTTTTTTTTTTTTTTTTTTTTTTACCATTTAGGCATCTTAGACTGTGAACTGAATACTGAAATTGGATAGGATTTTGACACTGGTCTTCTTGGAGAAGGGCAGAATATGACCCACATATGAGATGAATGAATGCATAGGGGGGCAAAGAATCAGTGTGTCAGGCCTGCTGGTTATCTCTCGGTATTTGTAATGCTGTGATATAATTCCAAGTGTTTATCTCATCATAATCAAATATAGGCTTTATTTCTCAGTTTTCTTTGCTCTTAGTTTTGTATCTCAATTCTTTTTTTTTGGGGGGGGGTCTGGTAGTGGGGCCTGAACTCTGGGTCTGGGCGCTGTCCCTCAGGTCTTCAGCTCAAGGCTAGTGTTCTACCACTTGAGCCACAGCGCCACTTCCAGCTTTTTTCTTTTTGCTTATGTGGTGTTGAGGAATCGAACCCAGAGCCTCATGCATGCAAGGCAAGCGCTCTACCACTGAGCCACCTTCCCAGCCCTTGTGACTCAATTCTTGCCAGAGGCTCTTGAGCAGAAATGAGAAGAAACTTCCTTAAATATAATACTTATACAACTATGCTCTTTACCATTTTTTCTATTATTTTCCGTCTGTCTCTTAATATGTTGATAATCACCATCATCAACTATGAGAGATAATAATTTCTTTTAGTAATTATCTTTTAAAAAATTTTCGAGGAACTTTAAAATGAAACAAAAAACAAAGAACTCTTCAGTGGTGAGCCTTTGTCAGTATAGGCAGTATAGGCAGAAAAAATTTAAGACTTTTTCTGAATCAGAAAATGGAAAAAAAATGTTCACAATGTTCTACTGCCTTTAATGCTAGATGACACAAAAAACAATCTTAGTTTTAGGTATTGTGGAAATTACCATACATCCCCCCTGAGTTGCACAACTAGTATTTAAACCCACCTTATATGGATTTTAAGCCTTGAGAAAGAAGCAAAATAAATATAGAGGAAGGATTTACTTATAATACAAAATACCTCATTCAATTTTTTTCAATTAAGAAAAAATTCAATGTAACCCTCTCAACTCTGGTTTATAGTCATTGTTTTCCCTCTATTTTCCCTTTTGCCTTAAGCAATGAAAAGGATTAATTCTCTGTAGTAATTTAAATAGAATTACTTGCTAAAAAATTCTCTACAAGGATCAGAGAAAAAGAATTAGATTTAAGCTGCCCTAATCAGAATATTTTTAAGATAAAGACTATCAAGGAATAACCACAAACTCTACAGATACATCTATTTTGCTTTACAGTTTTTATGGTATTGAGGATGGTACCCAGGGATTTGTGCATGCTAGACAAGCATTCCATCACCACGCTATACACTGCCATACATGTACATCTATTTTGAAAAATGTTATTTCTTTTTTTTCTCTCTCTCTATATATATATCAAAGTTGTCTGAAGTTCTTGACTGCAGGTTTGTATAATTGGCAAAATATACCACTGAAATCTAATGCTTCCCACTATATATTTTAATATTTTACATTATTTTACAGGATATACTTTGTGTAAAACCAATGTGTGATGATATTGCTATATTCCTTTAGGGAGATAGATATCAGGTATATGGCTAATAACCATAATTTTCTTCCTTTCATCCCAATGTTGGCAAAAGTAGCCTCAATGCTCTTAAGGAATGAATAAAGCAGTGTAGATAGGAAATAATACCACTAAGACAGAGAATCATTAGAGATCTCTGTTGCATTTCTGGATTTAGTGAAAATTTCTGAGGAAAATTCAAAATAAGACACATGTAATAAAGAAAGTACCATTTCTTCCATTGCTCTTTAAGGTCTATATCTTTACTACACTAGTTTTGAGTTAACATCTCTTGTCCCAATCTATCATCACTGTGCTATGACACAGGACTGTCATTTTTTATCATTTACATTGAAGCTCTAACAGATCTTATGAACCCTGTCTCTCAATGAGTTAGATCAATCATTAGGCTACAGGGCAAGCGAGGAGGGCTGCTTAGAAGAGGCCTGCAGTAATATTCAGGGGGCAAATGTCTCATCTTGAGAGTTAAAGGGAAATGAATAAAAACAGTATTCAGAGAATGGGAAGTCATAGAGCTCAGCTCTGCCAATACAAGGCAAGCGCTCATTCTTTTTGCTCTATTTTATATTATTTTCTGAGTGTGCTTTAAAAGGACTCCAGAGTCAGAAGACAAATCCTCTCTGTGGCTAATACAAGAGTGGACTATGTTTACTATAACACAGAGACCTTCACTCTATTACCTATTAAGCTCTGAAAGCTGAATGGGGAAATTAGAACGTCCAGTATGAAGAAATTCATTTTTGGTGATTTTTTAAAATAAAACTCTCTAAGTGACATACCTTATTAATCTAAGAATGAATAAAGCATTTGTCTGTTATACTGTTATCTAAAGCGTAGTTAAGATAATCAACCTTGGTCCTTGAGTCCAACATGAAAATAATTCAGGCAAGGTGCATACATAGTGAAGATGATAGGAAAGTTCAATAGAAAAGAAATACTATGGCAGAGAAAGAGACTGCTTGGCATAACTATGCCACAGGAAGGCTGCACTAAAGATCACCTTCAGTCATCTTCCTTCTGCTGTCTCTTTGGATATATACCTTGGTCCTCTGTAAAGTGAAAAGAATTGAGGGCAAGGTGTTAAGAAGGTGTGCATAGTTAACACAGTCCCAAGTAATGTTGTCTGCTGGTTTATGATGTCAGGACTCGTCTTTAACAACTGGTCCTTACAATAAAAGTCATTAATACCAGGCAGTGATTAGGCCTTTTCTGGATTTCAAGATGGCTGCAAAGAGAGTTCAGGAAAGAACAGATCAGGAGCATTAAATCCCTCGCCAGGATCAGCCAAAGAGGCAGACTCACCGTGGCAAGGGTGAGAAAGACTTATGAATCATATTTGACTCCCAGGGCATGGCTTACTGGTCTAGCAAAGTAAGTTAAAGATCTATTGTTTAGAACTTTTGGTTGACCTACCTACCTCAGGCTGGAATAGAAGCTATTATTAATTTTTAGGTGAATGGAATACTCAAAAATCTTACAATATATTTATGATTTGACTTTGGTGTTCACATAGGCTGGTCACCTACAAATTGGAAAGCTTACCATTACAGTTGTTTCTCTCAGATTTTGTGATTTTTATGCTTCATTTAGGTTCTTTTTACATTTCTTGTTACTCATGGCTAACTTGCATCTATCCAGACCTGTAGCTTATCTATTTCCTTATCACATCTTTTAATTATTTTCTACTCATAGGCATAAAAATTTGAGGTTGACAACTTGAAAGACAATGGTTTCTTTAAGATATTACCTTTTGGGGAGTCCAAGTCAGAAAAGGAAATAATTCCTAAATTCTCAACCAATGCTCCAAATACCTTACTAGAAATTTAGGGAGGCTAAGTTTACCTTGGTCCTTGTGTTTGACAAGATAAGAGTTCAGGCAAGATATGCACATAGTAAAGGTGATAGGAAGATTTATTTGAAAGGAAGTGTGGCAGAAAAAGAGAGCACGTGATACAGATATTCCATGGGGAAAACATATGCTGTGCCATCTTGCACTGTCCTTGGGGTTAGAGACCAGCCTTGGGTTAAATGGGGGAGAATTGAAGGCCATGAAGACAACTTACTGCTGGGTGAGGTCCCCTTTCTGTTGGTAGCCCAATCCTATTTACTCATTTCCCCCCCCCCCTTTGTAGGCCTCAGGCCTGATTTGTTATCAAGCAGGTTTGTGTTTTTACCTAATTCTGCCACCTGCAAGTTGTATAGGCCCAATTTCCCTGGCGTCCTGGCTGCTTTTTTTCTACACATCATAGATTTTGCTGTTTCTTAGAGTTTTTTCACCAACTACTTATATCTCAAAGAAATGATAGAAATGACATGTCACCCAGTGAAATATATTTGCTGTGTGGTTATAATCAGGGAAAAGAAAGGAGTATTAGTTAGTAGGGAAAAATAAGCTATCATTCATCCAATGTCACTTTATTGGTGACTGAGAAATCAAGTGAACTGATTTTGGCCTCTTATTTTGCACAAACAGAGCTGGTGGGTGTATCCTCAACTACTTATTTGAGAGTCGTTAGCATGAGGGGCTGAGACACTTAAAAAGGCCAGGCCTCAAATTCCTCACCTGGGAAACGGAGACAGTAAAGATAGTATTTGCCTCTGGAAGTAAATACAGTGGTTGAGGCAATACATCTGAAGAGCTTAAACAGGTTGATAATATATAATGAAAGCAAAATAAATATTTTCTACTTAAGTACAAGGGCACTGTCCAGATATATTATCAGCCTCATTTTATAGGCAAGAGTTCTGGTACCCAAAAAGATTTAAGTGACTAATTTGAGTGTTATCATCATTAGGTAGAGGAATGTATATAAAAAGCTTGATTTTTCCCCTTTCCTAGAGTTCATTTCAATAAACATCTAGACTTTTATCTCATGACTCCAGTTTCAAAGTTCCATATCTATCTATCTATCTATCCATCTATCTATCTATCTATCATCCATTCATCTATCTTTTTTTAATATATATTTTTTATTGTAAAGATACTGTACAGAGGGGTTATAGTTACATGAGCAAGGTAATGAGCCCATTTCCTATTTTTACCCCCTCCTTTGTTTTTCCCCTACCATCCCTTTCCTCCCACCTCCTCTACTCCTCCCTCCCCAGACCTCTCCCCCTCGAGGTTGTAAAGTTTGTTTTCAGCAGTGTGTCTTGTACACCTCATTGCTACCATGGGTCATCCTGTAGCCTTATTTCAGCATTTTGTTATTTCTCTTCCCCTCCCTAAATTAGAAAAATGTATATACAAGATGTATATACATGAATCAAATACAGTGAAAACAGGGGTTATACCATGGGGGGGAAAACATACAAAAGAAACAAAAAAGTCATCTTTTTAAAAATCTACCTTTTATGGTGCTGGGGATGGAACTCAGGGCCTCTCACTTGCGAGGTAAGCATTTTATCACAAAGCTCTTCCACTAACCCTGTTGAAATATCTTAATGTGCTCATGACTCATTAAAAAATCAGCTAGAATTACCTTTTGAATGCCAATGAATAGTTCATTTTTATATTATCCTTTTGTACTTAACTATAAAATTCAGCAAAGGCCATTTTTTCGATGAAACAAATTTCTGTTTCTTACACTGTTAGTCACTGAAATGGAATAATTACTTTAGAGACAATATTTATGAATTACTGAGGCTTGTCATAATGATCTCATAAATACCTCAAGGTTATCCTTTTAGATTTAAAAAATATACCTGAATTTTGATGCCCATATAAATAAAAATGACATTATACTCTACTCAACCTCCTGCTTTTAATGATAAAAGGAAACTTGTGCAGTCCAAAGTGATTTGGTTTTGAACACCTTGATTTATTTATAGCAGTTGAGTAACAAAGAACAGCCCCAAACAGACCAGGTTGGAGGCTCTAGTTTAAAACAGTTAAAAAGTATTTTCATCATATTGGTACCTATAAAACCAGAGCTCCAATTAGTACTATTCCTCTTTGCTATGCTAATGAACATGTAAGATTAAAAAACAAAAAGCAAGAAACAAACCAAAGCTCTTTTTCAGATATATCAATGAGGAACTAGCAGTGGATATTGCCACAGTTGGTAATGTTAGGCTGTCTGACAGCATCACAGGCTTGGTGACATTTACTGAGTTCTTGCTGTGCTTTGAGTACAAAAAAAAAGTTATGAAAAAATGTGATCTTTCCTTCACGACGACTGAGGGTCAGGATATAAAGGGAAATATTAAAATATTTCTAAAGTAAGAAACATTTTTCCAGATATTTTGAAAATCAATGAGTAGATGTCACTTTAAATGAGACAGCAAGTGGGTCAGATTAATCAAGGAAGGCAAGTCATTAGGTTTAGACCAGCTAGAGAGAAGTGGAAACATTTTTCAATGTATGAATTCTATTTTGGTCAGTAGATAGAAGGTCTTACTTAAAAGATCTTCTAAAACAAAAACTTGAACTTTATAGATGCCAGTAATTTCTTATTTGCCCTAAGTTTTATTAAATGTACCAAGCTGTGTTTTTTCTTCTAGAGTGTGAGCTACTTAAAAGCAGAGGTCCTAGTTAGAACTTTACATCCAGCACATTGCTAAACTGATTGAAAGTTTAACAAGTGCATGTGGAATTAGTTGCTGAGTTTCAGTAAACTAAACTGTATCAGAAGCAGTATAAAAGAAGCTTATGTGGTGTGGTGTGGTGTGGTGTGGTGTGTGTGTGTGTGTGTGTGTGTGTGTGTGTTTTGGGGCAACTTTATAACTTTATAACAAGTACAATACTGCAGATGATTGTAGGTAGGGGCATGGAATACAATCCTATTCATATAAATGACAAGCTGTTAATGAAATAATACTGATGCCCTAATGTCTGATTTCTCTTACCCATTTCCAAAGTCCTTACTCAGCTCCTGCAAGGATGAACTGAGACATATAACCTAAGTGATAATGAGGGAGAAACTTGACCTGTATCTTAAAAGACACTTGAACATGGAAGAGTGGCCAGCGCAGACTGTGAGGCACAGGTGTTCCCTGCTTCGTGCTGGCAGTAGCCAGCCTCTGACAGGCTGCCACACTGGGCACAACCTGAAGCTCCCAGGTGGTCTTCAGGGACAGCTGGTACCGCAGCCAAGTCATTCTGCTGAGGTCGAAGAGAGGGCCTGGGCACAAAACCAGGGATCCATGGAAGGAAAAGTGAATTATTAGAAGGGCAAGAGTTGGCATTTGGGAAAATAATTCCTGACTAGTGATAAAGAAATGATTAATTCTTTCAGGACAGTTGTGCTTTATTTAATTCTACTTTAAGGTCAGTAGAGACTTTGGATGAATATTAAAGAAAAGATTTTATTGTTAACACTTTAACATAGTTTACTTAAGTTTTAGAATATGAACGAATCTCTGCACCTAGGAACATACAGTTCCTACAGGATTTTTACCATTCTACACTGTTTTTGAAGTTCTAATAAAGCCCAAAGCCCACATACACCTTTTATTTTAACTTGTGCTGGACTCTATGTACCTTCTGGATTTTAGAAAACTGTGGGTATATTTTTAAGTCATGGGCAGATATTATAGCCCATCTTGGTACAGAATAACCATGAGCCAGAGTACTAATAAGAAAGTTGAAGCATATAATTACTATCATGCCTAATCCACTTTCTACCCCATAATGCTTCTGTATAGTCAATGACCATCACTCATCTACAGAACCCATTCTGACTTTTTTGCATCTTCAAACTCTCTAGGATTGTTCATCTTTGCTTAATGGTTTATAATGGCTGTTTTACATCTGCCCCCCCTATATCTTTAAGTTCTTCAAATAGCTTTCCTTCCTCTATTTTTGAAATAAGAATACATATCAAATCCATGCTAATTTACAACTATTATAAGCAACCCATAAACCTATTTCTGAACAATTTCATGTTAGTCCTGCAAGCATTATAGATGGATAATGTGTTGCAGTTCTGAGAAGAATCCTCTGAGCACCTTTTCTTGCAGGGGATTCTTGCACGCCTCCACATCACAGGGCCTCTCGCCTGCCTTGCCCCCTTGCTGAGTTCAATTTCTTCTTTGAGGTCTATAGAACTCTGGTAGACCTCTACCACTCAATAGTTTCCCAGAACACTGTAAAAAATGTGCTTATTTTTCTTTTTTGCAATGCTAGACTGGATATTGATTTACATGTGTAAACCCTTTCCTATTGATCTGTTTATTCTCTTTTAAATAAAATGAAGTTCAGTTAAATTGGGAGAAACAAAAATGTATATAGTCGAAGTCACTTACTTGGGAAATGAAATGACTCTAAATAGAAAGGTATTCTTCCTAATAAACATCATTGCAGTCTTCTGTATTTCTCCCAGAGATGTTAGTTCAGTAGAGTTGAGCAGATAATTGTATAAGTTCTATTCTGATTTTGAATAAATGTCAGTTTATTGTTTTGTAGTTATAATAATGTCTTTCATATACATTATTACTTGAATTCCAGTGAAAATGTTATAAGGTTTCACTTTCTAATTTATGCTGAAACCTGATGAATTTACCTTTTGGTTTTTAATGTTCATAATTCTGTGTGTGTGTGTGTGTGTGTTGTATGTGTATGTGCGCGTGTGTATACGTGTGTTGTAGTATTGGAATTTGAACTCAGGGCTATAGGTTTGCTATATAGGCACTTTACCATGTAAGTTGTGTCTCCCACAATACTCCCCGAATTTTTGCTTTAATTATTTTCAGATGGGGTCTTGCATTCACCCTCTCCCACCAGGGTGTTTTTCAGATTGCAATGTTCCTTTTTTCTACTTCCTACATTGCTTAGATTGTAGGTGTGAAACACAATGTCCAGTTTATTTGATTAAGATGCGAATTTCCTGAAGTTTGGACTCAGGCTGAACAAGCTTGATAGTTACATAGGTTTGGGACTGCTAAATCAGTGCAAGTTGGATGGAAACCAAAGCCACCATGCTTTTAGAAGACCAATTAAAATTATTTTCATGAAGACCTTTCAAAATTATTTTCATGAAATTATTTATATTTAGAGTATTGTGTTGGGTTTTCACCACTGTGATGAAATAGCTGGGAAAAATGTTACTGGAGGAAATATTTATTTTTGGCTCATTGTTTTAAAGGGTTCAATCTATGGACAGCTGGCTGTGTTTATCCTGTGGAGATACAGAACATCATGGCAGAAGGGCATAGCAAAGGAAAGCTGCTTATTTCATAACAGTGGGGGTGGGGAGGGAAGCAGAGGAGAAGGGGGAGAGAGGCAGAAAGGGAAAGAGGAAAGGGGAGAGGAGGGAGAGAAAGGGACCAGGACAAGACATAACTATTTGCGACACTCCTCAATAATTGACTTCCTCCAGATACAATCTACTTCCTAAAAGCCCATTCAGCTATGAATTCATAGATAGAAGAATCTATTGCTGTGGGTGGGATCTTCATGATCCAGTCCATTCTCAGAAGCAATACCAGCTGGGGACCACTTTTTCAACACGTGAGCTTTCTGCAGGGGACAGTTTACATCCAAACCATGATAGATATGAGAACAAAATTTTAATGGCTATTTTTACAAGTACACACATATCTATACATATCTATATATAGTATACATATCTATATCTATCTATACATATATACATAGATGTGTGTGTGTGTGTGTGTGTGTGTGTGTAATTTTTGTTTGCCAATCCTAGGGCTTGAAATCTGGGCCTGAGCACCGAGCCTCTTTATGCTCAAGGCTAGCGTTCTACCACTTGAGACGTAGAACCACTTCTGGCTTTTTCTCAATAGTTTTTTGGAGATAAGCAACTCATGGGCTTTCCTGCGTGGCTGGCTTTGAACCGTGATCCTCAGATCTCAGCCTCCTGAGTATCAGCCAGCCACAAACCGTTATATTTACCAATAAAAATTTATCAATAGAAATACTATTAATGGACAACTGAAATGATCTTGTACATCACAGATTAGAAAATATAAATAATAAAACACCTTATAAGTAGGAATGCTATATTTCCATTATAGGTCATATTTCAGAGTTTTGAATTTTTCAATATTGCACATTTTCTGAAAGGGAAAATGTAAAAAAATACTATCTGCTTTTCAATTTGTTTAGCTATTGATGAATAAATACATATACATATATTTAGGATATTGCTTAGTGTGTATATGTATGGGTGTGTACATATATATTTATATATATGTATATATCAGGTCCAAAGCTTCTATATGCCTATGCCTATATAATAATAGTGGGAAGATATTGGGAAGCAATAACATTCTTCTATAAATAACCCATTTTTATGTGCCAATAAAAAGACAAGATTACATTTAATATGCCAATGGTAAATATTGGTTGAAAACACAGCAGAACTTTTTGTTCTTTCTTAAAATACTTTCTTTTGGCAAGAAATAGGGCTGGTGAGGTGATGGCTTTTTCCACGCTGGAGTGTCTAATGTGAGCTGTAATGTTGCCGTATCTTTCAGTTTTCTTCCTCCTCAGCAGCTCTGTGGATCACAGCTCTGCATCCAGTGCTCTAGAACTCAAGAGCTTTAGTTGTGAAGAGGGCACACAGTTCAAAGTCTTTCAGCAGCCAATTTGTCTTGAGGGAACTGGAAACTTTGTGAAATCATCATGTTCTCAGATGAATTTTCACACAAGTTGTAGAATGTTCTGACCATATTACAGTTAAAAGTTGGATTGTGCAAGTTAGTAAAATTTTGTTAACACCAGGAAGATGAAAGAGAGTGCTATATTAATTTCCTTGAGGCTAATTTTCTGTCACATTTCAAGATCCATTTAAAGTGTAGAATCCAGAGGCTTACTATCTTTGAGTGCAGGAGATTTTTCAGAATTAATATGTTTCAGCATTTTATATTTAAAGAAAGGTATTTGATTGTTGCACTATTTCTTCATTGTGGTTGTAGTTATAGTTTTGAGTTCTTTTGTTTTTCTCTTGAAGTTAAGTATATTATTTAGTTAGGATTTTTTTAATTTTTTTTATTTTTATTTTTTGTGAACATACTGTACAGAGGGGTTACAATTACATGGGCAAGATAATGAGTACATTTCTTATTAAGCATTGTAGCCTCCTCCTTTGTTTACCCTTTTAGTTAGGATTTTTAAGTAGTTCATTTTGCTCTTAAAATGAAATATCATATATGTTTCTGTCTAGCTTACTGAAGTGCGTAATAGGATATAGTGGATTTTATTTTGTAGGTTCTAATCCATGCCAGGCCTGTAATGGTCAAAAGCTATTACTGATGATTATTTTAATATCTCATAAGAGAGTTTGGGGAAGTTAGACTAATTCTTATTTTAATGGATGGCATCTAGGGAAAAGTATTGAAATGTGATGCAAGATGTTTTGACACAAAACAAACACCTTTGTAATTGTTTATTTTTATATTTTAAAAGTTTAATATGGAGATGTACATTCCAATCAGACCTTAGG
This sequence comes from Dipodomys ordii, assembly GCF_000151885.1. NCBI lineage: Eukaryota > Metazoa > Chordata > Mammalia > Rodentia > Heteromyidae > Dipodomys > Dipodomys ordii. The sequence goes on from NW_012267264.1 coordinate 13,524,687, forward strand.
ACTGGTTCATATGAAACTTCAATGTCAAAGAATTAGGTCAGTGGAAATTGACTCTGCATTTCAGTCACTAATTTGAAGGGAAAAAATAGATAATTGCAAAAGATCTGCAAGTAGTGAAGTAAATTCTTATTTCTACACACATTATTCTCAGAAGAAAATAATGTTTCTTGTCTGGTCAAATCTACATGGTTATCCTCAGAAATTTATATCATTGGATTATATTCATATTGCTTTTTTCCCTAATAATTTTTTTTATTCCTGCAATTACTCTTCAGCTATCTTTCTTTTTTATGTTTTTTTTGCTTTCTTTTCTTTTTTTAAAACTTTTTTATTGTTATTGTAAAGGTGATGCACAGAGGGGTTATGTAAGTCAGGTAAGGAGTATATTTCTTTTTGAGTAGTATCAGCTCTTCCCTCACTTTCTCCAGTTATTCCTTCCTGACCACCCGCCCTACTCCACCAAGTTGTAAAGTGCATTTTCAACATAGTGTCTAGAGAGTATCACCGCTGCTTTGGTTCACCCAAACTATTTTTTATTATCTTTGAATAGTTGTACAAAGGAGTGGCCACTCAACAAGGTAGCTTATGAATACAGTGCAAGCTTGACGATGTCATCACTGTCAACATTCCACCCACCCTTTCAACCCTCTCCTTTCCTTTGCTTATTGTAAGTTTAGGTTATATATTGAAACATTTACAGTTTAACAACGGACTTAATGTATACAACGCATCTGATCTGTGTCTCCACTTCAACATGTTCATTCCCCTTGATCTATCCCTTCTCTCATAGTTCTCAATTCTTTGATATGGTCAATGAATTCTTGCCCGAATTCTCCTCCTTCCTCCCTCTTTCTGCTTCCCCTCCCCCTTGGTCTCACCCTCCCACCTTTCAAGTGCCCATTTCCTGATTCTTATTTTGTTGGACTTTGACTTAATCTTTTTAAAGAATTACGTTATGGTATTTGGGTTTTCCATAGACTCTATTTCAATCAATTCATTTGCAACCCCTTGCTTACCACCCAGTGTGTCTACTTATAGATTTATAGGCACATTCCAGCTACAACAAATGAGGGAAACCAAGCAACCTGTGTTTCCCTGGGTCTAGATTATTTCACTTCATAAAAATTTTCCCAAATCCTTCTATTTCCTTATGAATGGTACAATACTCTTCTTTCTGATGAATGAGTAGAATTCTGTTGTGTATGTAGACCACATTTTCTGGATCCACTTGTTCATTGAGGGGCATCTGGGCTGATTCCATATCTTGGGAACTCTCTATCAGGAGCACATTGCTTCTGTATATTTCAAGTTACTGTAGAACTTTTTATTAAACAGACTCAGAAGCTAAAAATTTGCAGGAATATATGATTTCTTTTTGTTTGTTATGAAGTAAATTTTGTGCATGTCTTACATTAATATGGTGAAGCCCAACTGTGGTATACTTAGAGCTGGGATTTGGGTTTGGAGTAGGTGACAGGGGTAAGGAGATTCTAATGGTGGCATGAATGGTCTCAGAAAAAAAGTATATGTGCTGCCAAAGTGAGCACAGAAAAAGAGGAAAAAGAAGAGAGGAAGATCTTCCTGAAAGTCAGGAAGCTCCTCACTGAAAGCTCCTCACTTTCAGCATCCAGATTGTGTGTCTTCTCAGTCAGCACAGCTGTGGAAAAATCTTCCTTATGCTTAAGACAATCTATGGCATTTTATTAAACCAACGTAAGCATGCTAGGATAATGACATTTGTGGTTCAATGAAAAGCAAACCTTATCCTCTGTTCTTGAGTATGTCTTCCTCTCATCGTGTTTAAATAGCCAGATCAATCCTTAATTTACTTTGAGCCATCATGCATATTCAGTTCGCGAAGACCACACCATACCAGGCACTATAGTTTTATTCACTTTTAAACTTACTGCCTCCAAGAAAGGTTTTTAAATGTCAGAAGCATAAAAAATAGTAAAATAGAAAATGATGAGCATTCTTTGTAGAAGATGGCATTAAAAAAAGATTTTAATTAGCCAGGTGCTGGTGACTCATGCCTGTAATCCTTCCTACTCATGAGGCTGAGATCTCGGGATCACAGTTGGAAGCCAGCATGTGCAGCAGAGTCTGTGAGACTCTTATCTCCAATAAAAACTACTCATAAAAACCAGAGGTTGCACTGTGGATCAAGTGGTAGAAAGCTACCTTGATCACAAAGAGGCTCAGGGACAGTGCCTAGGCTCTGAGTTCAAGCCCCAGAACTGGAAAAAAAATTATCTGAATGGATTTTTTGATTCATTGTATGATTTAAAATCTCTATGTTATTTCAGAGTATGTGAAATATTTGGACATGCTTAGTTAAAAGCTATTTATTCTTATACTGACAATAAAAATAAGTGTTATAGGGGTGACTATGATTAAAGTACATTATATGCATGTATGGAAATGTCACAGTGAAATAAATCCATTATTTTGTATGAGTAATATACCTAAAAATACAAGAGCCAGGTGCTTTAGCCTTATTAGTATATATCTGAAGTATAATTTAGCTTTAAATCTAGCGACACTGGCTTTTTGGCAGAAGGAATGGATCCTGGTGTTTGTTGTATGTATATCCATGAAGGCCCCAAATCTCCAACCAAAGGGGAAACAAATCCCAACCTTCAAACACATTTTGATCTCTGTTCTGAGGAGTGCTAAACTTAGCGGTTGACTCACATGACAAAACAAGGAAAAGAAAAGAAAGGTAAAGAGGTTAATACGAGACATAATTTATATTAAATCATTTGCCACTTTGCTAGTCTTTTGCAACCTGAAATTTACATCCTCTGTGCATTTTCTTTATGCATAGAAAAGGGAAAATAAAACTTGATTTGTGAAGAAAAGAGATAATGACAGCAAACGGGGATTTTTATTTGTTCTTTGGTGTGAATTGGCATAGGCATTAAGATGAAGTTAAAACATAGAGGTTAATTGAAAAATGAGATAAACAAAGCCCCTTGAAGGTCTCTGAATAATTTTTCCTGGCAGCATTGACAGTCTACAACCATCAGGCATTAAAACCTACTCCGAACTGTGGGAGATTAAAAAAAAAAAGAAAAAGAAAAGCTAAAGTTAATTGTCTTTCTGTTCCTTCCACCTCATTTCAGCCCAATTATAACCGGGAAAAGTCATTCTGTCTAATTTGCATTAATGCACCTCTATGGAAAAATAGCTTAGACAGTGAATTTGATTTTTTTGATGTTACAGACATATTTAAAATACCTACCACAATTCCCCTGTGTAGCATTACTTGTGAAATTCCTGCATATTTCCCTGATGCTCCTAAGATGTGTTTAAATGATAAGCATTAATAAAAACAGATAACATACTGAGGGTAGATTACATGCTGGAGCCTGGATCGAGGACTCCATGGGATGATATTCCAGTCTTCACATGGGAAGATATTCCAGTCTGATGGTGTGCACATTTTTCCTAGCTCCATTTCACAGATGAGGACACAGATTAATATTTAGAAAAGTGAAGTAGCATGGTCATGAAGACTAAGGAGTGCTCAGTATTGAGGTTTAAGTCTCTGAAATCTAGCTTCAAGTTTGTTGATACCCTATAATTGACTGATACTTTATCATAACTGTCTACTAAATTGACTTGAAGTGTCATTGATAGTTTCAATTGAACTACCATTTCTTCCTCAAGATGGCAAGAAAAACTTCCAATGTGGCATCGATACCATTAGTTTATTCACTCAGGTTTCTTTTATGACATTACTGAGAAGCTTCTGGTCTCATTTCTGTTACTAAATGGAAATGTAGCATTAACACATTATCTGTTCAATAGTAAAAGTGGTCACAATTCAGGGTAACATTCACCGTTTCAAGTGTAAAAAGCAAGCTAAGACATGTATTTTCATGAGAATACTTTTTTGTTCTTACACACAACAGATACAACCACAGCAGAAAATTAGGTAGTTGGATAGACATGGTATCTTGTTTTTCTTGGAATGGTATGGAAATATTATTTTTTATTTCTGTTAATGCACAGACTTGGAATGGAAGCAGAATTTATTCGGGCAATTTATATTAATAGGTACACTTCTCTGCAGAGGCCATTTATGTTCCGGGCCCTTTAAGTGGTCCCCTTTTGGTGCCTCTTTCTGGTGCTTTAGTGTTCGTTATGACGAGGAGCATCTGGCCGCAAACTCTTGTTTCTCATTAGAAGGACATGTCTCCGAAGCTTTGGGGGATTCTTTGTGCCGAACAATGCGGACTCTGACAATTTTGCCCTTTTCATAATCGGTAAATGTGTGTGGCTGCTCTTGCTTCTAGCCTAAGCTACATGCTTGCTTGTACTCAGCTTCTGAGCTTCTAAATATGAGACAGGAATGTAACAGTGACTGTATATTCTTCTTTTATTTGGTTGATATTTTGGCTTTTTCTTTTTTTCTTATTTTCCTGTTCTTTGCCGCCATCAAATGCAGTACAATAATGAAAGTGGCAGTGAATTGAATCAGGAAGTATTTGGAGTGATTTTTAAATATTTTGCATATTTAAATTTAGTCTTAGAATGGTCACTTTTTGATACATGCCTGCCAGGTTCATCCAAGAGATGAAAAACTGGGCAGGGAATATTGATTCCTATTTGAATCATAAACCTTTCTGGGCATTAATTTCCTCATCACTGAAAAAGAAAAAAAAAGAGAATTATTTCCTGATTACTTTCATGGGGCTCTCCTGAGCTTTGATCAAGATACAAAGGAGATTTTGGCTTACTAGACTGGTCTTCCCAATCATTAGAAACATTTCTATTTGGCTTACAAGGTATGCATTACCTTTGGCCACATGTAACTATGCCAACTTGTCCCCCTTTGATTTTGACCTTCTCCATCAACTTCTTCAATTAAAAGAACAGTGACTTCTGTCTAAATGTGGCAAATTGTGTTTTATAAAGAAACAGAACAATGTGAAAATAAAACAGAAAATGGACTGTAATATATCCAGGAACTTATTTGTCTTTTTGTCTCTAAGTATGAGAATTGGAGCTGATTTTATTGCTGTTGCTTCTCAAGAAAGAAAGCCTTCCAATGAGGACAGTTAGCACGACTTCTTCATTAAACAGAGAAAAAACAAATTACTTAGAATTAAAAACAGTACCTCTTTTTCAGGTACAAACAGTGGGAGGGAATGGAAATGTACCTTTATTCATGATAAATGCAAATTAATTTTCAACCAGTGACAGCTGTAGTGGATCTTTAGAAGAAGGGGTTTCTACTAAGAAGAGCAATGTTGGATATGAAAGGTCAAATGGTGGAAGTGAAATAAATGGTTTTCTGAATTGTACACATTAATGGGTAGAGCACACTTATGGAACTTTAAGTTTTGTGGGCTCTTTTTTAGTAATAGTATGTGTTTGTTGACCAGATTGCTCTTTTATTTTATTTTACTTTAATTTTATTTTCAAGGTGATATACAGAGGGATTAGTTACATAACTAAGATAGTGAGTACATTTCTTGTCAAACTTGTTACCCCCATATTGCTTTTCTATACACATAATTGTACTTGTAACTGTGAGCAATTGTACTCACAATTTTCCACACATATTGTACACGTAACCACATATACAATTGTGAGGATGAGATAAGGTTATTGCTTTCTTTCTGAGGAAATGCTCATGCATGAAAGAGCTTCAGTATGTTCCTTAGCATGAAAGAGCTTCAGTATGTTCCTTAGGAGGGGACCCAAACTGGAAGGGATAAGGATATAAGATGAATAAAAAAATAACAGTGGGCCCCTGGAACTGGACTTGGCAGGAATGAAGTATGTGGGTGCTGAATGCTGGTGAATGAATTGGTTGGGGATTAGGGTATTTGGAAGGGTTAGGAAAAAACACATTATTCTAGATGCAGACTAATTGTATGAATTATTTTAAAATCTGGAGATTATTCTTGGGCTAAAGTTTATTTTATAAACTCTGCTTTTATGTTTTTTTTCTGTTTTCTCCAAGAGCAAAAACAAATAAAAAAAGACATAATTTTCAGATGTTTATTTTAAACAAAATTTATACTCAAAATATTGTATAGTACAATTGTACTACTCAAATGGTAAATTCAGAATTTATACATGTACAAATGTGTTGGTATACTATAGATAGATAGATAGATCACACATTTAGGAACTTGAGCCAAGGCTATAGTTCTATATGTATATCTCTGTTATTGTCCATGCCACTTTATTCAGAAACAGTGTCAAAGTCTGAACTAGAGCTATTATGTATGAGATCCTTGGACAAATGGCACATGGGCTATCTATGAATTTGGCCCTTCCTAGAACAAAGCAGCGGCCTTTACCAGAAAGACATGGTTTGAGCAGGATTTTGAAGTGTTGTTGAGGAAGTGGTTCCAGGTAGTTAGGAATGGTAGTTAGAAGGCCAGGACTTAGAGACCCTCATTAGCTAAGAATCAGCAAAGACATGTGGCCCCTAGTGAGTATAGATGTGAGCAAAAGGCGAAAACAAAACAACAAAGCATGTTTCCTTCTACAGCAGCTTTGTACCAGGGATCAAAACATCAGAATTAAAATTCACTAACAGTGAACTTACATGTGCCATTTCAAATGTGAATTTCTTCATAGCTTTTATCCTTCCTAACTCTTTTGAAGTCTTTGAGCAAAAGGAAAGGAAAAAAGGCACCTGGAAAATGTTGTATAAATACAATGTCATGTACACATGCTCTCCATTAGACAAATAACCATTCAAAAGAAAAGACCAAAGTCTTCTCACCTTAAGCTGGTAATCCTTCATTATGAGGGTTGACAGTACATAGGGAATAATTTAAGGAAAGTTGAAGGCTAGTGATCTTCTGCTCCTCTTTGCTTTGCCTCCATAAGAGTTTTGTAGAATAGAGCAAGAACTAGTCTGAAAGTACAAGCAAGGACACTTAAAGTTAAACAGGAATATAATGTCTTTAAAAATGAAACATGAAAACTAGCTTTTCTTTGCCAAGTATATCCTGGATTTATTGCTCAGTGCTTCTCCTATTAGCATTGATAATTAAAGCAGTATAAGGAATGTCTTGCATTTGATGTTAATAGTGTCGAGCCTGCTGCTGGGGGACCCTGGGCTTGATCTTTATCCATTCTGCAGGTAAATCTTTGAGTTCACCTTTAAAAAGCACATTAAACATTCTGGAAAAGAATCTTTAAACTTGTGGGTTCTCCTGTGATCTCTTAAGTTACCAGAAGCTCAGATTAGAGGATGATATCTTCTAATCTTCTGACTACTGCTTGACCTCTGTTAGCCATGCGATGTTATAAAAGCCTTTGGATATGTATATCATACTTTTCATTTTTGCTTTGGACTGACCTTGGGGATGTACTGAATTTGTGAAGAAAAGATCAGTAATGTCAGAACTGTACAGTTTTATTTGCATGATACACTTCATGTCTAAATATAAAATCCGAAGTGTTACATTTATTATTAAAGTAGTGATGATGTACTTTATGTCTGTGATATTTCATCCAATTAATGTATGGCCCAAACCATCATCAATTAGAGCAAGGTAAAGTTAGTGCTAACTTGAAGGTCTTAGAGTCAACTTGCCAACTAAGTTCCCATCCCGTGTCCCTACAGACTTTTGTCTGTTAAGTTTCTGTTTCCTGGATGTTGTACTGTTACTCTGGTGTGAAATACAAACTCCGGCCCCAGTTGCGGCAGTCTTGTTACACTCCTTTTTGAAACTAACTTTCCTCACAATTCCTGCAGCCCATGTAATATGACTCATGACGGCCCCCTAAATTTTGTTTAAATTTCACCCACACCTGTCCACTGCTGCTGCCTCCGTTCTCTCTTGGAGCAACAGTGGGTCTGTCTCCCCGTGAAGCCTTCAGCTCCTATCTGTTGCTACCTCTCATCTCTTACATTAAAATTATATATTTCTATGCTGCTTTATAAGACCTTGTTAGTTTATTTATAGTGGGTTTCAAAGCTAAACTCTAGCATTTATTTAATTTTTTATTTCACCTCCCTCCACCCTATTTTTAGATCCTATCCAGGGTACCACGTTGCATGTAGTCCTGAGTCTCTGTCTCCTTTGGTCTCATAGAGCTCTTTCCTTGTTTTGCATGACCTTAGCTTTGTTGTTGTTGTTTGCTAACTAGAAGTATTGGAGTTTGAAGTTAAGGACTTTACATTTCCTTGGCTTTCTACAAAGTCTCTTCAATTCTCTAGGTTACCTTAAAACAGTGACTTGATGTAACAAAGCCAGTTTGTCTCATTCCTTGTGAGTTGCAAAGTGGATTTCTATTTCTTAATTACTTTTAAGCCCTTTAAAAGGCAGGTTATTATGACCTAGGTAATTCCAGTTTTGAATGTAACTTGTAGGATTTAAGATCTAATACACATGCAGTAGATTATGATTTCAGATGCACAAGGGTCAAATTTTAGGGTAAATAAGTTTATACATAAATTGAAATTCAAATTGAATTTAACATGTTGTATTTTTTCTTAAACAAGGCAATCATAGGTGCAGGTTGGCAATAGAGAGCATCAGAGGAGCACCTCTGCCTAATGCCTGGACCTATCCTCTGCATTTTGCACAGATTATGATTTGCTGTTGTTGTTGTTGTTGGCCATGGAGCTTGAACTCAGGGCCTGGGCACTATCCCTGAGTTCTTTTGCTCAAAACTAATGCTCTACCACTTGGAGCCAAAGCTCCACTTCTGGTCTTCTGGTGGTTAATTGGAGATAAGAGTCTCATGCAGGTGGCTCAGAGGTAGAGTGCTTGCTTTGCATGCTTGAGGCCCTGGGTTCGATTCCTTAGCACCACAGAAGCAGAAAAGGCTAGAAATGGTGCTATGGCTCAAGTGGTAGAGCACTCAGTGCCCCGGCCCAGAGTTCAGGCCCCATGACCAAAAACAAAACAAAACAAAAAACAACAACAAAGGTCTCATTAATTTTCCTGCCCCAGTTGACTTTGAACCAAGATCCTCAGATCTCAGCCTCCTGAGTAACTAGGATTACAGGCGTGAGCCACTGGTGCCTGGCAGATTATGTGTTAGTTACTGTGATACTATTAATGCTTTATATTAAGACAGTTATTAAATCTCACAGAATGTTAATGAAATTAGTCCAGATCATTCAATATCACAGGATGTTAATGAGATTATACAAGATTATTCACTGACTTACAACTGTTAGGGACAGAGGAGGGATTGAATGTGCAATAACTGGCTTGACCACCGGATGTAATCTTTACCCTTTATCCTTCACGACTCTCCTTTTCTTCCTACATTCAGCCCCAGAAGTCCCATGTGCTGCCATTCCTATGAGAGACCCAGGCACCTGTCATTCTCACTTCGATTTTCATTTTGCCACCACCATTGTGTAGGGTTGCAGTGCATTCTACCTTCTTCCTGGGAGGGAGTTATTCAAGATTAAACATATGTATATACTACTAATTATTTAGTAGTCTAAGTTCACTTTACTTTCTTTTTTTTATCCTGGTGAATTGATTAGCCTTGAAGGCCTTCTCTGCTCTCTCTCCTTCTTGAATATAAAGCAAGTACTATGCAAGCCGCACCTGATTTTATCTCCTCTGAGTTCCACTCACTGTGTTCTGCAAGGGAAATGTGCCTGAAAAGAGAAGAGCTCTCAGAATACTGAATGTAAGTTTGTCCATTAGAACTGAAAGTGCCTTCAGTTCTTCATCCTAATGTGCCACTCCATAATGATGTCTGTACCTGAACTTTGGGGGAAAGAAGGGTTACTGTGGCACATTACTTTCATTTCTCTAAAACCAGATCCTCCATTGTGCTGAATCCCTAAACTCCAGCCTGTTTAACATTTCTATAACAATTCTCTCTCCTGCTTTCCTTCAGAGCTCATTCTTACTGGTGACAAAGGATACATCTTGAGATAATTGGGTGAGTGACTGGTACCTGGGACCTACAATATGATTAATGGGAAAACAACAAGAATGCTGTATAATTCTTCAATAGGCAAATAAATGATTATGAAAATTAAAATAATGTTATACAGAAGGAAATATGTAAGAAGAATGCAACAATAAAGAACAAATGAAGAAAGACTTACCAAAAAAAAACTTAGTAAAGTCACATGTACTGAAGAATTACACATCTTTTACCTGTTTGAAGCCAGTGATAGAATGTAACTAGATATATGCCATGTGGAAATGGTTATCTGTGTATAATTTTAATGCAAAGACTACATCTTCTGGTGCAAATGTGTGCATCAGTGTTTCCACATGTCCTGTAGAGCTCGAATATTGTTTAGCATATTTTTTATGAAATCATTTTAGAGAGGTCATGAAAATATATTGCTACACAGTCTATTCCATTATAGCTTGTACATTTATATTAGGAGATGTGATATGTCTTGAAGTTTTGGCTACCTCTGTGAATCATTTTAAGTTAGCAGTGTTAAGAGAAATAATTTATTTTTAAAATTTAGAATCAAACACATTAAGGAAATGCCAGAATGTTCTGTCAGCACTATAATTTTGGGAAAGTCACTTGCCAAAGGCTTAGTTTTCTTGTTTGTAAAGTGTAGATTAAAACATTATATCTCAGCTATGAACATTGAATGAGATAATGTATACAGAGTGTCTTGCAGATTGCAATAGCTCAGTGGTAAGGATATCATCATTGCCATTGTGATTGCTCTGACCAATGGAACATTTGTGTCATAGGTCATTTGGGATACATTTTTTCTAATAAGGTAATATATAGTATACAGCAAACTCTGATTTTTTTTTTTGCCAGTCCTAGAGCAATGTCCCTGATCTTTTTTGTTCAAGGTTAGCACTCTAACACTTGAGCCACAGTGCCATTTCCAGCCTTTTCTGTTTGTGAGGTATTGACGAATTGAACCCAGGGCTTCATCCATGCTAAGTAAGCACTCTACCACTAAGCCACACTGGACTGGGAGTAACACTGAGTTTTCATTCGGTCTCATTTCATATTACATTGGCTTGGCAAAAATATTTCATATTCCAGACTCAAAAAAATCTATCTATGAAGTAGAACATTTGAAGACCATTAATTTCAGCAGAATGTTATTCTAAAAGACTTATTTGCTACAGTTCATTTATATTTAGAAACAACTGGTAGAATTTACTTCTTTCAAGTAATAGTTAAAAAAATCCACTGTCTAATTCTTTAGCTTCCTAACTCATAGTCTGAATTCTTTAACCAGGCAGGGTAATAGTATAGTCTAAAGTAAGAGTTTTTCCTTACTGCATTGTTGGTGGGAGTGTAAACTTGTTCAACCACTTTGGAAAGCAGTATGGAGGTTCCTCAAACGACTCCACATAGAGCTCCCCTATGACCCAGCAATCCCACTTTTGGGCATTTACCCAAATGATCACAAACAAGACCATACTAAAGCTACCAGCACAACTATGTTTATTGCAGCATTACTTACTATAGCTAAGATATGGAACCAGCCCAGATGCCCCTCAGTAGATGAATGGATCAAGAAAATGTGGTATATATACACAATGGAATTCTATGCCTCCATCAGAAAGAATGACATCATCATATTTGTTAGGAAATGGAAAGACTTGGAAAAAATGATATTAAGTGAAGTAAGCTAGGCCCAAAGAAACATAGGTCCCATGGTTTCCCTTATTTGCAATATCTAGTATATATCTGAGTCAAGCAGAAAAGGTCAGATAAGGTGATGTTAGGGAAATGAACCCTTAGATATGTATTCAAATTTTTTTCTTTCATGTGATTGTTTCTAACACATTTATAAGATTATTTCTTTGTTGCTTTGTATGTCCCTCCCCCACAGTATAAAACCCTGTATTTGATGTCGGTATAATTTGTGGAGAGGAAGGGGAAAAACAAATCGTTTAAATCAGTATACAGGTGGACACACAGGTGGACCCATTGCAACAATGATATGTACAAGTCATTATGTTGAAAATGAACTTTACAACTTTGGGGCGGGGTGAGGGGGGGGACCGGGAGGATTGGGTGAGGGGGTGGGAGGAGGATGGGAAGGGATGGGAAGGGTAAACAAAGGAGGAGGCTACAATGCTTGATAAGAAATGTACTTATTATCTTGCCCATGTAATTGTAACCCCTCTGTATAGTATTTTCACAATAAAAAAAGAAAAAAATAAAGTAAGTGTTCTTTGAATTTTAAAGAAAAAAATAAGTTTTTCTGTTATTGAAGTTGTATATATGAATCGTATAAACTTGTAAACATAATTTCATCAAGCACTAGTAGAAATCACCAGTAATCACTGTCCCTCTTCAGACCCCCTCCACCCAATTTAATAAAGCAATATATGAGTATAATGCATCTTGATCAACCTCATCTCTTGTAGCATTCTCTTCTATCCCTCTGTTACCATCCCTTCCTTCATTCTTCTTAATTTTGTAGGATATACATTGGATTCTTGACTGCTCTCTTCCCCCCTTTTTTCCACTTTTTTCTCTTTTGAGTGCCCACTTCATTTTGCTGAACTTTGACTTTGGTTTTCTAAGGAATTACACTGTTTAAATTATCCCTTGAATCTACCATCTCCCAGCAGATACATTTGTATACACTTGCATGCCAGTCAGTGCATTTACCTCGAATTTTATAAACTGAATGTATCTTCTAATATAAGGAAAAACGCATCCTTTTTCTCTCTGGGCCTGACTTATTTAACTAAACAGAATTTTCCCCGTGTTTTTTCATTTCTTCCTTTCTAATGGATAAGTAAACTTCCATTATGTACATATACCATATTTTTAAAATATTTTAATTGTCTTTAAGTAGTTGTACAAATGACTTGCACTTCAACCAAACAGTTTATGAATACAATGCATCTTGATCAATGTCATCTCTTTTTCAATGTTTGTCACCCGTTCCAACCAACTCACCTTTTCTCTCACTTTTCTCAAATTTGTAGGATATATATTGATTTTTTTAAGATTTTTTTAACCTTCTCACTTCCTTTACACATTTTCTTGATTGATCTGTCCTTTGAGGAACATCTGGGCTTATTCCATACCTTGTCTATGATGAATAATGTTGCAATAAACATGGTTGTGCTGTGGCTTTACTATAGGCATGATCGTTCTTGATATGAAAGATTGAGTATCTTAGAATTAAAAAAATGTGAAACATAGTTACAAAAAACAAGAGTAGGATGTATTTACCATTCACACTTGGTAATTATATCCTGATGTTTAAGAGAATACAGCATGGCATCTGCTCATTTCACAGAGCTGAAAAACTTTATTATAACTGACTTCCCAGATCTTGAACACTAAGCATTCAACATGATGTCTGTACTTCATTATTGTAGGAAATGTTTTTGGACATTTGTTTCTTATTTCTACTAATATGTCTTCTTGATAAATTTATAAAGATTACTAGTTTTAATTTTTTATGCCTATGACCAGATGCCACCTCCAGAAAGCTTGACTGTATAGATTTACTCATACATGTCTATTTCTCTGTGTACTCAGCTTCAGAGATAATCATTTTATATCTGCGTCAAGGTGGTGAAAATGAAAAAAAATTGTAACTGATTTGTTAGTTTTTAGTTACTTACTACTTTATTACTAATAATGTATGTTCTCTCTTACTGTGTTTTTATTAGTCACAGTGGGGTGTTTGTGTCTTAGAAATCTTTTAAGAACTCATTCTTCATTAAACATATCAACTATTGGCCTGTTGTGTATCTGCAAATATTCTTTTTAAAAAATTAGTTTAAGAAATTTAGGTACATTTTAGGGATTTTTTTATGTATGAAATCTAGCAGCTTAATGTTTTAAGACTCATGGTTTTGATCCCCTGTTTAGAAAGTCCTTAGCCTGTCAAAGATCCCCAAATTGTCCATCAGAATTGCACTATGCAATTTATTTTACTTAAATTTCTAATTCACTTGAGAGTTATTTTGATTTCTCTGAAATACTTCCAGCTATTTCTAATTATTTTTATCTAGATTCCTGGAGTTCTGTAGTTACTCATATGTGTTGGAAGGGAGTTGAATTAATTCCAAACCAATAACAAGATCCAGCAAGTACTATTTCAAATGTACACTCGAAAGCCAGCACACGTCCCTGCTCCCTCCTGGCGGGCTGCTTCACATCACAAGAGGGAGCCTTCGTGCTTTAGTAAACAATGCTTCTAATGCTTCCTTGGCCACTCAGTTTATTTGTAGCCTTGTGTCCAGCCTTGATTAGTTTCTCTTTTGATTATGAAAAAGCAAAGTACTGAGGTGGTCCAAAAATTATCTGCAAAAAGATTGAGCTATGCAAGATAAAAAAATCTTAAATACTACTAAATCTGTATTAAAATATTTTCTTGTGCATAGGAAAGAAAACAAAAATGTCTTAACTGTGTTCTTGTTTCCCAAACAATCACTGGAATGAAAACACTTTCTTGTTCATGGAAATCAGACCCATCTTTATTGTTGAGGACTTGAGTGATAAAGTAAAATTAGGTGTTTTATTTTTTTTTCTTTTTGCACTTCTGATACAAGCCATATATCCATATTTCATGTATACTTTCAAGAATATCTCCTCACCCCATTATTTATCAATTGATCATGTTTAATTAGTGAACCTGTTTTAATTTACCCTCAACTCTTCTGAGCCATCTCTGCCAAACTTTGCTATCTATACATTTTGAGATCTAAAGTAAGTACAGAGCATCTTAGAGAGGATGGTCTTTTTGAGTGAATTGAAATTCTCTAATTTCTTTTCTCAGTAGACTTTGGGATTTGGTAGGTAGGACTGGATCTTGCATGGAAGCTACTTACACCATGCCTGTCATTCTTGTATAACCCTCTAGAACATCTTACAAGGAGTGAGTGCTGTCAAGTAGACTTTCCCTGGCTGTGAAGCATATGCATTTGTGTCTACACAATAGGTAGAGTGAAAATGTGAAGTCCTCATAAAAGAGGAGAAATGGGTTCCCAACTAGTTTTGAATATATATCGAAGGCTAAAGATATGGCCTTGTCATCACAATTTCTACATCCCCTTTCTTGTGGTTTAGGCCTTCTACTTTATTTATTACGGACAGGCCTTATCTCCCTAGCCTGCTGCTAACAGGCTGCTAGGCCAGGAGGCAGTGAAAGCCGAAAAGTAATGAAACCGGGATGATCATAAAATTGAAAGGAAGTGTCTGCAACCTCTGCCTTGCCACCCCCCCCTTCACCTCCCCACCCCAACCTGAGCCAAATTGTGCTACAGAATCTGTGTTGCCCAGTGCTGATCATGCTTCCACACATGCTTCCTTTGGTATCACCTGGAAGACCTTAGACATCCTGAATGTCAAACCTTTGCATGAAGTTCCAGGAAAAGTGTCAGCCCAAGGAAGAAGAGAAAGAAGACAGTTAGAGGACCTCAAATGTTAAGATGCCATTTAAAGGGCAAAAGCATCACAAGTGGAGAAATGTCATGCAAATGAAATATTTCCTGGGCTTAGGGTGAAGGAGAACAAAGAAGAAAAACAATGAGTACTGCCTGGAGAATAGTCCTTATGATTTTTCTTTTCTTTTCTTTTTTAATAAGTTTTTTATTGTGAAAATACCATACAGAGGGGTTATAATTACATGAGCAAGGTAATGAGTACATTTCTTACTAAGCATTGTTGCCTCCTCCTTTGCTTTTTCCCTACCATCCCTGCCCTCCCATCTCCAGGACTATACCTCCCTCTCCCCGCCGCCCCAGCCAAAGTTGCAAAGTTCATTTTTCGACATAGCATCTTGTTCTTGTACATCTCATTGTTGCAATGGGTCCACCTGTATCCCTATTTAAACAATTTGTTTTTTCCCTCCCCCTTCCCAAATTATAACCAACATCAAATACAGTGAAAACAGGGTTTTTGCCCCCTTCTTTGTGCAGACCTCAGCAGTCATCTAACCTGATCCTTCTGCCCCCTGCTGGGTGACTGACAGGTGACTCACTGCAACAAGCCTAATGACAGTGCTTGCCTGAAGCTTGTTCAGTCTCACCAAACCATGTGATTCATGCCAGGGTTTCTCAGGGAGGTCTGTGTACATCTCTGGTTTCTCCAAGCTGAGAAAATAGGTAAAACAAAAAAGAATTTGAATCATAAGCTTAGATGTATAGACACCTTCAAGGAAAATACATAACAGTAATGCATCTTTAAGATTTCTCATGCTTGTAATTTTAGCTACTGAGAAGGCTGAGATCTGAGGATCATAGTTTGAGTCAGCCTGGTCAGGAATGTCCATGAGACTCGAGTGTTAGAGCTGTGGCTCAAGTGGTAGAGTACCAGCCTTGAACAAAAAAGCAAAGAAGAGTAGGGAAGGGGTGGGTAGAGGAAGGATGGGTGAGGATGTTGAAAGGGGTGACACTGATCAAAATATGTTGTAATCAATGGTGCTGTGGCTTAATGGGTAGAGCACTAGCCTTGAGCTGAAGAGCACAGGGACAGCACCCAAGCCAAGAGTTCAAGCCCCACGACAGACAAAAAAAAAAAACCCCAAAACAAAAAAAAAAACCCAAATCAAAATATGTTGTAATCATGAGCTGCCTTGTTAAATGGAAACTCCTTTGTATAACTACTTAAAGATGATGATGATGATGATAATGATAATAATAATAATAAATTAAAAAGAAAGGAGCAGCACCCAGGCCCTGAGTTCAAGCACCAGTATTTGCACAATGACTGCCCCCCTCCAGACCTTCCAAACAGAGAGAGAGAGAGGGAGAGAGAGAGAAGGAGAGTAAGAGAAATAGCAAAATCCAAGGTTTATTAACATATAAGATATAAATTAAAAATAAATTTAAAATCATTAAAATGAAGTAAAATAAAATATTTATATTTCTGGACTCTACTAGATTATATTTCTTTACTTGCATGTTTTCATCTGTATACATGGATCTAATAACAGTGTCTTCTTTATAGAGTTTCCTGGGTAGCAAACAAAGGACTTTTTAGAATATTGTCTGGCACCTAATAGACAATAAATGTTACCTTGCTAAGTTACAATTTTTGTGTATTTTCATGGGAAAATGTGCAAGACAAATAAGAAGGAAAGTTATTAGTCATTCTACATGATGCTATTCCATTAAGATAAAATAGTGTAATGTTAATTACACTATTAGTAGTCTTGTGTCTCTGGTACATGACTTCTGATAGGATTTTATATTTTATCATATATGAATTTTTTTGTCAGTAGTGGGGCTTTTACTTTGGGCCTGGGTGCCTTTTCAAGGCTAGTGCTCTATCACTTGAACCACAGTGCCAATTCTGGCTTTTTCTGCTTATGTGGTGCTGAGGAATCGAACCCAGGGCCTCAAGCCTTCTACTACTGATCTATCTTCCCAGCCCCTCATATTTGACTTTGAATTTTATCATTATCAGTGTTTCTGGAAGCTTTATGGCATAATCACTCCAACTGTCATGTTTCTTTGCTCTTTCAAGTTGTTTCCCTGGAATGTCATATCATCAGAGGAGCTGGAAGAGCTTGAGATACAAGTGTACAGTAACGAGACTAAAGCAATATCTCTCAAATCAATTGTGATAAAAGATGAGATGTTTTTGAAATCCTTTTAAAAATATTATTAAGTAGTTAGTTGCACAAAAAGATTAAAATCCCATAAGTCAGGTTATGAGTACAATTTGTCGATTGTTGTCTTCATGTGTCCCTCCCATTCCTACCTGCAGGTTACACAGATCCATTTTACATCATTTACATTGAAATACAACGACTACATCAGCTCACCCTTCCTTATTCCTTCCATTTGTGTGGTGGGATGAAATTTTTTTTTTAGGAATGAGAAATAGGGGTTGTGAATTTGATCCAAGTATACTACCTACATGTAGGAAACCTCATAGTGAATTATGATGGAATTATCATCAATGAGTGTATGCAAATGAAGACACTTTAGAGCAATTTTAGGTTCACAGCAAATTTGATTGGAAGGTACAAAAGTTCCTCATGCACCCCCATTTCCACACACGGTGCAGTACTACCATCATCAACATCTCACAGCAGAGTGGTATATTTGTTACAGCCAAGGAGCCTTGTTAATGCATTATCATTCCAGTCTGTGGTTCACTCTTCGTGTTGTAGATTCTCTAGGCTTTATTCAAGGCATACTGATGTGTACCGCCCATTATGGAACCAAAGAGAGCAATTCCAGTTTTCTGTGTACCCTGTGTTTATTCTTTCCTCCCCTCAATCCCCAACAAGTGCGTATTTTCCCTTATTGTTTGGTAGTTTTGAGAAAGTCATATAGTTGGAGTAATTCAGAATATGGCCTATTCAGATAGATTGCTTTGCTTTTCTCACTTAGCAAAATACATGTTTCTTCAACATCTTTTCATATATTATAAGCTCCTTTCTCTTGAGCTTATACCACGTTGATTGTACCAAATTTTCTTTATCTTTATCTTATCCATGACATCTTGTTTCTTTCAGGTTTTAAGCTGCTACTGACATCGTGCACAGACTTCAATTTATAGACTAATCATTTTTCTAAAACCAAAATAAAATGAATTGTTAGCACAATGAAATAAATGGGTGCAAAATACAATCTTTACATTTTATTACTGTATTCAAAAGGCACATAATTATGCTTTGAAATTAATGTATTAGTCATTAACTGCTTATGCTTAATTTCTGTCAAAATAATTGTACAGGGAATTCAGAACATAGGAGGAAGCAGTGCCCAGTGTATCCCACCTTTGCATTTTGAAAATTCCCATTTACCCTTTAAACATCAGTGTTGAGTCTGTGACTGCTCATCTGGCTGAGTCACCTGCTTTGGGTCCACACTGCTATGCCTACAGTGTTTTCTGGTAGTATTGGTGTCCACTGCCTCCAGTCTGTGGTATACTGCTTGGCTGCAATTGGCCACAAATGCTCATTCTATGCCTGACAGTAACCATAAGGCCAGCCTTATAGAAGACTTTTACCTAAGATGATTAAGTAAGTGAATATGAAAATATGCTTGTTTTTAAAAGGAAAAAGTTATTTCCCGCTTGAAGTCAAATCCTTTTAAGTATAAACTTTTATTGATTGTTTTCATACCACAATGTGGATTTAGCTTTCTAGTGAGGCTTATGCTCTTGAAACCTAATAGGAAATCTATTAAGTTTACATATGTACATATTTGCCCTTAAATATGAGTAAATATTAGATTACTTTATATATCTGTATATGTAAAATCTATTAGCAAATCTAGTTCTTTCCTCTCAAGATTTTTTTTGCTTGAATTCATCTTTTATGATTAAGATTTTTTTCATATTTATCATTTAGCCATTAACCACCTTTCTGAAGATGGTGTGCTACTAGTGAACATATGTCCTTTTCTTATCACATTTTACTTATCAGTAAAGCGCTTTTATTTATGTACTTAACATGGACAAATTGATCATCTGGGGATATACATGAAGAAATCATCATATATATTCCATTTGACTCATTTCTAGAAAGAGGTGGTCAAATATTTCAGAAAATCAATGTATGGTAAAATAACCTAAGTTATTTATTTTGTTTCTTATGTTGTTTTGTCTGTCTCTGTTTTGTCTCACATCTCTGTCTCTGTCTCTCTCTCTCTCTCACACACACACACACATACATACACACAATTTTTCAGTGAATATTACAAACTTTGCTTCTTTCTCAAATTTCCAGTAATTTCTCCCATCTTAGCAGCTGTCCTCAGCAATGATTTATTTTTTTTATTTTTTGGTGCCAGTACTGGATTTGAACTCATGCCCTTGAGCTCTTGTTCAAGTAACCAGTCTTGAAGTCCTTCCTCTTCATCTCCAGGCATAATCAGAAAACCCTTATTCAAATGCAATCATACTGTTTCACTGTAGAACCTCTATTCAGTTTAGAAGAATAACTGTAAAGTGAATAAATCTTTGAGTACTTTTCACAAATGGCTGATATATAAGATTTAAATGTGAAGTTTTATATGCTAGTGTAATTGCTTTAAAGGTTACCAACAACTGGAAGGAAAGTCATAAGGACAAATGAGGACTTAATGGCCAGGTAATAATTTTGTGAAGACCCAGCTCAAATTTGAATACTTACATGTAGGTTATGGTGCATAGTTTTAAAGGCTTTCTTAGCTTCAAATTTGCACTAGTGCAAGATTCAATCCCTTTAGCAATAAATTAATTGTGAATGAAAACCAGTAAAATGGAAAGATTCACCAAAGGCATGATAGAATGTTTTTCTTAGTTTCCTTATGTATGTTCAGTTGTTATGATGATAACTTTTACTCAATTTTCCTTAGTAAGATTGGTATCCATGGTCAGAGAGTGAAAGTACGCTTGACAACCTACAAATTAACTGATGAAACGGAAGTGTGAATTGTAATTCAGTGATTGTCACCATTGGTGAGGCATTTCCTCCCTAGCAAATTCCTTGCCATTTGAAGGTTAGTGTAGTGTATAGATTCAAACAAGAAAGATACAAGAAAAAAAATGAGCAGAAGCTCAACAAAATATTCTGGGATTAAGCAAGATTTGGTGGGATAATATACAAGAAGAGCACTTTGTAAACTATAAAGTATCATATAAATATTTATTGGAAGAAAATATGAAAAAGAAATTCATTGTGTGGTCATTTATTATTTGCATGACTACAAGGCAGACAGAAATAATACTCTTTAGCTAGTAAAAGCAATACCTTTTTGATATAGAGGCCATGTATATACAGTGAATAGAAATGGACATGATTGTCACTGATTTTATTGCTGTGAAAATGCTAACAATTTTTTTTTTGCCATATTGGTAAGCCAGTGAGTCCATCAAATAAATCTACTGTACTTTCCAGAACATCAGAACAGCACTGAACCTAGTGTTAAAAAGGAGTTAGTCAGTACAAATATAGAATATGCTTTTTTTCTTTTAATACTCTTCAATTTAAGAAGAGAAAGCACAAAGCTCTATAAACAGGCATTAAAAGTATAGATGTTGACAACTGCATAGATAATGTTATTCAAAGTTATTCATTTAATTTTGTAAGGGCAATTGTTCAATATCTGCTTTCTGGTATAGTAGCTACCCATTCCCCCTTCCTAATACTGGCTGAGAACACCCTGTATTCAGGATTTTTTTTTAATGTCTGATTTCTTTATCAGCTCCTTTCCTGTCAAGTCAGGTTATTATATCTTCCCTGAGGGTGCCATTATTCAATCTTAATATTTCATCCCTAAGTAGCTGTAGTTGGATGCTGCAGTGATTTCAGGAGGAATTGGTTCATTAGGATTTAGAGGCAAGAAGATACTTTCTAGACAGAAGAGTAGTTATGTGTGTGTACATATATATTTATGTACATATGTTCATACAAATCTGTATGTACATCTGCACATACGAATTGTTTCTTGGCCAGGGGCTGGTGGCTCACACCTGAAATCCTAGCTACTCAGGAAGCTGAGGTCTCAGGATCGCAGTTCAAAGCCAGCCAGGGCAGAAAAGTCTATGACCCTCTCATTGTCAATAAACTATTCAGAAAAAGTCAGAAGTGGCACTGTGGCTCAAGTGGTAGAGTGCTAGCCTTGAGACTCAAGGACAATGCCCAGGCTCTGAGTTCAAACCCCAAGACTGGCAAAAAAAGCAACTAATCATTTCTTAACAGAATAGTAATTGTACTAAAGAATGGTAATAATAGTAATAAATTACTATTTTTCATTTATTACTTTCATATAATCACAAAAATTAAACAGTAGGTTGTTGATTCCAGGAATAAATTTGAGATGGTAATATTACCTAATTTATGTGTTTGTTTCCAATGTGTGTATGTGCTCATGATTACATTGATTTCCTGAGCTGGCTTCGTCTTTGCTATTTGCTAAAGAGTATGGCAAATGAGGTTTAAACCTTGTTAAAATTACAGAATTTTATTTCTCTCAAGACTCCTTAGTCTTAAGTAATCCTTTTTGTTCCTGTAACTCATTTAAGGTTTCTAGATAATTATCATGCCAAATGAAAAAATGTTGTTTTTTTTAAGTGGAAAGGGAAGAATTTTCTCAGTTATGTCATGACTATGAAGAACTAGGGTGTTTTAAACACGTTTTGAGGAGAAGAGACAGTCTGTATTCTTCAACATTGAGAGCTGAGGGACTTACCAATTGAAGTAAGTTTGATTGATCTGCCCAAGAGAAAAATAGACACATTTTCTGACAAAGTGTTAATAATAAACTCTCTCCAGCAGTTGTAGGTTCCTTTCAAGATCTTACCGTTTGTTTTTGAAGTACATGAAATTTACAGAGAACTATTATAAGGTTCTAATTGAATTTCACAGAAGTAGCCCTGATGTGACCCAGAATGGAGGGAGAAAACACCCAGCCTCTAGTACCCCCAACCATGAAGCAACTCTGCAGAATCAGTGATTAAGGACATAAAGTGAAAGAGAGAGGAACAACTCTCAAATAATTAGTACTAGCTAATGAAGGCTTTTAAGATATGGTAAGTGGATGTTGATAACTTCTGTGGGACACAGGGAGATGATGAAAAAGATTGGCAGCTATAAAAGAGACGTGTTTATTGAAACACCTTTTAAATAGCTGTGGGATATAATAAAAAGCCATCTTAAAAGAACTTACTAAAATAAAACTTAGATGGAATTGATAATTTTACCACCTGCAACCTTCACAAAACTTTCTTGACTTTTGTGAAAGCTTTTACACACTTCGTGGAAATCTTTCTCTGTTTTGATGGGTCCTGATTAAGGAAGTTTTATATCTTATATCAATGGGAAGGCTTCCTTATGTAAGCAAACAATAATAGACTTACATGCTTTGATTCTCCAGATGGCCAGTGACTGAAGAGTAGATAAGTGCCTTATTTTTGTTTAAAAAAATTTACCTTTGACTTTATTACTTTATAAACAACTTTCCATCAAGAGACAACTGTCTGTTGATCTTTACAATAATCCAAGGGATAGGCCAAGTGGTAAAAGATTCTTAATTTTCACATAGATAAAATTAGATTAACAAGTGAAGAGGCTACTTGCTAAAGTTAACACTATATTTAAGTGGGAAAGTAGGGATATGAATTCAATATTTTAACTATAAGGTCAGTACTGTTTCTATACTACTTACGACATTTCTTGATAAAATAACATATTCAGCTTCCAGATCAGATCCCATCGTGAGCTAAGTGCTCAGTATATAGTAGCAATTACCATCACTAATATTGTTATTTGATGTTGATTCTTTGAAAAACAGCCATCTATACATTGTATTAGTAAGCTGTGTTAAAATGTGTGTCCTCTAGAGGTACTACAGCCTCTCACAGTATTTTGAGTTCATCAAAGACCTTCACAAAAGAAGCAGCTGCCTTTCCTACTAAGCATGGTGAAACTTCAGTGGCTCAAAATTAGAGGTGTACAGAAAATACTTTGTATATCTATGTCAATGCCACTTCAAAGTCCCCAGCTACTTTATTTTTTTCAGGTTCTTAGGTGAATTTGTATTAATTTAAGGATTAATGTGGATTTGAGGGTATGAGTCCTCAAGATGTTCAAGTAGGTATTGGGTTGTTGTGATGCAGAAAGGTGGGGGGAGTATTCATTCTCTATGTGCTATGTAAGATTTTTCAAAGCTCACATTAATTACCGAGTAGTAGATGGGTCAGGGACTGACTAGACCTAGTCTGAGATGGCAAATAGTATGGATTATAGTGCTAAGCCGATTCTTGTTTTAGAAACTGATTTGTGCTGATCTGTGATGTATTTATCACAAATCTACCCTCAGCTCCTGCAGGGCCAAAGGTGCAGAAAGGGGCAGTCTTTTTGTACCAATTATCACATGATTATTGTAGATAAACCCTCTGACTACTAAAATTCATAAGCATTAGGTCAATTTGAGATATCATAACCATAAATTCCTCAGTTCCTATTTTTGTCATGTTAAAATTACAGGCAACGACACTATTGGTAGGGATGTATTCATATAGCCATTAGGGAAAGAGTATGGATGTTTTTTTAAAGATTAAAAATACATCTAATAAGATTCAACACTCCTATCACTTGATGTATATCCAAAGGAAATTAAATGAGGAGGGGAAATAGATGTTTGCACTCCTGTGATCCTTGTAGCATCATTCACAATATGAAAAGTTGGAAACAGATTTAGTGTGTCCATTAGCTGGAGGACAGATACAAACATGAAGTAGATAAACACCAAGGAATACTAGTCAGCTTTTTTTGAAGGAAGGGAATTCTGTCATTTGTGACCACATGGATGAAACTGGATGCAATGATGTTAAATGACGGACACTAGGCACAGAAAGATAAATGTTATATGATCTCACTCATGTGGAATCTAAAGGTGATCTCATAGCAATCAAAAGTAGAAGATGGGAAGGAAAGGGATAGAAGGGAAAAAAAAGGGAGGGTGTAACAATGCTGGATAGAAAATGCACCTTATTCATGTACCTGTGACCCCTCTTTACAGTATCTTTACAATTAAAAAAATTAAAAAAACTCACAACTAAAAAAAATAAAAAGAAATCAAAAGAAGATTAGTGGTCACCAGAGGTTAGGGAGTATGTAAAGGGGAGAGGGGTGAAGAAGGTAGAGCGGTGGGCATTCAATTAGAATTTGGTGAGAGGAAGAACTTCTGATGGGCTACTACTGCACAGTACGGGGACTACAGGTGGTCCGAATGTGCTGCATAGTTAAAATATGAAAGAGTGGGTTTCCAATGTTTTCATCATAAAGTGACCATACAAACTGTTTATGTGCATCAAAGCATTACATGGTGCAAATTTTATGTATCCTTGTAAACTGTAGTGGCTTTCATTATAACCAATTATGTTTTTCCAAAGGGCAATTTCAGCTTGCCACTTTAAAATATTAGGACTTGTTAAAGATTCCATATATGTGGGAAGTGCAAAAAGATAGGGTAGAAGAAATGAAAAACAGCACAGTTCACAGTGTGTTAAGAAGAATCACTTTTCACTTGGGCTGAAGCATAAATGCAAAGAGACAAAAAGGCCATGACTACTAGCTTTAAGGTACAATAAGGAAAACTGGTGATTAGGGTTATTTTGCCTGGAGTCTCATTGTAGTGTAAGCAATGGAGTAATTACAACTGGATCAAGTGGATGGGAATGGAGTTGTCACTGGGGCTTTAGGAGTGCTTGGGAAAATGGTCAGAAGAGAAGAGGTCAGGAAGGACCCCTTTAGAAGATACAAGCTGAAAAACACAGATCTTAAAAGCATAGAGGAGAACAAAAGAGGACAGAAATTCAGGTTTTTCTTTCCTTGCTTTTATAAAAGTATATTACTTCTGTTACTACAGTCTCAAAAATGTAACCCAAGCTCTCCTTAAGGGGAAAATGGCAAACCAGAAAATAATTTTTATTGAGGTATTACAGGGTGATCTTTAAGCTAGGTGAAGAAAAGAATGTGTATAGAATTAGATTTTTGCAAGAGCAAACAATACCTGACTAACAAGGACAATTGTTGTGAAAGTTATTTCAAAGTCTTCGCATGTATCTCCTTGAGAAATATTGGAAATATAATTTACTGAGAATAATAAATGAATATATCTAGTCAACAAGCAGAATTTAATGTTCCAGCTGAAGACCTTGTGCTTGCTGGTGGGTGATCTTTGAACAAAATGAGTGTTTCTATTTCTCTGTAAGAGTCATTTTTAGCTCTGCTTGTACGTTAAAACCTATTTTCTAACCGTATTAGTGGATTCAAGGTTTCAGAGTCATTTTCTAATTTGTGGGTCTGGTATAAATAGCAGGGATTTCCGTATCTAGAAACTGTTGAAGATGTTCAATCAGGGCTCTGGCAAAACCATGCTGGTTCAAAAATATTTTCATAAAGATTTTATCCTATCAAATACCTTTAATGAAAATCTTTCCCTGATCATCACATATCATCAACAAGTATTTATTTAGTATCCATTTGTGAATGAATCTATGCTGGATAGTTTCCAAACAGGTTGAACTGCTGTGGTTCTCACTAACTGATGGAAATAGATAGTAAGCTAAGATTCAAGGATAAAAGAAAAACAACCCCCAAATGATTATTTTATGCAAAGACAAATGACACCTTAATTGTCAGCTTTATGACTAGAGCTTATGAAATGCTGTGGCCTTTGGATTTTAAATAGTGTATCAGACTCAGGTGCTTCAGACATATGAATAAAGAGACAAGCACACATCTTAAGGTAAATGCTTGGGTCTCTTTGCACTTAAAGACTTGTGCCAAGCTGGTTAAGAAAATCAAAAGAGACCACAAAGGTTGCACCTTATAGGGTGCTCTTTGTGAAGTATGGTGGGCATGCTTATGATAAGCTTTCCAAAATGAAACTTAATTATAAGGATGATAATTTGATGAGAGCAAGCTCTGAATTTTCTGCCTTGTCTCAGATGTGTAGATCGCTAGTGGCCAGAAAAATCTCTTCCCAACTTGGCCATTTGGGCAGAAAAATGTGGTTTTACCAAGGTTCTCTAGAGTCATGTGAGGTATCATCTTCAATAAGAAGAACCTAAAATACATTGCCTTTGCAAAAATTATTAGAACCTAAGATCATGTGAAAACATCACAGAACCCCTCATAGGTATTAGTCAAAAAAGAAGTGAAGGAAGGAAATGAAAATTTCCGATTTATTATCTTTGTGTCAGACATGCTCTGAAGGTAATTTGCCTAGTAATCACTAATTGAAAATTCTGATTTCAGATGTTAATTCATTCCCTTACATATGATCTGCTGTGTTATGATATATCTGCAATATTGCCCAGGCACCGGTGGAGTAACAAGGTTGAATGAACTCATTAAGTTTGAAATGTTTATTGCATTGTGTTCCCTGATTATTTTTCAGGATAAAACAAATACAGTATATATAGTATTTAAGAGGAAATAATACAGTATTTGAGAGGAAAATCCAAAATGTCTTTGTAACCTTGATAAAATCTGGTAAATGAGCAGAAAAAAATATTTCCCAGTATGACACATGCTGGATAAAAACAGCACTGGGACCAGTCACTATTCAAAAACTCTCAAAGAAAGATCAAGGCTAAAAACTGTCAGTCATGGGAAATTAATGACAAAATTATTTTTCAGTAAAATGCCATTGAATGCACTCAGTTTGAATTCAAGATGTCATTTCTGGACTAGCTTCTGTGAAATAAAGACAAATTGGACTGAATTCTAACTGGTAATATAAATCACTATTTTGTCATCACAGGTGATGAGTCTTGAAGGACAACTTATCTTTAAATTTGTTTTTGGAAAATAAGATCTACCACAACAGAAGGATAGAAATAGAATTGTTTAAAAAAGATAACTTGCAGATTTCTTGACTATACGTCAGAGTTATCTACAATTTACTGGGAAAAGGTTAATCATATCTTTTCCAAAGTTTTAGCTTATTGCTACTTTTATGAGCTTGAACAGGGGTGACCTATGTTTAGAGTTTAAAAATAAGCCTTACTTTTCTGTAGGCACCTTTGAAAAAAACAATGATCATGACATCATCGTAGTAGTTATGAGACCATGCCTTAATGGGGGAAACCTAAGTGGTCTGTGCAATGTGCACAAGCTGCTGTGTTCTGCGTGGGTCTGCTTGACTACACTGACGCTCTGAGCTCCAGCTTCTGTGGGGCATGGCTGAGGAGAGCTCACAGTTTGCACACTTTATTCTACAGAGTTGGTGATGAAGAGACAACCATGGAGTTGCCTGAGAAACCATAGTTCATACATCAGCTGCCTGCCACAGATGTGACAGTTGGGATCTCCTTACATGATTGACACCACCATTGAGATTCGAATCACATGGCCAGCCTCTCTGAGTGAAGAGAGAAGGGCGTGGAAAACTGAGGTCAGACTTCAGAAGCTAATCATGGCCAGTTTCTTTTCTAGTACTGCATGCTAGCTTTGTGGTTTTTGTTTGTTTTATTTTTGTTATTATTTTTTTTTACCTTCCGTCAATAGACTACGTACCCATGAAGCACTATTCTAAGCTCTGCTAGGGAACTTGATCCATGGTAAACTCAGCAAAGTCAAACAACATTGAATATTTTGAATTTTCAATCAAGATTTTAATAGCTGTTAATAACCAAAGGTAGGAGAAAGCAGGAATATCATTTGATCATTTCAGTATTCATAATGCCTGAGTAGCAACTGACTAAATTAACTTTTCAATTAAGTATGGAATCATTTCAGAAGTATTTGGCATGAAACCAGCACAGTGCCCTTCTGTTAAGAAATGAATTTTGCCAGTTATTTTGAAACCAAGCCATGCATTTTGGCATGGTTTGACATTTGCCCTCCTTGTCCAGGTCAGGCATTCTGTGATACCAGATAGTCAATTTCAAGCATTGCTGGAGCCACAAAACGAGCTATTCTTGTGACAATGGAAGAGGCAGGTGATGAGGATGCTTGGGTTTCTCTTGGCAGTTCTGTAGTAGGGCCAAAGCCAGATGTCAAGCTGTTTTTCCGTCTGCTGTTGACTCCACTATGAATTAGCTAAAAAGGGCTCAACACCTGTTGATTTAGAAGCAGTTATAGCTTTGAAACAAGCAAATAATCTTTCATGAAAGTCAAAGATACAATCAGAGTAAGATCACTGGCATTATATGACATCTGGTGTTCAAAAGGTCTTTCTCAATGTCTGTAAGCAGTAAGAATAGGCTTAGCAGTTGTGTTTTGTACCCAACAGGCCATTCTGGACGTAAGCTTTGGAAGATCTTGTCTTGAAGTACCTGAAGTATTGAGAAAAAATACTTAGACTGACTTTTCCACATTTCCTACTTGAAAATGAAGCTGCTCAATGATGTGAAGTATTGTGCCTGGAATCATGGATATCAGGAGAGGAGTGAAAGAGATGAAGCTGGATAGAAATGATAATGAAGAACAATATGGTGTTACAGTCATTGCTGAGTGAAGAGCCATTCAAGTCTGTGATCAAATTCACAATTTAGTGATTGAATTTTCAAATAACCATGATCTCTTTGGAACTTCAATATATTTCTAGCAAAAAGGTTTGACATGTGTTCATTCTCACAGCAAGAGATAGTCAATCACTTCTCTGAAGTTGTAAACGAATTGAGAGATCAGATTAAAAATGGGTCCTTAATTCTGACTCCAAATCCTGTCATGTTGTTGTCATTAGTTCACCTGTAACAAAGCAGAATTTCCAATCCCAAATGGCAGATTGAGCACATAAACCTAACTGCAGCTATGAAATAAAAATATAGTATTACACAAGTAGGTCAAAGGAGAGATAAAGACCAGATAAGATGATGTTAAGCAAAATGAACCCTAAAGTAGGGACACAAGTGTCTTTTTTTTTCCTTCCTTGATACTGTTCCTAACATATTTATAATGTACCATGTGATTTTTTTGTTTCTTCGTATGTTCCTCCCCTAACGTATAACCCCTGTTTTCACTGTAGTTGACGTCAGAGCCCTGCATCTTGTTTATACACTTTTCTAATTTGGGGAGGGGAAGGGAAAAAACAAAATGCTTAAATAGGGATACAAGTTGACCCATTGTAGCAATGAGATGTACAAGACACTATGTTGAAAGTCAAACTTTACAATTTAGGTAGGGGGAAGGGGGAGAGGGGAAGAGTGTAGTTGTAGAGGTGGGATGAAAGGGAGGATAGGGGAAAAACAAAGGAGGAGGTAACAATGCTTGATGGGAAATGTACTCATTACCTTGCTCATGTAACTGTAACCCCTTTTTACAGTATTTTTACAATAAAAATGTATTTAAAAAGTAATACTGATATTTTCAACTGAAATTAGTCCCTTTATATTCATAGACATTATACGTAGTTTTGGCCAAGTGCAGTCACAAACATACATACATATATGCATACATACATACATATCAGAAGGGTAGCCTCAGAGAAAACATTAATGGAGCATTTTCAGGAGGCTTTTTATGATACTTCTTAAGCATTGCACTGCAGCAAAGCTACTGATTCATAGCTTACTATACTTTCCTTCTAAATAATGTCTTTCATTTCCTTTTGCTTTGGCATTCAAGACCAGGAGGGTCTTATCTGTTTCATATCATGGAGTGTTTCTTTACTTTATCCCAGTTTAGAATTTAAAAGTGACATTCAGGTGAGAGATAAGAAGTCATGTTTCTATCTTTGTCCTATGAGAATAAAGACTTTACTATTTTTATATTTTGAAATTAATAAGCTACTTTAGAGCCATTTTAAAGTCATGGCAAAAACAGAGTAGAAAGTAAATTCCCATATCTTCTATATGTCACACATATATACCACTTTCAACTAGCAACATACTTTTTTTATTTTTTCTTTGTCCTTTTGCCAGAACCAGGGCTTGAACTCAGGGATTTATTGTTTTGCTCAGCCTGGTCTCTCATAGCTGACACTTTTATCACTTGAGACAACTTCCAGCCTGGTATTTATTTGCTATGGCTCTAAAATACCCATGAACCATATAGATTAAATTAAAAGCCATTTGTGATAGGAAATGTACTCATTACCTTACTCATGGAGCTGTAACCCCTCTGTACAGTATTTTTACAATAAAACATATAAAAAATAAACAAACCATGCTAACAAAAAAATTGTGTGGATAAAGCAAAAGTATTAATGGAAGGGGAAGATAGCTGACTGACTCTCCCTTACCTATGCATCACTCAGATGGAAGATTCTCAGTGTTGGCAAGGTTCAGAGGATAATGCCAAATTATCATGGTCATTTGAGATAATATTACAGAATGGATGTCAAGAAAGCCAATGTCACAGCATCTATTTAAACTACATTATTCTATGCATGTCTTCAAGTAGCATTTATTGCTTGAATGTTGCCCTGTGCTACTCATTAGGGGCCTACTGACTGAACTGGCTATTGTCTCTTTTTTCCTCCCAATAGTAACTCTTCTCTTGGGTGTGTATTGTTCCTGGGGCTTGAAGTCAGGGTCTGGATACTGTCTCTAAGCTTTGGTTCTCAAGGCTAGAGCTCTAACTCTAGCTCTGCTTCCATAGCTCTACTTCCAGCTTTTGGGAAATAAGACTTATAACTTGCTTGCTCATGCTGGATTTGAGCTGTGATCCTCAGAGCTCAGCCTCCTGAGTAGCTGGGATTATAAGCATGAGCACCAGTGCCCAGTTATAACTCTGGCTTAGTGAAGCTCACTACTCTAAGAATTGACGCCCTGCCATAGAGATAATCTTTTGTTCTTTAGTTGTTATAGCTTAGTGTAGAAATGGGAATTTGATTCAATTTGTGCACGAAGAGTTGTGAGAAAACACTTTCTGATGACTTCTGGAAAGGCTGGTCTTGCTCCCACGGGAAACAAGAAAATGCTTTTTCTTTTTTTACGTGTTGTCATACAGATGTGAGACTCAGGTTCACAACAACCTTCCAACTAGCTATGTGAGGTAGTACATTCTTTAATACTCAAGCTTTTATTTGTGCTAATGTCATTCTAACAAATAGTTACATAAGAAATATTTGACTTTTTAAATTATTTAAAGTAAAGACTATAATCCTACATGCTGGATCCATATGAAACATAGTGACTTGTTATATTTTTGTATTACTAGTTTTAGTCACATAGTTACCTAAATGAGATTTAAACTTCTCAATGAGTAGCCCATTAATAATAATCCTATTTAGAAATGATGTTTCTTTTCAGTGTTTTCTTATTTATATCTCACTATTTACCAATGATAATTTAAAATAGATTTTGCTAAGTCATATAGTTGGCACACAGCTATTTAGGTAAGCGTTTGGCAGAAAACAACCTAATTTGAATCAAAGAAGATTTTTGGGATGTCAAATTACTCTCAATGTACCATAAATGTTTGTTATTTAAACTTACATAAAAATCAAAACACACTTCTTCTGAATAAAGAGTGAGTAAAATCTTTCTTAAACTCTGTAAGACTGAAGACTCAAAGATTGTATGTAGTAAGGGTGCATTGTAGATATCTGAGAGAAGCATCTAAGTCATTGTTATATATGTTTTTCTTAATTTACTATCGAACAACAATTAATGACAGTTAATGCATTGATATACTTCTATTTCTCAGATCATGAATTGGTAACCACTCAGGTAGTAAGCCAACATTGTGACTAGGACAGGTGGAAGTTGTTGATTTCTGAAGGTGTGGGTATGTAGGTTGTATCATCTCTCTTGGGAGATGGATGGGATACATATTGACTGAAGTGACATTGTTTTTTCCCCTGGGAAGGTGTAGTAAGTGGAAGATACCCTAGTGATAAGCCAAGTATATGGGGCCAAGGGTAGTCCCATACTACCAAAAATTCCTTCTGAAGGAACAAGATCTCTATTATTTACATCTGCCTAGCACTCTTCCTAGCTGGTATCATCTCTTCCCTTTTTCATTGTGACACCTAACTATCAACTCTTGACTCTCATTAAGCCTCTGAACTGGGAATTCAGCCTAGGTCAATCAGAGTATCCTCTGACACACTCCCATTACAGCCACTGTCCCAAAACAGGCCTCCCCAGCCATGTCCAATACCTCCTAAGACCATTTTCAGCCAATGCAGACTGTGAATTGATGCTTTTATTTGTAACCAAACTAGAATTTTAGAAAATGGAAATAATTGTTCTTCTATGATTCATAATTTATTCCCCATTTACAATGAAAATGCTTTGTTTTACTACAATTTGAAAAGTCAGCAGAATAATGTTGTTTGAATGTAAGAAATAATTCCTACTTCATCTGGGAAATAGAGGAAATGATAGTTTCCATCCTGAAAGAGCTAAAAATAAGACAGTATAGGCATTTATCTCTAATGATTATTTTTCTTAATTTGGGAACTGAACTGAAAGAATTCAAAGCCAGCATCTATTTCTTCTGAGACATGTTTTCCTTTTCTCTGTCACTTAATGGATGTTTCTGGGGTAGGTGCTAAAATTGAACATTCTGTGATTCTAAATGGTCACATTTCCCCCTTCTTTTAGATAAAAGGCCATTAGAATACCAGTAAATTCTACCTAAGGAATTAAAATGCCAATAGCCAGTGAATTTTGCCTTGTGAATTGTTCAGATTATACGACTTGGAATACGTGAAATATATAAGGTAGAAAAATCAATAAAGATACTACAGCACCTTGTTGTATTAGTTAACATTTTTTTATCTTTAAGTAGTTGTACAAAGGAGTTACCATTCACCAACGCAGTTTATGAATACAATGCCTCTTGATCAATGTCACCCCTTTGAACATTCGCACTCACCCATCCCTTCACTTTTCTTAATTTTGTAGAATATGCAAAGAATCCTTGACTATATCCCCTGCCCTTCCTTCTCCTCCTGTGTTACTTGAATGTAACAAAGTACCTGATGGCCATTTATTTGGTAAGAGAGATTTCTGATAACAACATAAAACAGTGAAACTTCCTTTTTCCAACAAAACAAAAAACAAAGCTGGCTGCTGGTGGCTCACCCCTGTAATCCTAGCTACTCAGGAGGCTGAGATCTGAGGATTGTGGTTGAAAGTTAACCCAGGCAGAAAAGTCTGTGAGACTCTTTCTTTATTTTTATTTTTTAATTTATTGTTAAGATGCTGTACAGAGGGGTTACAGTTACATGAGTACATTAGTTGTTGATCATTGTTACCTCTTCCATTCCTTGTTGTGTCCCACTATCCCTTCTCTTCCCCACTTCCTACCCCCCCCAAGTTGTAAAGTTTGTTTCCAATATACTGTCCTGTGGGTATCCTTGTTGCAATGGGTCTTCCTGTGCCCTTGTTTCAGTGTTTTGCTATTTCCCTTCCCTTCCTGTCCCCAGATTAGACATATGTATATACAAGATGCAGGATATCAAAATCAAGTACAGTGACAATAGAAGATACGTGATACGGGAAAGAACAGACAAAGGAAACAGCAACAAAAAATAAGATCACATGGTACATTTAAGACAATAACCATAAAGACAGAGCTTTTGTGTCCATATCTTGGGGTTCATTTCACTTAGCATCTTAACTCCAATAAAAAAACTGGAAAT
The DNA here is from genome assembly GCF_000151885.1 of Dipodomys ordii. NCBI lineage: Eukaryota > Metazoa > Chordata > Mammalia > Rodentia > Heteromyidae > Dipodomys > Dipodomys ordii. The sequence continues at coordinate 13,558,601 of NW_012267264.1, forward strand.
GGTGCCAGTCGGCTCAAGTGGTGCCAAGAGTCTCAGGGATAGCACCCCTGAGCTCAAGCCACAGGATCCCTCCTCCCAAAACAAAACAAAACTAGATCAATCATCCAATCAACCAAGCAAACAAATAAGCAAATAGAATTAGTAATATATATATTAAAATAAATATAGTATGAAATTACAGCATATACTTAGATTCAGTATATTGATTTTAAGAAGGATAATTATATCAACTATAGTCTCTATGTATTTTTCTTTCCAAAATCTTCCATTTGGTGTGTCATTACTATTTTCACTTTTCTTTCCCTTTTATTGTATCTCTTGTATAATATTTTGATCTCTATTTAAATAATATCTTATCACAATAATCACCAAGTAAGTTCACTTTTGATATTCAAGCTCATATATTTAAAAGTTGATGTTCAAAAATACTCTTTAGTTTCTTGATAGTTTTTCCCCCAAGTAATTGACTACAGAGATTACTTATAACAACAGTGGGAAATTGGGACTGAGCATGTCCTATGAGCCTCACATAACCCAGGATTATCTGCCGACGAATCCCTATCGGTCATCTATCTATAGCTATCATTCATCTATTTTCCTATTATCTAACATGTATAGATCTTTCCATCACCTGTCATCCTGGGTGTGTAGCATAGTTGGAAGTAGGTTGGAGGATATTAAGGTGTTGATCTTCATTTGACCTAAGTTGATACCACCAGCAGCAGGGAAACTTAGGAAAACTTGAAGATCCAGGATGCCCATTACTTCATGATTATAATACTTTAATATATTCTTTATTTTCCAGTAAAGTTATTAATTATTTTGTCTTTTCATCGATCATCTCAGTACTAACATTATGACAAAAGAGCAGCAGGCGAGTAATAGAGTAACAAAAATTGTCCAGGAAGTACTTTAGAAAACCACAAACTTTGTTAGTCTCAGGAATTAAATATTTACACTATGAAAAACAGAAAAGGCATAGAAATAAGATTATGAATGCTGTCTGTAGTGATTCTGTTGGTCTAAAACAAAAAGACGAGATGATTCTTCAGCATTTTGTAAAGAAAAGTTGCTAGGAAGAAGTCATCATTGAAAGTTGGTTAGGGACATGAAACAATTTAGGACACTGTCGGGAGATGATGGATGAAAACTCTACAATAGAGGATTTAAGTAAGATTGTCTTCAGATTTCACTGATTCCAACATGAACATTTTTCATACTCTAACACTTCTGAAAAATTGGATGTGTCTCATAAACAAGGCTGTGCCATCACTAATTGATAGTGATTTTTCATTCTTAGTAGAACATAAAAAATGATAATATCCAGTGACATCTTAGAAATGTGGTTACTACCTAATGAACTGGATTTGGTATAAAAACTCTATGCTAACTTAAAATATAGAACAAAATTATATCTTATATTAAATGTTTCATATACTTTAAATAGCATATTACAAATTGGATGTTCAGTTATTTTGAAATGATTACTTGTGATCTTGTAATATCTGCAATAAAGAGACACACTCTTGGTACTCTTATTTAAGAATCACATCTCTTTCATTACTCATTGAATTTTCACCCCTGATTTTACTGAGAAATTTTCCATTTTTCAGAGGATCCTGTGTAAGCTATCTTTGGTGCAATATCAGTGATATTAAGACTATTCTAGCATTTTTTTTTGTATAAAGAATTTCATTTTGGTCAGTTTCCACAAGTGTTGTTAATATTGATTACATGAACAATTTTGTCTGAAACAGACAAATGGTCTAATTTAAATTTTATTTTCATCAAATGTACCTTCAATAATAAAAATGTGATTTGTTTATTTATGTTGTGAGGTCCTAGAGCTTGCAGTCGGGGACTGGGCGCTGTCCCTGAGCTTCTTTTGCTCAAGGCTAGCATCTACCACTTGAGCCACAGTGTCATTTTATCTTGTTCTAAGTAGTTTATCTGAGATAAGAGTCTCATGGACTTCACTGCTTCCAACTATAATTCTCAGATCTCAGCCTCCTGAGGAGCTAGGATTATAGGCATGAGCCATCAGTGCCAGGCCAGGGAAAGAGAATTATTTTGTATTAAGAACAAAAAATGAAAGTTCATAAAGGAATGTAGAGAATATTCCATGTTATAAATAAATACATTTTTATTAAAATAGAGATGTTTTACATTTTCAACAAATGAAATGACACAGTGATGACTGAAGTATATATATATATATACACACACACATACATGTTTACAAGTAGTAATGATTTGTCAGTGTTACACTTGTATATTATAACATGTAAATATGAGTAGTTACATGGGCATACCCTCTACAGCATATGCATTTTAATAGTAACTAGCAATCTATTTTGGAAGTAAATTGTTTTTATTGTTATCTGAGAATAATTTTGTTTATTCTTATTTATAGTAATTATTTATCTGTAGTATTTATATATTATCTATATTAATTATTATTTATATTTTATAAAGTAACATTCAGTTGGTAAAGTATTGATACCTCTCTCTTTCAGTATATAAGGTATTTATGTGTTTTATGCATTGGAGATACACACATTTTTCTCCAGTGTCAGTCATTAAGCTATTACGGCCACATACAAAGCTGACATTTACAGATTTTCAATTTTTATCACCTCATTGTTAGATCTTGATCTCTGTAGCATGTTAGCTTTAATGAAAAAGAAAGATAATATAAAAAAGTACAGGAACTTACTATTTGCCTTAGAAACTATAAATATTAATTTAAGAATATAAAGTTAAGCTCCAGGTGAAGACTGTTCTAATAATGAAAAGGTTGTGGCATTATGAAAAAGTTACAAGAAAGGTACTCTTAAATCCATGATAAGGCAGTTCTGGGTATTCCAAAGTCTTTCTTTTTTCTCATCTATAACGCTTCATAAAATCTCCATCTCATTTCTTTTTTTTTCACCATCTTTTCTCTCACTTTTTGTAGTCAGATCATCTTACCACAGTCTATTATTCTTTGGTCACCTACATAGAATACATTCTCTATCTGGATGAAGAAACATAGAGGATATGATCTACTGCCAAGGCCAGAGCCCAAAGGCTCACTGTCCCTCTCTTTGTCCTGGTTATTATCAGTGTAGGACAAACACCCCAAATAGTATTATGATTGAAAGAATTTTAAGTTTAGTGTAGAATTAAAGTAGACACTGTCTTTGGGAATTTCAGACCATAATCACAGAGTATCTGTTACATTAAATAATGTGTATTTTGTTGTTGTGTTGCTTAAAAAAAGAGATAGTGTCATTTAGATTTCTTTGTATTCCTCTAGATAAATGTAATCAACGTTAGCATCCCCTTTCTCTGTTGATGTAAGCAGGTGATATTCTGAGTCCTAACAATGATATCACAAATTAGACAGATTTCTCAGATTCTAGTGTACAATTATCACAGTAATACAAGGCTGTTACTCAAAGTTATTGATCATCTGAAGATAAGTTGAAATCCAAGGTGCAGATTAGAGGTGACTATGTTGCTCATGTCAAATAGGATTTGCTTTGTTAAGTAGAATGCAGCTCCTGAGAAAAGTACTAAACCATAAGTTGAGATGGAAATTAATAATTATGATGGTAATGGCAGGACTTGTAACATCTCTCACCATTTCATCTTTTGTGAGCTACAGAAAATGTCATTACAGAGTTTTATTCTGGCAAATAGGGGCTTATTATTATAATACTTAAAATGATAGGATAAAGTGTTTAGCATAATAAAATAAGTGAATACTTAAAAATTCTCAATGAATACTGGCACTTTTTGACATCATCTTTCTTTTTAAGATTTTTTTTGGCAAGGTAACGTACAGAGAAGTTACAGTTACATATGTAAGGTAGTGCGTACATTTCTTGTCGAACATTGTTACCCCTCCCTCTTTTTTCTCCCACTTTCCCTCTCCCCAACTTCCCCAACCCACCCAAGTTGTAAAATTAATTTCCAACAATTTGTCTTGTGAGTATTACTGTTGTTTTGGTTTTCCCTTTGTCTCACTATTTTGTTGTTCCTTTTCAAAGTGGCATTTCAGCTTTTTTTTTAATGTTTCAAATCTTATGGTTAAAAACAACTAATTTTGCCCTAGTAAACACTGATTTTTGGCAGAACCGTCTTTTTTTCTTAGCTCAACTCTGCTTATGTCAGATCTGGAGGATATGATTGAGAAGAGTCAAAAGGTACAATTCCTTTCCCAGTTTTTTAAATTCTCATAGACAGTTCTTAGTAATCATACTGGCTGGTAGTGGAACATACAGACTCCAGAGCGACCTCATCAGGTTGGCTAAGGAATTTCTGTCACACACAGTCCTCATTCCTGCAATAGGAATAGATGATGATGATGATGATGATGATGATGATGATAATGATGATATCTATGTAGTAGGATGGTTAGGATACTGAAGGGAGGTAACATACATAAAACCACCTGTCAATACCTGTAACACATTCAGCCTTCAGCTAGCAGTTCAGCAACCTAAGTATCAGGAAGTTTTAGCTGTTTGTCACTATCATCATCATCATCATCATCATCATCATCATCATCATCATCATCATCATCATCACAATTATTATTACCTGAGACATTTTCCATTGAATTTCTTACTATTTTCAATTGCTTTAAAACAATAGTTCCTTAAAATCAAATCATTCACTTGGTATTTCTTTCATTTAAGAATTAATATTCTTATGCGACTCATTATATGACTCATTTATTTATGTTGGGAGAACAATTTAGGTTAGATGGTTTAATATTCATGAAGGAAACTGATTTAAGTTTTCAACTGTTCATTGCAGCCAAAAAAAGCTTCTGAACAATTAACCTAGTTTTAGGTAATTCGCAGGTCTCTTTTTTCTTTTCCTAATGTTGGCCATTTTTTTAATTGTTTGTTTGTTTGTTTGTTTTTTGCTGAACCCAAAAAAGTGTTCTCATTCTTGTCCACCATTCTTTGGCTCTCTGATGGAGACCAGTTCAAAGACAGGCACTTTACGCTGTGCTGATAGCTTTCAGATATCAAAAAGAAAGAATATTTAAACACCGATTACAATTTTACTTACATTCTTATTTAACAACCTCTTGAGACAGATACTATCTTTATTTTACAAGAAAGGATAGAGGGGGCTAAGGTCACACAAATAATAAATGGTGGATCTGGGTTGGAATTGAGGTCATCTGACTCCAAGGAAACGCTCATTTCTCCTAGTCACAGCACATAGTTTCCAGGTACGGAGGAAGATTTATCTTAGTGAACTGCAGAGGAACTTCTTGGGTCAGAAAGAACTGCAAAAGCTTGCTTTCTTGGCTATTGTCTGTAGATAAATGATCAGTCAACCCTTAAGCAACTTTGCCTCTTGGGAAATGTAAAAAAATATGTATATTTGTGTGGGTGCAAGAGAGAAGAGCATCGTTGATAACATCTTTCGGTGATACTGAGCACTTGGATCATGCTTTCCATTATTGTTCCTGCCCTTGGCAAAACTGTCTGCCATGCTGTGGTCTGAGAAGGGCTCTGTAAATGTCACAATCTATTGTTTTCCCCTCAGGCAACAGTAGCCTGATGTACACAGGTAAATGAAGTGGAAGATTAAGTAATTATCATCAGAATTTGATTAATGTGGAAAATCAACATGATAAATTTTAGCATCTGAAGCTATTTTTTCCCTTCATTGTGCATGTTTAAACCTTAATTAAGCAAATATTTTCTTAGTTGTTTCTGTGATGTTGACACCACGATTCAGAGGAGAAATGAAAACAATTCTAAGGTGGGTTTTCAGAGTTTCTGTAATGGAAGATGTAGCTATGGCCAATACCAGTACAGCATCCTTACCTTGGCCAGAACAGGACCAGGTATATAGAGATTGACATCAAAACTATGTCATTTTGGTCTCTGGCTCTCAGCTTCACTCCTCTCACTGAACCTAAATCTCTCCTTCCTGTTAAAACCCTGGAAGAACTCACAAACATTTATACGTAGTTTATATAGATGGCTGCTCAGTGGCTTCATTCATAGCCTTGTTTCTAGGACCATTCTGCTGTCATTCTCAGATGCAGTGTCCTTGGGATTCTGCTTCATGGTCAAGGCCCTGGATACCACATCCTTGGGAGCATACATTCTTTGCCTCCATACTCTGGCTACATGTGTGGCTAAGTCTAGGGTGATGACAAGGTAAAACTTACAAGTCATTGCTCTGGAATAATTCATGGCCTATGATCATAGATTCTTGCCAGGTAATGAGTCCTTTGGATCTAACAAAGTGTGACAAAGGTGGAGCTGGGAAGAAGAGACAAGAAGATGAGGGTGTTCAAATGCAACCAAGTAAAGGAGGCGCCTATATGTGCACATCCACTATCAACAAGTGATTTTCTTTAATTTACTTTATTTTCTACAGTGGTGCCTACTAGTGCCAAGCCTAATCTACTCTTTTCAAGGCTGTGGTCTTTTGTATTGCTCACTTATCTAAAGAAATAAAAATTTTATAAAATACCTAGGAATTAACTTAA